>NC_058521.1:601806941-602117159 GCF_904849725.1 Hordeum vulgare subsp. vulgare | reverse complement strand
GCCTTTTAGATATTGTACTTGGGAGAACATTTACAAGTTGACAATTGTGGAATGCAGCAAGACTGAGAATAAAGTGGCCATGGATGTTAGTGGCACAACATAAAGCAGCAGACATATTTTTGTTTGTTTGTTTGTGAGATTTTGAATTGCATTGTGTTGTGTCCAAAGTTGGCCGAGGGAAGGATCTTTCATGAGTATTGATGGTTTCATCTACACAATTTGTTATCCATTGCTTGATCAGATTTGTGAGCTATACCTCGTATGCATATGCTGTCATTCTTATTCTGAAGTCATAGCTTTGCAATTGGGTATATGTTACTCATTTCATACTTGAAGTTGCAGGTTGCAGCATCTTGACATTGTTAACTCAGGTATCGCCGGTTTCTCTGCTGCTTCCTTCTCTCAGGTGAAAAATAAATAAGATAAAAATCTGTATACTCATTTAATACTTGCAGCATCTTAACATTGTTAACTGTTGAACCTAATCCCAGCAATTTCCTTGTTGCTTCCTTCTGTCAGATGAAAAGGGAAACCATCAGTCTTGTAGGCATCTTCTTCAAATGCAGTCACAGGAAGATTAGTAATGAGGACTGGCCCCTAGTTGTCAATGTATAGTTGATAATTACCTTGCCATGGTCTGAAGTTCTGGGTATGTACTTGGGCGGATATGGACCTCACGTGTATCATCCATGCTCGAATAATGGATGCTTCATTACTAATCATATTTATCCATCTGTTCCTCAGGGATGGAGAAATAACAAGTCTCCTCTGCGAATCTTCTTTCGAGCAGATAAGTGAGCCCCTACCGTTGTTTGCGCAACAGCGCGGGTGATCGACAGACGTTAGTTGCTTATCAAGATGGAATTTCTCGCTGCAACATGAACCGAATCGTGTGTTTTGTTCTGATGGCAATCGCAACGTAAAGTAGCCGTGCTTTACCTCAATGGCACCAAGCATCTCCTGTCATCAGCATTGGTACTGCTAATTGCAGTCCCAAATTCGTCCACGTTGGGACAATGTTGTGAGGGTACAGTCCAATATGCTTATGCTGCTGCCGCCCCCCTGATGCTATCTGCAGGATCGATTGAATAAACATATAAGGTTATAGCTGTCCCTAAGCTGCTGAGTTCTCTCAATCAGGCTTTGTCTTATTGTCAGATTCACGCAATTTTGTATCACCACTCAGCACTTCAGCAGTCAAGAAGAAGAGTAGTCGACGAGTTATCGGATACGAGGAGGTGAAATGTGGAGTTGTTCTGTTCAAGATGTCACACCCAAAATGAGGATGAAAAGATTACAGATGGTCCAGAGTTAGGCTTGTGGAGGATTGATCCATGAGCATATGGGGAAATTTAACACTTCATGTGAAGCTGAAATATATGGCTTGAAGGCTCAGATACTATTTCCCAAGTCGAGGTCTCCGCTCTCGGCAGATGATGAATCTGCGGTGGTTCTGTGCTAGCTGTCAAAGGTACCAATAGCTGATGAGCACTGACTGAATGCATCATTTTTTTTCATGATGAAAAACCATTCCTCAGGCAACCAGCAAGATTGCAGTTAGAAGCCATTACATAACAGCCTAACCAGTAACCACATGCACCCATCTAAACCAATCCATCACTTTCAAAGACTAACAGCTGCTTTACTTATTCCCAATGCACCCATCTCCTACCATTATTGAAAACCCATAGGCGCGCACTTTTGTTCGGCGCACGGGTGAAGCGGTTAAAGCGCCATGAGTGAGTGAGTGAATCAATAAGATCACAAAGGGAGAACTAACCCATTTTTATCTGCAACAGGACCTGAAAGCTCAAGACCCAGGGAATCGGATCCTGAAAGAGCCTCACCTACACAAGGAGTGAGCACTGAACAGAGCAGTAGCATCAAGCTTCTTGTGGGCACCAACACAAGGAGTGCCGCCCCTGGAAAGAGCTAAAGACCAGCTCCTTTCTGAGAGAGAGAGGCTAAACTAAAGGAAAAAATCTAAAGAGGAGGCTGTGTCATGGTGAAGCCTCCTCGGAGAGCGGGATTCGGTTCAGACTGTGAGACTTTTCTTTCTCCTCCTTTCTCTAGTATATTGTTCTTTTATGTTCAAGAGTTATGAAGTTCATGGACACCCACACATTTGCATGTTACCTAACAAAAAGACACTTTCACAGCAATGTTCTCAACACAAGTTTAAAATTTTGTAGGACTTCCACAAGAGAGAGTTGATGTCCCAACATGAAGGGGTCTCTGGTTTCGAAGAAGAGGAAGTGGAAGGGAAGGATTTCGGCGAGATATTTAAATGTGTGGAATGTATTTTCCACCAGCCTTGAGATGGTAGTACCCCCTCCGTTTCATAATAAGTGTCGTGGTTTTAGTTTGGAGGGAGAGAGGACTTTGTTAGGTCTTCGTGTTTCGGCATTTGAATTGGAACAAACGAAATGTACGAGAACTGAAAGTAGGAGAATCAAAAGACTCACCTATGTCTATGTGTGGAGTCAACTGCAGATTCACATTAACTAGGGTTAAATTGCACATGGGTGAAGATGCTACGCAAGTCTACGGAGAGTCATGCCTACTTGCTGCTTGACACATACATGTCCCTGGATTCCATCGTAACCCTGAAGCTGAAAAGTTACAAACACAGATAGACAGACAGACAGACAGACAGACAGACAGCCCCCCTATTAGTCTTTGAGTCTTATACACAAGAGCAGAAAAGCAGATGTGCATGCATGTATTCTGCTGTTTGGTAGGAGACTTGTGGAGGACTCACTCACTTACCAGGACAAAGGAAGTTGTTCAGTTGGTCTGAATTGCCAAGTGGCACTTGACATAGGATCTTGGCTCCTGCTGCTATACTTACTCTGCTGACAAAAAAGAATGAACTGGATACATGCATCATAGTATTCCATTTGAGAAGAAATGGAGTTTAATTACAGTAATGTTAAAAATCTGATGCATGCATCATACTGTACTTGAGAAGAAATAGAGTTTAATTATGAAAATGTTAAAAATCCAAATTCGGATTTTTAAGCATGCCATGCTTGCCGAAGGAAACTGCCATGCCTGCGATAACTGAATTTGCCATCCTGGCCGTCAGATTTGCCATGCATAAAAATCTGACATCAGATTTGTAGCGAATTCCTTTAGTAAAATGGGTTGATTTGGTTCAATATGCCTGGGAAAAAGAAGTTAGTTAAGCGACGTCAAACACCAGTCCAGAACCTTACCTAACTGCCACTCCTAATTTCATGGCAGGAAACAAGAATAAAAGTATAATTTTGAGATGGGGATCAGATCATCAACTGCAAGGGCCATTATTACCTACGTGTGTCTGAAATATGCCGAATGCATGAAAAAAGCATATAGGGTTTTTCATGGGAAAAAAATTATATGACCAGCAAGATGCAGCGCACAAGGGATTGATCGCAGATATTGTCCTCCTCGGGTGCGTGCTCGAGATGATCGCGTGTAAAAAATTATGTCCCACGGCGAGGTTAAAGAAAACAACAAACGACTCTTTTTGGCACCGCAACTCAACTCAACTCAATCAATAAAGCAAAGCAAGACATTGCAGGAAGGAATATATCCTCCCTCTGGAGGGAGAGAGAGGCCGGACGGCCGCTAATGCGTCTACACCAGTCTTCCGTGAGGCATCTATCTATCTCCCTCTCTAGCAAATGGAAAAGGGATTGCAATGAAAGGAAGAGATGCTCCTCTAATAACTTCGAGGGCAAGGCTCCTGGGGCCATGGTCTCTAAGAGCTCACATGACTCATGTGTTGTGGCCATCGAATCTTCGGCTAAAAAATACTTTGCAAAATGGGCAAAGTGAACAAGACAGCAATATATAAATATGATGATGATATAGTGATAGTATAAATGTAATAGTGTGCCTGGAATGTTTATCTTGTTGATTGATGATGGGCCAGATTTGCTGAGAGAGAGACAGGACACAGGTGGACAATGGGGAGAATGCGCGTCAACGGCTGGTCGCCAACGGCGGAGATCATCGGAATATGAGACAAGAAGATCACGGTTATCTGCCAGATGCAGCGACGGGCGAGTAGGAAATAAAAAGCAGTTGCATCCATGAATTTTATTTTTTTTAACTGAGTTGCATCCATGATTGGCAAGAAGTTTTCAGGCTCCACCAATAAGATTTCACAAGTTTTCAGGCTCTGGCCTGGATGCTTTTTTAGATGACTATCCTTCTTTGTACTGAAAGTAGAATACCAGCTATAAGATTATGGAGCCTAGGCCAGAAGCTGTTCAACAACCAGCTCATCGCCATACCCATACCCATACCATCTTTGTAAGAAGCAGCTGCTTGCTTATCTTCAATATCTTTGGGTTTGCTAAATGTGTGCCGCACATGCCACCGCCGCGACACAAGCCCGGACCTGATCCGGCCCATGCCTCATTGGGTGTGCCTCCATTTTGGGCACGATATTGTACAAACATTGTGCAACCCAATGTTTGAGTTACTTCGATGTTCTATTCAGATTCAGATACATCAAGTATGCGGCCCTGCTAAGCTTGACCCAACAGTTTCAGCGAGATTTCATCATTTACACATGTCTACAGAAAACCCTGACTTCAAATATTTCCAGTCACCCAATATTATCCAAGACAAGCAACCAAAATATAACACAATACACATATTATTGTATTTATTAATTAATTTCTGAGGAAACGAAGCACGACGATCCACACAGCAGAATAAGTTGACAGCAACAATGAGAGTTTGCTAGGGACGACAGTTCCACGCCAAACCAAACGAGAAAAAACAACGATGTCACGGGGGATATTTGGAGATATAACGGAGACTCTTTGGTATGCAGCACATATCGGGGCACGACATGTACTACTACCATTTTACTTCAGTAGGGTCTTCACGATGGATTTCACATTCAGCTTCTTCAGGTCAGTGTAGGACTGACCGCATCCGACGAACATGACCGGAGATCCAGATATGTAAACCATGGACAGTGCGGCTCCAACCTACGTATATTTTCACAAACTCATCATCAGAATAGTGTAAAAGGGGGGTTGGTTATAGCGATCAATCGAGCATATATTTGGCACAAGTTTCTCCTACCTTGTCATCGATAGTGTCAAACTTGGTGAGCAGGATACCATCGATCAGTCTAGCTGTTGGAACAGTGGAAAGATCTGCCAATTTCTGTTCAAGAGAGATAGGTTCAAAGCAGTCAGCAACGAAAGAAAATACAGCATGTGTGTTGGTTTCTTCAATCTGTCATTGCAAAACCAGTACCTGATTGAACTTGTTGAGCTGATCAACTGCATCATTCCCAACCAATGCCTCACCCACAAATAAGACCAGATCTGGCTTGTTGAGATTGATGAGCTTGGAGAGTGCTCTCATCAGTGGCTCATTATCCTGGCAATATCAATTCACCACATGCAATGTATCAGAATGGTGTGAGAGTGGGGTGGTTAAGAACGATGCAGTTCAAGAAGAACAACAGAAAAAGATCCGAGTACATTGCAGTTAAGCCACTAGACCAACCTGCATACGACCAGCCGTATCAACAAGAACAACATCTGATTTGTTTCGGGTGGCTTCCTGGATAGCTTCTTTTGCCACAACTGCCGGGTCCTTCTCATATCCCTTCTCAAATATAGGTATCTGTACACAATGTCGTCATGTAAGGATCAAGTTACAAGTTGGTGGTTTCATTTATAAAAAGGTACAAGTTAATGCATTTAAGTTCGCAATGAAAAGACAGAACATATTCAGCAAAACAGCAGGACACACATTTTGCCACCAGGAGAAGTTAAGAAAAAGATGAGTTATATACAGATGAGCTAATGAGGCCACATTTACAGACACTCATACTGCAGACACTCATTACACCTTATTCTTTTACCTATATTTATCATGAAGCCATGCAGTACGATTCTTCTTAATTGGTTTTCCACAAAATGTAAGTGCATTATATTGCTTGAGCAGAATAGATTCACAATATGCACACAAACGATGATAATAACATTACTCTTATATGATTATAAAACAAAACAGTGACCTACAAAGTTCAATGTGAGCTGTTGCAAAACTGGGTACATACAACTGTTGTGTTACTCAAGAGGAAGTGGTCAGTACCTGAAGCCTGCGAGCATGAGTCCGCAGCTGCTCAACAGCACCAGATCTGAAGGTATCACATGCTGCCATCATGACACTGAGGTTATGCTGAAGAAGCCAATAAGCAACCTGTAAATATGCAAGACAGGATGACGTGAGCAAATTCTTCAAATGAAGTATGTTTTCTCACGGACAGCATTTGAAATATATTAAACCTTTGCAAGATTGGTAGACTTTCCAACTCCATTCACTCCAACAAAAACAACGACATATGGCTTGCCACGCTCCTTGGCAGCTTGTACATCCCTTAATATGTCAATGGATCGCCTTGGAGTTAAAATGCGAAGAAGAGCCTCCTCCATAGCTGTCTGAAGAAGCGACAATCAAATGAAGTGTGTGAGGAAGCTGTACAGAATGTGCGCTCAAATGTAAATGTGAAGTGATTCAGAGTGGTGTGTGCTGCAAACCTGAACAGTAGAAGAAATTCTTGTGAAGGATCCTAGCTTCTTGCCCTCAAGGCTAGCTGCTACTGATTCACAAAGCTTTTCCGCTATTTCTTCAGCCTGCGCAAATAAGGCAAATTTCATTACCCAGACAGATGAAGAACCAAACTACAAAGAGATGGTTTAGTAAGGTTATTAAAATATGAAGAGAATCGCCAGGTATTATGAAGAAATGCATACCACATTCTTTGTCATCAGTCTATCTTTAAGAGCTTTGAGTGCAGGTTGCAGATCAGACTTCTCAAGTACGCTGTTACCTGCAATGCTGAGCATGGAAAAAATACAAATGTTGCAACTAAGTGATACGTTCATAGACTGCAAAATTGTGAGAGAAAGCTAACAAGCTGGCAAACACTACTTGAATGCAGGATCTTAGAAGAAACGAAAATCCTAGTTAATATATTACAGGCGGTGAAAGACTAACCACCACCTCAGATATGTACCCTGTATCATGGTTAACATGCTTATATTCAAAGTTTCGAACTCAACTTGCTGTTCAATATCACATTTTCTCGATGTTTTCTTTGGAATACATACAACTATACTATGTACTGTGCCACCATACCCGGTATTTGCGTATCAAGTGTACAAACTGAGGTGGCAGGTGCAATGCCATTAGTCCACCGATGTGGTTAGCTAATGGTTTAGCTAGCAAATTATGGTGAATAAATCTTGTTTCACTATCTGCATCTCTTACCTGAATGAAAATAGATACTAAATCTTGTTATCAGCCAACTAATCATGGAGACCCGAACCATAACTAATTTTTAATTTCAGATAATAAATGACCAATGAGAAGACATCCAAATCATGTAGTGTATCTGAAGACTAAACTATCTGCTATCTTATTTCCATGCCACGGTTCGAACTATAGAGTTAGTATATGGAAAATTGGAAACATTACGTTACAGCTCATATCACCTGAGAGCAAAATAGATTTAAGGTGACTACTGGCAGCTTGTTAAGGCAATACAATTGAAGAGGATTATTAATTATAGTAGGCTACTAACGATACGAACAAAGCAAATGCAGAAGGCAGTTTTTATATACCTCTTAAACATGGAGGAGAACCAGCCCTTCTTCTTCTGGCCAGCCTCAGCATTCTGCTCTTCCTCTTCCTCTTCATCCTCGCTATCGCTGCTCAGATCCTCATCCTTATCCATCATGCTGTCCCCCTGGTTGGTAAGCACCTTCTCTATCACCTCATCCCCTCTCTCGTCAGCTGGGTCCGTGAAGTCCAGCTTCTCGTTCTTGGGCGGTTTGTCGTCCCAGACCCTCATCTGCTTGACGGCCTTCTTGGGCTCGGTCTTGGCCACCTTCTTCACATCAATCTTCTTGCCGCCGCCACCGCCCTTCTTTCCTCCTGTCTTCTTACGTAAGGTATTTACATCGAAGGCCCCATCGTTGGGGTCTCCGTTCTCCTTACCAGCATTGTTAACAACAACAGCAGCAGCCCGGGCGTGAGAACCGTTCTCGTGCGCACCATTGGCACCGTTAGCAGTGTAGCCGTTCTGCTCCTTCCCCGAGTCGCCGTCAGAGTCATCCTTCCCAGAGCCAGAATTCTTCTTCCCACCACCGCCGCGAGCATTAGAACCAAGCTTCTTGCTGGCAGCACCGCCGGAGGCGGAGGAGGAGAGAGCGGTGGGCTGCTGCCGGGTCTTCTTCATGGCCTCGGCGCGCGCCTCGGCCTCGAGGTGCAGCTGGCGGAACTTGTCTGTGAACAGATCGTCATAGGAGGAGATCCGGTTGGGGTTGTAGATCTGGGAGAAGTCCCTGCGGACGGCGGCGAGCAGGTCGTCGACGTAGAGCAGGTGGAGCATGCGCTGGTATACGGCGACGAAGACGAGGCCGAGGTCGTTGTTGAAGGTCCACTTGAGCGCGTAGGCGTCCTGGGTGAATCCGGCGTCGCCCGAGCGCTCCTCGAGCAGGCAGGAGCGGATGAGCGCGTCGATGGGGGAGCCCTTGAGCAGCGCTGCCCCGCCCAGGGCCCGGCAGGACGACCACAGGATCAGCCCGCCCCGCGTGAAGATCAGCAGCTCCTCCAACATCGTCGCCGCCGCCCTGGATCAAACGCCGATTAGCCGGCGAAAAAACCCTCGGACCGGGATCCGGAGGTGCGCGGATCGGGCGATTCTGAGCGGATCCGTGGGGATTAATCGGAGGATGTTGGGGAATTCGTGGTACGTACCTTGGATGGGGAGCAATGGATTCTGTATCCTTCCTTCCTGGCGGAGAAGACGAAGCCACAAAAAAGTGGAAATTAGTTTTTGCGGTGTGTCAGCGAGGAGGAGTATATACCAAGGTTGGGTGGGGGTGGGCGTCCAACTCCGACCCGGCTCTCCGCTGTCTGCCGGTTGACCGCGTTGGGAGTGCGTTGTGCACGTGATAGACCCCGCGGGTAGCGACGACGGGGTGAACCATGGATGATTGCGAGGTTTTTCAAACAAAATTTGGAGGCCCGGACAGAACCAAGGACAAACTTTTCTCGGTACCTGGTTTTTACTGTACAAATTAGCGTATATGGAACTACTAGGAGACACGATGCTCTAAGTATGATTAGAAGTCGTGAGAGGAAATAAAGAAAACTCCCCGGTCTGCCAGATTTAAGACCGAAAGGTGGCTGATGCAATGTTAATGTAGTATCAATGATAGGGTAAGGATATCGGATTTTGGGCAGGCTCTTGATGTAGACATCGGAGAAAATTCATCAGACCGTGATTGTTAAAAAAGCATTGAGGATGGGCTATTTACATCCTATTTTTAAATGTTTTTTGTGAGGAGGGGACAAATTGAACTAAAATCAATCCCGATGGTGATTGCTCGGGAGGGGGAGGGATCTGAAGGTTGGGATGAGAAAAGTAATTGGGGTTTGGAAGATGTAATAGGCTTTGGAGGCCTAGTGGGATGGGATTTCAAAAGTAGATTGGGGGAGGGAGGTTCAATAGAGGAGGGTGAAGGACTGGATTTCGGGATTCGAAGAGGAAGTTTCAGGGCAACACAAATACAAAGAGTTGAGGGTGATGGTACTAGAGGAGGAGAAGTTGGGAATTTGCCTGTGGTGGATCCTCGAGCTGGTGAAGGAGATAGGGTTGAACTGCAAAGAGGGCAACAAGTCTAGAAAGAAAAAGGTGAGACAACTTGAGATCGGTGGGGATGTTGGAAAAAGCTCATATATGGAAAGCAAGAACTATGTTGTTGGTAATAGTAGTGGATTTGCAGGAGGAAGGATGGACACAATTCAGCAACAACAATTGTTGGAAGCCCTACTATCACAATTAGCCCAAACACATGGTTGTTGGTGTTGTGGGAGTGCATCAGAATTCTAATGTAGGAAATGATGAAAAAAACAAGACATGAGTTGGTGAGAAAGGGGAATGACTCTTTGTTGCACTCCAAAGTTCCTATCTAGCGGAGAACATAAGATGAACTTGTTGTAGGTAGTAGAACCGCCTCAAAGTTATCATTTTCGATCAATCTATTGAGCCATTGAACATCAATTTGGAGAAGTTTCTTTTAGTTTAAAGGAAACAAAATAAATTACTTATAAAGTATGTGGTGGCTTACATAATGATCGAATCCTGGATTAATCATATTCGTTTGACTATCCATGGAAAATTGATGTTGTGTGTCAAACTCTGTCATCAGTCCCTGGAATAGACTATTTATCCCTCCATGTACCGCAGTAGTTCATGGCATACATCTTCCCCTTTGTCAGTATGATTCAAATTGTACTTGTATGTAAAGATTTTCCCCGAAACCATATGATCTGACCTCCTTAGATTGATGAAACTTTTGTTCCAACTGCAATCACCGTGGGAGATTAACTTTACTGTCGCTGAGCTCGGTCACGCTCAAGCCGGTCTCGTCCGCGCCGTCCGTCAACAAGCTCACGACCACGTCCTCCGGGAGCTGCGGGGCGCCGGCGCCGCTGTCGTCGGATGCGTCGTCCCCGGTGACGTCCGCCTCGTGCAGCTGCAGGCAGTACTCGAGGTTCCACAGCACGTCGCCCATGGACGGCCGGTCCACCCAGCAGTCCGCCAGGCACTTGTCGGCGGTCTCGGCGAACTTGCGCAGCGACTCCTCGTCCGCCTCGCCGGCGATCCGCGGGTCGGCGATCTTGTCGAGGCCCCCTTCCCCGCGCATCCTCACCGCCCACTCGGCGATGTTGATCTGGCCGCGCTCCAGGCTCTGGTCGATGACCGGCCGCGCGCAGAGCACCTCCAGCAGCACCACGCCGAAGGAGTAGACGTCGGAGCGGTCCGTCAGCTGCTGCGTCTTGAAGTAGCCCGGGTCCAGGTACCCGAAGCTGCCCTTCACCGCCGTGCTCACGTGCGTCTCCCCGAACGACGGCCCGACCCGCGACAGCCCGAAGTCGGCCACCTTGGCCACGATCGCGCCGCCGGTGCAGCCGTCGTTGTCGGTGCCGAGGAGGATGTTGGTCGACTTGACGTCGCGGTGGATGATGTTCTCGGCGTAGCCCCGGTGCAGGTAGTGCAGGCCCCTCGCCGCGCCGATGCAGATCTCCAGCCGCTGCCTCCACGACAGCGGCGGCGCGTCGGAGCCGTACAGGTGGCTCCGCAGCGTGCCCTTCTCCATGTGCTCGTACACCAGGATCATCTCCGATTGCTCGCTGCAGTACCCGATGAGCGACACCAGGTGCCGGTGCCGGATGCCGGACAGCACCACGATCTCCGCCTGGAACTCCGGCAGCCCCTGCTGCGAGGCGTGCGTGGCGCGCTTCACCGCCACGGGCGTGCCGTCGGTGAGCACGCCCTTGTACACGTTCCCGAACCCGCCCACGCCGATGAGGTTGCGGTCGTGGAAGTTGTCCGTGGCGGCCTTGATCTTGGCCAGCGAGATGTGCAGCTTCGTGCTCACCATCTCCGTCCCGACGGTCTTGCCGTCTCTGGACAGGTTCATCAACTGTTCAGCCCAGCCGGAGGCGCCGTCATTCGGGTATGGCACGGCGAAAAAGCCGACCACCACGCAAGCAAGAACGGTGATGCCGACCAAAGCCGACACCGTAATGACAATGATTCTCTTTGCCACCAGCGAGTCCCTCGATCTCAAATCAACGGGTAGCAACCTCATGATCTCCAGCCCGTTCAGCATGCCGCCTCCGATGCTCACCTTGAGGTTCCCGGCGCCGGCACTTGGCGCCCTGGCAACGTAGTCCATGTAAAAGGCCTCATTCGACTGAGTCGCTCGAGCATTCGGCATGAGGTCTGTAGAGGCAACGCCTTGGCCGACGTCGACGTCGAACACGATTCCAACGCCGACGACAGAGCTGACCACTTCATAGTCGCAGAAGTGGAGGCGGACGAGGTAGCGGGAATCCGGCTCCCCCGGGAACGTCCATCTGAGGTAATTCCCCATGCGCTGGGTCTGGTACACGACGTCGGGTGCCACCTCCCTTGAGTATCCCTTGGACGGGTCGTAGATAATCGGGCTGGAGGTCGACTTGACCTCCGACTGCCCAGGGGCGCCGTACTGGTAGGGGCCGTCGGAGAGCCACGTTCGCCACAGCGTGTCCTTCTCAGTTGTCACCTTGGGCCCGCCGACGTTGAGGCGGTACACCGTCTCCAGCGCGTACTGCTTCCACCGGAGCAGATCATTGCTACCCACGGGGTCCACCGGCGTCACCGTGTTGTTCCACAGCAGCTCCGGCGGCGCCGGGAACAGCTCGACGGCGTTGACGAACGCGGATGAGCCGGCGTCCGGGACGAACGTGATGGTGAAGTGGCCGCCCAACGCGCCGCGCGGGATGAAGAACTCCTTGACGCCTCCGATGGCCGGCGGGGAGAAGGAGGACATCACGGCGTAGGCATCGAGGACGGAGACAGCGAAGCGAGAGGAGGAGATGTTGGCGACAGACTGGGAGGAGTTGGAGGGGAGGAAGGGGAAGAAGTGGAGGCGCAGGACGAGGAATGAGGACGCGTCCGGAGAGGCGGGATAGGGGAGGCGGTACGAGAAGGCCGACATGTCTGCGCGCGCGGCAGCGTACAGAGATGGCGGGGTGGAGCTGGCGGACACTGCCGGGGCGTCTACGGGAGAGAGGTAGGCGGCGTCCGAGACGAAGGTACGGGTGGGGGAATCGGACGGGAAGGAGACGGAGGAGTTTGCGCCGCATGCGAGGAAGAATGAGAAGTCCGGGGAGAAGGCGGCGAGGGCTGCGCGCGGGAGAATAACCGTGACGAGGAGGAGGAGGACCATGGCCTGGACGGCCATTAATTTGTTTGTGCAGTGGAGTCGTGCTGGTGCTGTGCCCCCGATCCCAACGGAACGGAGCAAGCGAGGATGATCAAGTGCGGGTGCATGGTGGACGTACGTACGTAACACCGTCGGAGTGGTGTGTTGATTCGGACCGGCCGTTCCCGCGACCAGCTCCATGCGTGTGGATGTGGTTGGAAGATGGACTTGACTACAGTTGGAAGCTACTAGTATGTGGCAGAGGGAGCTTCGTGGACCGGAGAGTGGAGCTGATTGGGTCGTCAAAAAATCAATGCACGCTCTTTTTCCACAGGGAAACATTTCCTACTCGTGGAAAAAGTGTAATTTAAACCTTAAATCTGTATTGATCGAGCGACATGAATCCCTAAATTAAAATCCCGTTCAATTGTACATTGAAATATGCAATCCCGTCTAAATTAAACCTGTCAGGGTTTTCTCAACGCAAACTACACCGATCTCGTGCTCTTCCGCTCTCAGCTCCCTCGTGGTGAGAGGTAGACGATGACAGGTTGTTTTGGGTCGCGTAAGACTTGCGACTTTTCTCGTTTTTCTTCTTTATTTATTCAGTTACAGAAGGGAAAAGGTCGGCCGGTAGATCCTACCTTAGCGCAACGACCCGGTCTGCTCGTGCCATCCCACGAGCTCGCGTCGTGCGGAGCCTCCCAGCGAAACGCATGGCCCTCGACGGACGTGGTCACGTCGCTCTACAGGCCCATGCAGCCTACATGCACGGCAAAGGGGAATGACTCTTTGTTGGTGAGAAAGGGGAATGACTCTTTGTTGCACTCCAAAGTTCCTATCTAGCGAAGAACATAAGATGAACTTGTTGTAGGTAGTAGAACCGCCTCAAAGTTATCATTTCCGATCAATCTATTAAGTATCCAGGAACATAAGATGAATATAAAATGAACTTGTTGTAGGTAGTATCCAGGAATTTGTAGCGATCACAAAGACTACATTGTTTCTGCTCAGCCCTCACCGGCCTCTTCCATTACTCCAGTGCAAATATATATATATACAAGGACGAGGCACTAATGCTATGCACTCACGCACAACAACCCACTACCAGCACTAACTAATCCACTCTCCCGTAACGGCCGGCCACACGACCTGGACAACATCCAATGCACAGGATTCAACTAACATGCTAACTAATTCCTGGATTGACTCAGCTAACTAACTCAACAATTTGGCTAATATCTAGACCACTAACATGCGATGCATGTACTAATTACTCATACTACTCGGTCATACACACATTCATAGACTGGCTAGTACTCCCACAGTGAGCACACATGCATGTGCACAAGTCACGTGTCAAGATTATTTTCAATAACATCCACGTGAGGTCGAAGTTCGCCGTGCGCTGGGTCTGGTACACGACGTCGGGCGCCAGCGCCACCTCCCTTGAGTACCCGTTGGACGGATCGTAGATAATCGGGCTGGAGGTCGAATTGACCTCCGACTGCTCCCCGTAGAGCAGGTAGGGGCCGTCGGAGAGCCACGTACGCCATAGCGTATCGTTCTCAATAGTCACCATGGGCCCGCCGACGTTGACGCGATACACCGTCTCCATCGGCTGCTGCTGCCGCCACAGGTCATGCAACAGGTTCATCTCGTCCCCCACTGCTTCGCCGTGTTGTTCCACAGCAGCTCCGGCGGTGCCGGGAACAACTCGATGGCGTTGACGAACGCGGAGGAGCCGGCGTCCGGGGTGAAGGTGATGGTGAAGTTGGCGTTCGGCACGCCCCGCGGGACGAAGAACTCCTTGACGACGCCGGCGACCGGCGGCCTGAAGGAGAACATCAGGACGTAGGCGTCGAGGACCGAGACAGCGAAGCGAGAGGAGAAGATGTTGGCGACAGACTGAGAGGAGTTGGCGGGGAAGAAAGGGACGAAGTGGAGGCGCAGGACGACGAATGACGACCCGCTCGGAGAGGCGGGGTAGGGGAGGCGGTACGAGAAGGCCGACATGTCCGCGCGCGCGGCGGCATACAGTGCTGGTGTGGAGGCCGGGGTGGAGCTGGCGGACACCGCTGGGGCGCCCGCGGGCGAGAGGTAGTCGGCGTCAGAGACGAAGGTGCGCGCGGACTTGGAGTCGGACGGGAAGGAGACGGAGGAGTTGGCGCCGCATGCGAGGAAGAATGAGAAGTCCGGGGAGAAGGCGGCGAGGGCTGCGCGCGGGACAAGGGTGGTGAGGAGGAGGAGGAGCATGGCGTGGACGGCCATTAATTTGTGCAGTGGAGTCGTGCTGGTGCTGTGCCCCCGATCCCAGCGGAACGGAGCAAGCGAGGATGATAAAGTGCGGGTGGTGGACGTACGCATTGTTTTAAATAGGCCTGATATAGTCTTTTTAACAGGATGTATTCACTAAAACTAGTTTTAATGAATATATATACTAGTAAAAAGCCTGTCACGGGAGAAAAAATATCACATGCTCTTAATTTATAAAAAATGATTTATAATCTGAGAATCTATAGTTACGACACAAACAAAGATGGTCTTACCCTACAAAAGTGCAGTTCAATATTCCACATGTCTTCTATTTCAACACGGCTCGCATGTATATTTAACACGTACAAAAAAAGGCAAATGACCTTCAATTTCATCTCCAATCATGATTTTGTTGAGATGTTCATCCCCAATCCGTATCATACCGGTATAAAATAAAGACGAATGATACATTATTTATTAAGATTGTATCCTAGATAGTCTTTTTTTTTAAATAACAGGTAAAATAGCATCATATTTAGATTCTACATATTTTTCTAATCAAATTTCATATATAACATGTTAAATTTGAAGTTACGGTTTGGAAGATATGAGTATTTTAAAAAATATTTATTATGTACTATGGGTTTATTGTCAGAAACATCAGAACGGTACTATATATATTAATTTATCATTTTTATTATATTTATATATTATATATAAGATTTTTCAAAGTGAGTTAAATGAAAAAATTACAAGTTAGCCTATAGTTTTTAATATAATTGTGAAATACATATATTTTTTACGTAAAAAAACATATACAAAATATGATACATACTAAAAAAAATAGTATATATACTACCTAAACATTATTATATACTACATACTACGCGTACATACTCTTTGATTTGATAGATAATAAATATAACATACGAAACGCAAGTGGTGGTAACTACCATTAATGGTAGATAACATATATATAGGATGGCTGTTTAGGGCACCTAGGTGCCCAGACACCTTGCCTAGATGTCGTTCGTTTGTGTCGTGATTTTGTTCGAATGATGGACATATGAGTTATTGGATTTGATCCGTTAACAAAGGGAAAACTTTCCATACCTGTTTGCATGGCTGTGACGCGTGTTAATTGTGTTAATAAATTATCTTCCATACATGGTTGCATGGCGTGTCTTATATGAAAACTACTATATCTGATTATTTAATGTGCGACATCAATTGTCCATTCATGAGATCAAGTAATAAAGAGTTTTCAAACTATTTCTGTATAAAATATAGTAATAAATTTGTAGCATTGTGTATTTTGAGATTTTTTTAACCGAGTACATACTCATAATATTTTTGTGTCGATATTTCTCTACAACTACATATCTCAGCGTGAAATATACGAGTGTATACCGCAATAATTCATAGGTATGATACCTAATTGTTTTTATATTTTTTCCTGCACCAACATACACTGACATGAAAAATATGAATATATACCGCAATAATACGTAGGTATTATACCTAATTGTGTTTTAGGTACATAGTTCAAAAATAAGTGGGTATGCGAGATTGAAATATATGTATAAATTCCCCAATATTACTCTATAGCTACATACCTATTCTCTACAACTACATACCCAAGCAAAAAACATATGACTACATACCCCAATAATATATAGGTATTATTCCTATTTTTTCTTGCATATTTTACTATAGTTACATACGCCGACGTGAAATATATGAGTATACGCCAATAATATGTAGGTATATATATACCTAATTGTTTTTTAAGTACATAGTCACAAATAAGTGGGTATGATACTCAATTGTTTTATGGATATACATCCACGTAAACGTGTGGGCGCCATACATATTCTTTTTTGGTATATATTCACAAATACGTGACCTAAGTTTTTATATGGAAAGGTATGAGAGGGAAAAGCAGTAAAAGGAAATGCTTGATCTATGAAACAACATAATTTTATTTTTTAGAACACAATACGTGTAATCTTTTTAGAACACAATATATGTGTATTTTATTTTATAATATTATTTACGGGTATGTCACCGATATCATTTATGGGTATGTGTTCAGGGCATGTACGTGTATATTATTTTTGGTATAAAATTTATGGGTATGTCTTCAAAAAAAGTATATTATGTTAGGGTATGTCATCATTTATGGGTCCATACTCAATAAATGATGTGAAATTGATAGCATCCAATACATTTACGGATATGCGAAAGTAAGAGTACTCTATAAATTGTTAGGTATGTGCATACGCATCATATTTTTTACATGTACATACCCTGGTGTAAAATTTATGAGTATATACCCAATAATACATAGGTATTATACATAATCACAAAGTAGGTATGGTACCAAATAAATTTTACTATATAGGTGCAAATACATGGTGTGTACAACGTATGCATGAAAATGTATGAGAGAAGGAAAGCAATAAAAGGAGATGTACTAATTCATGGAATTTAAAATACTTGATTCTATCTCATATATGGAAAGTCTTGCATGCAAATATTAGGAAACAAATCAGAATTTATGGAAACCGCACTAACGGGTTGGACCCGTTCGAATTTTATCTACCACCGGTGGTAGTTACCACCACTTGCGTTTTGTATGTTGTATGGAGTATGTATCAAATTGAAGAGTATGTATGCGTAGTATGTAGTATATAATCATGTTTAGGTAGTATATATACTGTTTTTTTGGTAGTATGTATCATATTTTGTGTATGCTCTTTTTTACATACAAATATATATGCATTTCACAAATATAATAAAAACTATGGGTCAACTTGTAATTTTTTCATGTAACTCACTTTGAAAAATCTTGTATATAGTATATGAACATAATTAAAATGATAAATTAGTATATATACTAGCAAAAGGGCCCGTGCGTTGCAGCGGAAGAAAAAAATACCACACGCTTTTAATCTTTTTAGAATCATTTTGATTTATTAAAATAATAAGCTAACTAACTAATGTAGTCAGTCCTATCCTATTTTGTTGAGAAATCAACCCGTCCATTGTTAATTTCACCATGATGAGAAATTGAGCGGGACAAGCAAAGCAAAGAAAAGAGACTACGTGAATTGATCAATGGATTGTTATCTTATTTCACTCATGGGGTAGAGAATGTGGGATCAGATGACAAACTGAAGGTGGTGTTCCATTCTCTGTCTCTACAACAATACAATCTTACATTCAATACATTCATTCATCAGCAAACAAATCCCCACAAAACAAAATTTCTTGTCGGTCCTTGACACACGGTTGGAGGCATGGGGAGGGGATCTCACCAGATGATGAGTTTATGTCAGAGGAGGGGATACGATGAGGGGAGCAAGGGTTAGGCGCCTCTATCTGACCATAAGGAGTCGCCGTTGCCGCGCCATAACCTCGGAGTTCCCCGTGTGAGCCATGGAGGTCCGCCTCCACCTGCAAGTACTTCGCTCCGCCGTGCCTTATCCGCGCGCCGCCGCCGTTCTGCATCAGCAGACGCATCATCCCCAGTCACTGTAGCTGTCGCGTTGATTTGATCCAGAAGCTGTGCTCGAGCGCCGAAACAGGGGCAGCAAGCGGGCAGAGGTACGGCCGCGGAGGCGGGTGGGTTGAGATCCACAACAGTGGTGGTTGAGGTCGGCCGCGGCGGCGAGTGGTGTGGCAGCGGCCTGGGCACAGGCGAAGGTGGACCAGGGTCGACGCGATGCGCTCGAGCGCCGCAACAGGGGCAGTGAGCGGGGAGAGGTACAGCCGCGGAAGCGGGTGGGTTGAAATCGGCAGCGATGGCGGTTGAGGTCGGCCGCGGCGGCGAGTGGTGTGGCGGCGGCATGGGCACATGCCAGGGTGGCCCAGGGTCGACAGGAGGAGGCGATGCGTACGGGTATAATTTTTGCAGCGAATCGTTTTTTCCTTTTGCGTTGCAGATAAATGATGGAGCGCGGGTTGAATAACAAAAATGACAGGGACTTTTTTATAAAATTATTATGATGGGTTTTCCGACGGAAGTAATAACCGCTTTATTATTAGGTATATATATATATATATATATACACATCCTATCTATATATACAGTAATGGTGTAGCTTTGTTATTATAATTAATTTAGAAACCCGTCGTTATTTGTCATAATCCGTTATTTAAAACATTAAACGTACTCCATCCCTCACGGTTTAGAAAGCATGCACGTGTACCTAAGTCGTTAATTTAACTTATATAAACTATATTTTTTAACATAAAAAATCATACAATTAGAAAATAAAACACCTAAAGTTTCTAATGATATATATTTCATAATTTATATCTCTCATTAAGTTGGTTAAATTAACGACCTATATACATGTGCCGGACTTATAAACTGAGACGAAGGAAGCACTACATTGGGATTACTTAACACGGTCGGAGTGGTGTGTTGATTCGGACCGATCGTTCCGGCGACCAGCTTCATGTGGATGTGGTTGCAAGGTGGACTTGACTACCGTCTACAGTTGGAAGCTGTGTGGCAGAGGGAGCTTGGTGGACTGGAGAGTGGAGCTGATTGGGTCGTCAAAAATTAACTCACGCGCTTTTCAATTCTCACAGCCATACGTTTCCCGTCGGTCAGCTGGCTTAAACTTGGCCCGCATTGACGCTCCCTGACTGCACGTTTCAATGTGGGTCCACGCATCACGCGGTTCCTTCCATCTTGAAAAAAGTCTATTTGAAACCTTGAATTTATAGAGCTTTGCTAAATCGGATCCCGAACTCTTAACCCCGGTCGTTTGCACTCTGAACTTATCAATCCCGGTCTAAATCGAACCCTGGAGCTGTTTGGTGCACCGGGAAAGTAACGATCCAGCCTAGGATTACATACTACTCTCACTGACAGTGAGGCCATGTGTGATCTTCCCCAATTTCTTTCTGCGATTCACTCCTGAATCGATCCCGATGGAGCTGCCCGCCCCGAGTTGCAGGCATCCCAGTCCACGGCAACAGTTAGCGTACACAGCAGCACGCACAGCTTAGCAATCTGGAGCGGCACAATTCCACATCGGGAGGTTGGGGCAATGCAGAGCTAGCTGCAAGGCCATGGCGGGGAAAGATGTCGGCTCAGATTCGGCAAGAGCGCGATGTCTTTGTCAGTCAACGGCTCAGTGCCGACGCGGTCAAGCTCGGTGGCCGACTCTTCCATGGCGATTAGCCTGCTAGCAGCAGGTGCCATGGAAACATTACGAGCAGGCACCATGGCACCAGGTTAGCAGCATGCCGAGGACTATTAGTCTAGCCGAAGCACTTTTTTTTAGTTCTGTGTTGTGCTCCGTCTGTGCAAACCTTGCAATGAGATTAATCGTTTGACAATCAAATGAATACCAAGCAAAATAAAAGGAGGCACACAATGGCAACAATGCCCCCATACTGAGCAACGCTCGCGATCTTCTGAGGAGGCCGCAAGCATGTACTCCCTCCGTTCCAAAATATAAGACCTTTTAGGGATTTCACTAGAAGACTATATACAGAGCAAAATGAGTGAATCTATACTCTAAAATATGTCTATGTACATCCGTATGTAGTTTATAGTACAATCTTTAAAAGGTCTTATATTTAGGAACGGAGGGAGTAAATTTTAGTAGCCTGTACGGGATTAGGAGACAGGTTGATTGGGAAGAAAGACTAGAGGTGGAAGATAAACATGACAGCTGGGTCAAGCCGGTCAGTGAGAATAACAAATTATCATAATTAGGAAATATTTTTTTCTGACGTGAAAACAACTTCAGGGTTTGATTTGGTCGGGATCGATAAGTTTAGAGTGCCAACGACCGGGATTCAGAGTTCAGGGTTCGATATATTTAAGCTCTACAAATTTAAGGTTTAAAATAGACTTTTTCCTTCCATCTTTATCCGCTCATCTTCTTCCTCCCGCGGAATTTTTCTTCCGTTCCTCCCGTCGTCAGCCATGGAGCTTTTGTCCGAAGGTTTTCTCTTCGATTCCATCTAAAGAAATCAAATGCATCAAAAAAAAAAGAAGAAGTTCAGAGTAGCAGCAAAAAGTAAACTAACTATTATCAAAGATGGCACATGTAGGTCACAAACACAGTCTAGATAGTATCAAGTATTCCCTCTGTTCCTAAATATAAGTCTTTTAAGAGATTTCATTAAGAGACTACATACGAAGCAAAATGAGTGAATCTATACTTTAAAGTATGTCTATATACATCCGTATGTAGTCCCCTAGTAAAAGTTTAAAAAAAAAGACTTATATTTAAAAACGGAGGAAGTATAAGCCTTTTTTTTTTTGAAATGGAGGCTGAGCCCCGGCCTCTGCATCGAGAGGGAGTAGAAGCCTAGGGCCAGCCAAAGTTCAACTATTGCCATATTAACGCAAAAGGGAAGCCAATCTTCACGACTCCAGTCTCGTGGGACTCCAATCCTCCACCCTTGAGACGCCATGTATATCTCACTTGCCACCTGTTCGACGAGTCATGCTCCCAGCATCAGCAGTTTTCCCTCGGGAGCCTTTATCTGCAACACAAACCAATCCGAAATCCATCCACATATCAGTTTGATCGGTTTCAAATGGTCACTAATTCTTTTTCTATCAAAGATAATATCATTGCGGCATTTCCAAATTGCCCAAAGCAGGGCAGCAGTGCTAGCTAGCACCAGTTTTTTGTCATTTTTGGATAAACATTTTATCCACCTTCTAAAATAGTCAATTTTACTAGATGGAGTAGACTGTAAATCAAAAGCACATCTAACCAAATTCCAAACAAGTCTAGCCACTGAACAAGAATAGAAAAGATGAGCTATACTTTCATTCTTGCCACAAAATACACAGTTTTGTCTCCTTTCCATCCTCTTTTCAAGAGGTTGTCTCTAGTTAATATTTTTTTTTTCTGTTTACTAACCAGAGGAAGAATTTTATTTTGGCTGGTACTTTAATTTTCCTAAACACACTAACCAAGTTCCAAGCAAGTGTTGTCTAGATTAAATGAAATGAAGTGTTGCAAAATTGTTTTATCTCGTAGATCAGAACTTTGTGTTGATTATCTTTGCTTAACTAAAACTTGCACTATAACCATGCCACCCCTATATCTATGCTAAGTTTTCAGGTAAAGAAGTGAAGGGCTATCTAGGCATACCGATCGTAAGTGAACCAAAACCTTCTCGTTATTTCGGCTTAAACAACCGAGTTCCTTATACTTCGGATTTCTCTCTATGTTGCTGGAGGACAATCAAGTTTAAGATTGAGGGAGTTGATGACTGATATTTTTACACTCATTTTCAACCTCGTTTGCTTCATATGTGGTCCATAGTTGCAGAGGCCGGGGCGATGCCTCCTTTTTGAAAAAAATATGTTATCCATAGTGGAATCTCTAAAAGGTCTTATATTTATAAACAGAGGGAGTATCATATATCTTCATCTAAATTATTGTCATATACTCCTACAAGATTGCATCCACTTTTGTGTTGTATATAGTTGCCTTGGATTTCCATTTAACTAACCCAAAAAGGAAAAGGTGAAACTACCAACAAAAACTTATTACACAGCCAAGCATTGCACACATTCAGGGTGTTTTTTCTCAACATCTTCAAAAACAGTTGCTTCAGGGACTATCATCTCGTACTCGTTTCTGCTGGAGCATACATCCGGGATCCGTCGGTTCAAAGCCATCTTCAACCAGCAATCTGTTGAACCTCTGTCCTCCATCAATGGACAGAACTAAGGGCGGGCTTCATTTGTTACTTGCTCGAGAAAATTTATACCCACATCAGCGACTCATTGCTTTCGTTTTATATCTGATCGACCAAGAATTCAACCTGTAGGCTACCATATGCATGGAAACATACAGAAGTTTCCGCAACTTTGGTTAGTATGTGTATGTTTTGACTGCATTCTAAAAAGTATCGACTTGGTATCTTCAGCGTATGAAGACATGCATCTAGCCTTTAGGATGTGAGCACCAATTGCTGCTCTTCGATCTTTCGACAACTTAATTTTCTTCTGTCCTGATGCCGTATGCTGTAATGGATCTTATTTATGTACTCGGGGTTCAGCCACATCGAGTCAATTAATTTGGTTTAGCATCCTTTTCTCTTTCTGGCAGCAGAATGTGTTGAAGGATGTAAATTGATTCGTCAAAGTGTGTCACTAACTGTATTTCGCTCCCAACCTGTTCCAATAAAATTCAAAATCGTGGTCGACACTGAGATTACCTCTACGTGCCATGTCAGAATGGCTGTAAATAAGTTTTCTTTCTCAACTCCTATGTTATTTAGCCCAAGCAAAAGAATTAGTCAAAAAGCACCAGTGGTCTAGTGGTAGAATAGTACCCTGCCACGGTACAGACCCGGGTTCGATTCCCGGCTGGTGCATTCTATTTCTTATTTCCACTTTTTTTTGGTTGGGCACCTTTGTTCATATTACATACTATAATGCCACTTGTTCGTCGGAGTTCACCTACTAAAGTTCATTGCATTTTGTATGCAAAGCTGAAGAAACTGTTTGGAGTTGTTGAGTTTTTTTTTTTTTTTTTTTTTCCTTTTGACAATAAACGGCCTCTTTAGTAGCTTTTGATCGAGCTTAAATCTAACATCAGCCGAGGAACTATATATAGCTCAATAGGAGCCTCTTGGATACACTGATTACATACATAAGTTCTCTATAGGACAGTAATCAAAGGTAAACGATTTGACCGGGGCGTCGGCCGATCGCAAGCGAGCCGCGGGATCCAGCTGGGATCGAACGTCCCGCAGCACGCCTCGTAATATTCATGCGCCACGCGTTCCCATATGGCCCACTCATTCATCGCTTTCCCTCTTATCCTTCACGATGTCGTCTCCTACCTTTCCTTCTTCAATCTTCACCAAGCCATCCCGCCATTCTCGTCCACCGAACCATCCAACGCTTCACCCGGCCCCCTCGATCTCGGCCATGGGGCTGCACCAGGGTCCGCGGCTTGTTGGAACCATACGCCTCGCGAGCTGTCGAGGCTACAACCATGGTATTTTTTGCTACAATCGACGAGCCTCGGTGCTACAACCTCTTGGCGCAATTTTTTTGAAACTGATGGAACATCGAGGTTACAACCATGTTGATTTTTTGCTACAACCGACAAACCTGCATCGGTTTTTGCTACAAACAGTCACCGCGAGACCACAAAAGACAATTTGTTTGCTACAACCGTTGTTGGTTTTGTATACTACCGATGACTTTTTTTGCTGCATCGGTGATGGCGAACGACACGGTTGCCGGCATGACGTGCTGCAACCAAGCAATGGGAGCTGCAACCATGGTCACAAGAGCTGGAACCGCAGTCCAACTGAGCTGCAAGGCGCGGAGCCGACGATTCAGAAGCTTCATCGATAGAAGAAAATATTTCAACCGGCAAACTAAAAAGCTGGAACCGGCGAAATCAAATGCTACTACGGGCAAATAAAAAAAGATGATGTAGGATGAAACAGGTGAGGCAGTGCGGCGACGGAGGCACTCATGCCGGCGCGGCGACGTGCTGGGACCAGGTGTCCTTTTCTGCTGCAACTGGCAGGGAATGGGGCATCGGTAGTGCCCAACATGGCCGGCTAGAGGTAGAAGGTGGGACCAGCGGCAAGTAGCGGAGGGCAGCGCTGCGAGGCGTCGGGTGCGAGCGGCCGGCGGTTGTGCCCTCATCGGAGCCGCGCACAGGGGTGGGGCTGCATTCTCACAAAGCGAGGGGAGTTTATCCATGTGCACATGACGAGTATGGCTGGGGGCAAGGGGGGTTAATAACTACACTTATCTTTAATCTTAGCACCTAATGAAAATTTCTTTCAAGGATTTGTCTAATCCCCCCTCCCCTAAACACACATAGCTCCACCGTTGGATAGCTATCATCAAATATTGTGTACCATCCTCCTCCTCTCTTCAATGTCGCTTTTTGCTGAGAGGCGGTTAGTCAAGTTTGTAGCTAAAGCCCGCACAGACAAAGCAAAATCTTCTTTGCGTCTAGAACTAGTTTACAGAGGTGACAATCGTCCTCGTCATGCACGATCCTTTTACTCATCCTCCTCTCCGCTCCGACGATATGATCTTCAGATGTTTGCCACCATCATCTTCTTGCATAGCCCATCAATTTCTCATTCCATCATAGATTTAAAGTTTGGCTGGGTTCATGACATCGAAGTATGGCGCACCGATGACGTATACATGAGGAAGATGTCGGTTAACATTTAAGAAAGCATAGACTTTCCTACATCCCCTTATCTAGCCATCCATTTCTGCATCGCTATTCATGCAAGCATCATTTGTCTTTTTTGTTTCTTGAAAATAAAACAACATATGAACTTGAAACTTTGCACGACAGCTAAGCATTCTTACTACAATGTGAGAAAAATTCAGTTTTTATTTACCAGCATAAATATACAAAAATAGTTTTTTTACTCAAAAAAACTGATTTTGTTTATTTATGTTTGATGAAAAAAAATGGAAAAAAAATTGATGAAAAAAATCTGAAAGTTTTTTTACACATTGTAGTAAGAATTTTTTGTTATCATGCGAAGTTTGAAGTTCATATGTTCTTTTATGTGGAAGAAATAAAAAAGAGAAAACTTTATGTAGTAAGTTAGTTGTGTGGCATAGATCTTAGAGCAACATTTAAGGGTAAGGATAAGACGTGCTGAAAGCCTATGCTTCAAATATCCACGTTCGGAAAGATGTCATTTACTTCTCCAATGACCCATTTGTAATTTTCATTTTCTTTCGAAGTTGTGTGGCCTGGGTCAGAAACTTTTAATCCATCACACTTTGTAGATAAAAAGACGATCTGCTATATATAGCCTAAATTTGACCTATCAGGCCGGGTACTGTGAACCATGTGGGTCAGACAAGGGCGGCATCCTCCTATTTGCCGCTCAGTACGACAACAAAGCTTACATGGACCAAAAGTGGAGTAGCCCATTTAGTAAGTCTCCCATTTTTCTCTGGTAAAATAATTTATTAAAATGTTAAAAAAAATGTTATCAACAACATATAAAAGAAATCCGAGAATATGCCCAAGAAAATATTGTTAAAAAGTTTAAATTTTAAAAAATGTACGCCATACATTTGGAAAACTACTTTTTATTTTTAACAAATCTTGGTGCCGGTGACGTGATTGCTTGTCCTCGTATGATTCAGTGTCCTCATATTATTACTGTATAAACACGACACGCTTTCTTTTGCATTTTCCGATCAGGTTATCAATCAACATCAAGGCGCCAAGGGATCCTCGTACATCATTCCTCCCAACGACGCTCTTGTCTGAAACATCATGATCTGCCATATAAAAAGAACAGTTTAGTTGAGCATTCGAAACGGACATACCCTGCTTGCATTTCATTAGTTGCACAAACTGGCACTGTCAAGGTCCATGGATGACATACATGTTGATTGTTCCATATATTTATCTGTACCATATGTAGTTTCCCAGGACCTTCCTGCCAGATTAGATACACTAGGTTATAATGTTATACTGTATTATTGAACAACCTGATAACGGCCTCTTCAACCGGAGGCTCAAATCGTGCCACCTTTTCAAACTTGACAGCTCAAATGCATGTGAGGCAGCGTACACCAGCACCGTTTTTTTTAAGTTACACTATTACTTAGGCAATAAGAGTTGATGTAGTGTAATGTAGACGTTATGACATGAGCTGAAGTCTGAAGCTTTCCTTCTATTACATGGATCTGTTTTATTTTGAAATCAAGTTGCTGTAAACAATCGAGCGCCAAAAATACCTGAATGAAAAGGCCCACATTTTCGTGACTAAGGGATTACTTTTACTGTTCACAAGAAAAGTTCTACCGCAGCGTAGTTTCATAGAGATATTCAAACACCGAGAGATAATCCATTGTACTCCCTCCGTAAACTAATATAAGAGCATTTAGAACACTACTTTACTAATCTAAACATTTTTATATTAGTTTACAGAGGGAGTATTACACATTTTGTCGTAGATTCTTCCTGTGAATTCTAGGCGTTAAAGAAATCAACATCCTTTCATTGGTGAGAAAAGTTTATGAAATGGCCTACTTACCATATATGTCTACCCAAAATTTATTGTACTATTAAGCAACTATAATCGGCTAACCTAGTCATGCCATGGATACCGACGTACATGAGCGTAGACATATGTTAATTTATCTCCTTTTTCTTAACTTACCAATTAAAAGGCCACGGCTTCACTTTTCATGATTGCCTCTTGGACAATTTGGAATGAACATAACGCTAGTGTGCGAGAATGTATCAATCATGCCGTCAACTATTTTCTTCAGCACCAGAAGGGGGCGACGTTGTGGAATATTGCGAGTGTGAAACCCTTTGGGGTTCTAATACTCCACTTGTTTTAAGGCTTTGGCCTTTTACTACACACTCTTTCTTAAATAAACAAATCTAGCAAAGCTTTTGCCATTGTTTAAAAAACTTAACCTGCACTAAGTGTAGCTGTTTTCTGTTCTTATTGTTTTGGGCAATAAATGTGATAGTCTTTCTGATGGTCCTTAGGAGAGTTACTCTTATGGCAAAAATACATGGATGACTGAAATTACCATGGCACAGATGATATTTTATGAGCAGAATAAACAACACCACATCACATACATCAAATATATCATTGGTGTGTATGCGCCTCATCTTTGGCTCATGAATAGTATAAGTCAAATACTTAGCATGGATGATCTTTGACTCGACTTCACATTGACCAATCGACTAGGATTTACATCAATGTTCCCTCATTTTCATGATTTTCTGTGAACATCAGAATATGTTTTAATAAAATATCTTCAATTGTAATTATGGGATAACGTCGACTTTATTCAAAAATAGAAGGAAACAACACAAAACTACTTTTGTATATTTCTCTTATGCAAAGATTCCTATGTAAGAAGTAGAATACCTGGCAGCAAGTCGAAAATTTGACATTCAGTGTAATCCTCCTGAGGATCAAAGCAAGGGAAACAATTTTCCACTGAATGATATCATAAAAGATTTGATATTGGTGTCCAAGAGGTGCAGTGGCGGATCCAGGATCCAGGCAGGGGACCTGGGCCTGGGGCATGCAAAATCAACAACATCTTCACTGTAGCATCTTGGGCATTATAGCAACACTGTAGGTGCCCTGTAGCAAGCCTGGGCCCGGGGCTTCGTCCAATCCTAGTTCCGTCCCTGAAGAGGTGCATCACCTACTCAGGTGTCTTCCTAAAATTCCGTGCCCTGACCTTTCCCCATCCAAAAGAAACCTCTCCTAGAAAGGTCTTCCTTAAACCTCATCAAACCATTCTTAAAAGGTGAATCTATCGGTCTTACTGTTACTTGTGAGAGGGACTTGGAGTGGAGGTATTTGTTACGAAGCAATTCATGTCAGACCACATACTCACTCAGTAACTTGAATAACCACTAGTAATTGTGTGCATGCAACGCAACGTTATATCAAAAAAATATTAATTGCATTGCGCCTTAATATTAGGAAAGAAATTGATTGCATATTTATATTAGGTAGAATATAATTACCATATTATACTATAAAATATATTAACTGCATTGCACGTTAACATTGGGAAAGATATTGATTGCATGTCGATATTTGGTAAGATAGAATCACGTGGTTAGCAGTAAAGTTTATATTAGGTATGATATTAATTACATGCTAAACACGTTTAGCACTAAAAATCGGAGCAACATAGACCATTCGATGGATGAATGGGTGAGATGTGTTAGATCTCCGCAAATCACTCGTTTTATATTTGTATATAGAGGTAGAGTTATAGATGTACTAAGTAAACACCTATTTTTTAGTTTGGCGCCCTCAACTCCGAGGCCATCATGATCTTTTGGCCCACAAATAAGACCCCCCCATTCAGCTAGTCAATATTTATGTTTACGTTCATCACATTGTCAAAATAGGAAAGATCTATAATTTTAATCTAAACATTTTTGTACCCTTGGGTATTTTGAAAAAGGATACCAAAAACATCGGTTGGCTAGTGAGAACAATGTAAATGAGTGATCGCAAAAAAAAAAAAAAAACAATGTAAATGAGGACAAGACACCTGTGTAAGATACTCAATATCCTTCCACTCATTATTTAGCATCTTACCATGATGGATAGGGATACCAAGATACCAGAAAGGTCTCGCAACCAAAAATTTGCTTATACTGGTCTTCAACCTCTTTAACCTTGCCAAAGCAAAATAGCTTGCTCTTATGAATTAATCTTGATGTCAGAAAGTTCTTTGAACATGCAACTTCATATGAATTGGCCTTTCCATGTCACGTTCGATGAAAATGGTGCTACCACCCACATACTAAAGTATGGACACGCCACCATCCACGAAAGTGTAGTATAGACCTATTGTTATTATTATTTTGGAAAAGAAGGATCACCCTGGCTTGTGCATCATTTGATGCACAGTCATACATCCCAGTACTGAAGTAGTACAATAGGAAGATGTGGTATGGAGTTGCGTTGTTAACTAGAGGGGATGGAATGATGTTCATGTAGCTGATGATCTCATATTCTTTTTAGATAACGCAAGAGGCCTTGTTGCCACCATACACGTCAAGTTCAATCTAGTTTTAAGGACGAATTGTCAAGTGTAAACAAGCATGTGTTGTGCCTCCCGCGCATCGGCAAGAAGTGTCGCTTCCTGAACTTTTTTGTACAGGCATGATTGATTAATCGTTGGTTGTGAATGAAGGCCTAGCTTGGGATAACTCTTAATTAGGTCTGATGCATTCCAGGGTCACATATATACTTATACAAAATATGTTTGGTCAACTTGCTCGGTGCAGCAGGGCCGCTGGTGCTCGATGGATCTATACATGTATATATATATAACCCGTTCATTTCCTGCCGGCCGGGGGAAGACACACCTAGACGAGCTGAACCTCTCACCTCAGCCGGCGTGTGCATTGTGCCATTGTGCCTTCTCCGGCGATCGATGGGGAGGTCACCGTGCTGCGACCGGCGGAGTGTGAAGCGTGGGGCGTGGTCGCGGGAGGAGGATGCCATCCTCACCAGCTTCGTCCAGAGGTTCGCCAATGCCGGTAACTGGATGACACTACCATACAAAGCAGGTGGTTTATTTGCTCTACCCTAGTATATATTCCTACTACTAATTTGTGCGCGTGCATGGACGGTTTTGAATTTCAGTGTGAGAAATATTTCACCCATTACCGAAAATCAAACTGAAATTCGCTTATTTTGGTTTTCATTTTGAGCCGAAGGACAAAATTTCCTTTTGAATCAAACTGACACCATCAGAATGTTTTCTCACTGGCTGGATTGGCATGCATGATTTTTTTTTTTGTGTGTGTGAAAATGGCCCGGATCTATTATAAAGTTGAACACAAAAACCTCAAACATAATAAAAATTACAGCCGAGTGTTCATCTTTCCTTTCTTACAATTGGTATGTGTACGCCTGCATGGATGATCAGGCCTTAACCGCTGCGGCAAGAGCTGCCGGCTACGGTGGCTTAACTACCTCCGCCCGGCGCTCCGGCACGGCCGCTTCACCGACGAGGAGGACAGCCTCATATTGTCCCTCTACGCCGACATCGGAAGCAAGTATATACTACTCCCTCCGTTCCTAAATATAAATCTTTTTAGAGGTTTCATTAGAGGACTAGATGCGGATGTATATATACATATTTTAAAATATAGATTCACTCATTTTGTTTCGTATATAGTTTCATAATAATTTTTTTGAAAAAAAACTTATATTCATGAACGGATGAGTATATCGCTAGCTAGCTGCATGCATCTCTTTGTTACTCGTAAACATTAGTCTGGCAGCTGAACTTATGTCACCAGGTGGTCCGCGATCGCCGCCAAGCTCCCTGGCCGAACGGACAACGACGTCAAGAACCACTGGAACACCAAGCTCAAGAAGAGGCACCTGCTGGCCATGGTGCCGTCAACAACACCTCCTACCGCGGCCATCGACAGCCCTTCCGCCTCGGACGCCGATGAATCCTCCCTCCCCCCTCCTCTCGACGAAGCCGCCATCGCCACGGACGACGGCGAAGAGCTCACGCGTAGATCGGAGGAGCTGTACGCCGAGCTCATGGGGCTCATCCAGCAGCAGCCCATGACCGGGGACGTGAGGTCGTCATCGTCGTCGTTGTCATCGTCACGGACGGCTTGTGCAAGTTCTGCCGGCGGCAACAGCGCTGCATGGCCCGTAGACGACAAAGAATTCTTGCCGGAGTCTAGCGGGAGCAGCACGGTCGTTGAACTTGACGATCCTTGCGCTGCTCACGCATTCGGTGCGGCGTCTTTCCAAGACTTGCTGGCCTCATCTTACGACGAGGTCATAGGGACGGAAGGGTTGCTCTACTACTAGCTAGGGACGAATTGCTTCTACGTTCTATACTTTCTTTTTTACAAAGGATTTTATTTACTTAAAAAGTTTTAAGCATTACACCCAACCTCTGCATAGTTAAGATGCACACAGACACATTCGAAAAGTACAAAAAATATAACAGTGAATATAACAGCGATAGACGTAGTACAATTATGTTGACGTAAATCGTCGTCGTTTATGAAGGACGTATCCGGAGATCACGCGGCCATCCACGTGGGATAAAAATATCCCTGGTCACCTTCTCCAGTCGCACAGAAGCCTCCGTAAAAAGGTCGCGAAACTCCGTCCATTGTAAGGTGGACCATGAACGAAGAATACCTATGCATCGGAAGAGAACCTGCAAACGAGATGAATTTTTATCATTAAAAACCTTGTCATTTCTACTCAGTCATATCGACCATATAACGGCAAGCGCTCCTACCCTTAAAATGGTTCTAAACTTATAATCAATCCCAACTAACGAGTTATCAAAAACATTGGTTACTGAAGTTGGTTGATACAAGTTCGAAGCCATCTGGATAGCTGACCAAATAGATCATGCAAACTGGCAATCGAAGAATAAGTGTTTTATTGTCTCTTTTTTAGGACAGAATACACACACTTCGTGTTGTCATGCCAGTTCCGTTTGACGAGATTATCTTTAGTTAAGATGAAACCTTTGCGAAGGTACCACGTGAATATTTTTAATTTGAGTGGAACCTTCATGCTTCATATTTTTTTGTTATTATCGACTGACACAACAACATGTACCAACGCCCTATGCATGGAATCCACCGAGAATTTCCCATTCCCACATAAATTCCAACAGAACTCATCGGAACCTTATGACAGATGGACCGATGCCAGGCGTCCCAGCAAGGCGTTCCAAGACTATAGTCTCATACCAATTAAGTCTCGTGTGAACGTCACAACTCGTAGCGAATCTTGCATAAGAGAAGCAAGTGTAACATCTTTGTGCCATACAATATTATATAGAGTTGGATATTGTTCTCAAAGGGTGGTATTACCTAACCACTTGCCCTCCCAGAATCTAATTTCAGATCCATCCTTAATCTTAAATACCCCAATGCAAAAGAAATGTTTCTTAGTCGCCATTAGGCCAGCCCAAAAATATGAGTCACCATGTTTTCATAGGACCTGTGATAACGGTTTTCTGCCAATGTATTTATGTTTAAGGAGTGTTTGCCAGACATCGTCCTCCGTAAGTAGTTTAAAAATCCACTTGTCCAAGAGGGTTGAGTTCTTAACCTCTAGGTCATGGATCCCCAGTCCTCCCTGGTCTTTTGGTCGGCGGACGACATTGCATTTAGTCAGTCAATGTTTCTTTTTCTCACTGTCTCCTTGCCAAAAGAATCTTGATTGAAAATAATCCAATCTTTTTAGGACTCCTTTGGGTAGTTGGAAAAAATATATAATATATAGTACCAATATTAGTTAGTACTGAGTTTATGAGAACCAATCTTTCTCCTAGGGAAAGCAGTTTTCCTTTCCAACTCGTGAGTCTTTTTTGCAGACATTCTTCGACGTGATTCCATTCTGCATTCGTTAGTCTCCTATAATGTATTGGTATTGTTGGAAATATGCCCTAGAGGCAATAATAAAATGGTTATTATGATATTTCCCTGTTCATGATAATCGTCTATCATTCATGCTATAATTGTATTAACAGGAAACAGTAATACATGTGTGAATGAATAGATCACAATGTGTCCCTAGCAAGCCTCTAGTTGGCTAGCACGTTAGTCAATAGATGATCATGGTTTCCTGATCATGGACATTGGATGTCATTGATAACGAGATCACATCATTGGGAGAATGATGTGGTGGACAAGACCCAATCCTAAGCCTAGCACTAGATCGTATTGTTCGTATGCTAATGCTTTTCTAATGTCAAGTATCTTTTCCTTCGACTGTGAGATTGTGCAACTCCCGGATACCGTAGGAGTGCTTTGGGTGTATCAAACGTCACAACGTAACTGGGTGACTATAAAGGTGCACTACGGGTACCTCCGAAAGTGTCTGTTGGGTTGGCACGAATCGAGATCGGGATTTGTCACTCCGTGTGACGGAGAGGTATCTCTGGGCCCACTCGGTAGAACATCATCATGAGCTCAATGTGACTAAGGAGTTAGTCACACGATGACGTGCTACGGAACGAGTAAAGAGACTTACCGGTAACGAGATTGAACAAGGTATAGGTATACCGACGATCGAATCTCGGGCAAGTTCTATACCGACAGACAAAGGGAATCGTATACGGGATTGATTGAATCCTTGACATCGTGGTTCATCCGATGAGATCATCGTGGAACTAGTGGGATCCACCATGGGTATCCAGACCCCGCTGATGGTTATTGGCCAGAGAGGTGTCTCGGTCATGTCTGCCTGTCTCCCAAACCCGTAGGGTCTACACACTTAAGGTTCGATGACGCTAGGGTTATAGGGAATTGTTATACGAGATTACCGAAAGTTGTTCGGAGTCCCGTATGAGATCTCGGACGTCACGAGGAGCTCCGGAATGGTCCGGAGGTAAAGATTGATATATAGGACGGATGGTTTCGGACACCGGAAGTGTTTCGGGCATCACCGGTAACGTACCGGGACCACCGGGACCACCGGAGGTGGTCCCGGGGCACCACCGAAGGGGGGCAACGACCCCGGGAGGCTAGAAGGGCTAAGTGGGGAAGGGAACCAGCCCCTAAGTGGGCTGGTGCGCCCCCACCCAGCCCATGCGCACCAGAAAAAAGGGGAAGGGGGGGAACCCTAGCTTAGGTGGGCCTAAGGCCCACCAGAGGGGTGCGCCACCCTTCCCCTTGCCCTGGCCGCCACCCCTCTCCCATCTAAGGGCTGCCGCACCCCTTAGGGGTGGGAACCCTAAGGGCTGCGCCCCCTCCCTCTCCCCCTATATATAGATGAGGTTCGGGGCTGTTTGAGACACGGTTGAATCTCTCTCTCTCTCGGCGCAGCCCTGCTCCTCTTCCTCCTCCTCTCTGCCGGCGCTTGGCGAAGCCCTGTCGGGAGACCTCGTCTCTCCATCGACACCACGCCGTCGTGTTGCTGGACTTCTTCCCCAACCTCTCCCTCCTCCTTGCTGGATCAAGGTGCGGGAGACGTCACCGGGCTGCACGTGTGTTGAACGCGGAGGTGCCGTCGTTCGGCACTAGATCGGAATCGCTGCGAGTACGACTCCATCAACCGCGTTCTAGCAACGCTTCCGCTTAGCGATCTTCAAAGGTACGAAGATGCTCTTACCCCTCTCTCGTTGCTGGTCTCTCCATAGGAAGATCTGAATAAGCGTAGGAATTTTTTTGAATTTATGCTACGTTACCTATCAGTGGCATCCGAGCCAGGTTTTCTATGCGTAGATTCTATGCACGAGTAGAACACAAAAGTTGTGGGCGATGGTTTGTCAATTTGCTTGCCGTTACTAGTCTTATTCTTTTCCGGCGGTATTGTGGGATGAAGCGGCCCGGACCGACCTTACACGTACGCTTACGTGAGACTGGTTCCACCGACAGACATGCACATCGTGCATAAAGGTGGCTAGCGGGTGTCTGTCTCTCCTACTCTAGTCGGATTGGATTTGATGAAAAGGGTCCTTATGAAGGGTAAATAGCTTTGGCATATCATCGTTGTGGCTGTCACGTAGGTAAGAAGGTGTTCTTGCTAGAAACCCAAATCAGCCACGTAAAACTTGCAACAACAATTAGAGGACGTCTAACTTGTTTTTGCAGGGTTTGACATGTGATGTGATATGGCCAAAGTTGTGATGTTGCATGTATGATGTATGAGATGATCATGTTATTGTAATAGGTTTCACGACTTGCATGTCGATGAGTATGACAACCGGCAGGAGCCATAGGAGTTGTCTTAATTTATTGTATGAGATGCAACGCCATGTGCTTAGTACTTTTACTTCATTGCTAACGGTTAGCCATAGTAGTAGTGGTAGTAGTAGTTGGCGTGACGACTTCACGGAGACACGATGATGGAGATCATGGTGTCACGCCGGTGACGATGATGATCATGCAATGCCTGAAGATGGAGATCGAAAGAGCAAAGATGATAATGGCCATATCATGTCACTATATGATTGCATTGTGATGTTTATCATGTTTTACATATTATTGCTTAAAACGTCGGTAGCATAATAAGATGATCCCTCTTAAAAATTTCGAGAACGTATTCCCCTAAGTGTGCACTGTTGCGAAGGTTCGTTGTCTCGAAGCACCACGTGATGATCGGGTGTGATAGATTCTAACGTTCGCATACAACGGGTGTAAGCCAGATTTACACACGCGAAACACTTAGGTTGACTCGACGAGCTTAGCATGTACATACATGACCTCGAATACAAGAGACCGTCGAACATGAGTTCGTATGGTTGAATACGATCAGCATGAAGTTGCTCACCATGGTGACTAGTCCGTCTCACGTGATGATCGGACACGGGTTAGTCAACATGGATCATGTAACACTTAGATGACTAGAGGGATGTCGATTTAAGTGGGAGTTCATACTTAATTTTATTAAATGAACTTAATTGTCAGGAACTTAGTCTAAAAGTTGTCTTTATAAATATTGTAGATGTCCAACGTCAACCTCAACTTCAACGCATTCCTAGAGAAAAACAAGCTGAAAGATGATGGTAGCAACTATGCGGACTGGGTTCGCAACCTGAAGCTCATCCTTGAAGCAGCTAAAAAGGCTTATGTCCTTAATGCGCCGCTAGGTGACCCTCCCGCTCCCGCAGCAGCCCAGGACATTCTAAACGTCTGGCAAGCGCGGAGTGATGACTACTCTCTGGTCAGGTGTGGCATGTTATACAGTTTAGAAACGGGGCTCCAAAGACGTTTTGAGCAACACGGGGCATATGAGATGTTCCAAGAGCTGAAGCTAGTTTTTCAAGCTCATGCCCGTGTCGAGAGATATGAAGTCTCCGACAAGTTCTTCAGCTGTAAGATGGAGGAGAACAGTTCTGTCAGTGAGCACATACTCAAAATGTCTGGGTTACACGGTCGTCTGACTTCACTTGGAGTCGAACTTCCGGATGATGCTATCATTGACAGAATCCTCCAGTCTCTCCCACCAAGCTACAAAGGCTTTGTGCTTAACTACAACATGCAAGGGATGGAGAAAACCATTCCCGAGTTGTACTCGATGCTCAAGTCTGCAGAAGTAGAAATCAAGAAGGAGCATCAAGTGTTGATGGTCAACAAGACCACTAGTTTCAAGAAAGGCAGGGGTAAGAAGAACTTCAAGAAAGACGGCAAAGCTGTTGCCGCGCCCGGTAAGCCAGATGCCGAGAAAAAGAAAAAGAACGGACCCAAGCCTGAGACTGAGTGCTTCTACTGCAAGGGAAAGGGTCACTGGAAGCGGAACTGCCCCAAATACTTAGCGGACAAGAAGGCCGCAACGTTAAAGGTATATGTGATATACATGTTATTGATGTGTACCTTGCCAGCGCTCGTAGTAGCTCCTGGGTATTTGATACCGGTGATGTTGCTCACATTTGCAACTCAAAGCAGGAACTCCGGAATAAGCGGAGACTGGCCAAGGACGAGGTGACGATGCGCGTCGGGAATGGTTCAAAGGTCGATGTGATCGCCGTCGGCACGCTACCTCTACATCTACCGTCGGGATTAGTTTTAAACCTTAATAATTCTTATTTAGTACCAGTTTTAAGCATGAACATTGTATCAGGGTCTTGCTTAATGCGAGACGGCTACTCATTTAAGTCAGAGAATAATGGTTGTTCTATTTATATGAGTGATATGTTTTATGGTCATGCTCCGCTGGTGAATGGTTTATTCTTGATGAATCTCGATCGAGATGTTACACATATTCATAGTGTGAGTACCAAAGGATGCAAAGTTGATAGTCCCACATACTTGTGGCACTGCCGCCTTGGTCATATCGGCGTTAAGCGCATGAAGAAGCTCCATACTGATGGACTGCTAGAGTCTCTTGACTTTGAATCATTTGACACATGTGAACCGTGCCTCATGGGCAAGATGACTAAGACTCCATTCTCAGGAATAATGGAGAGAGCAACCGACTTATTGGAAATAATACATACTGATGTGTGTGGTCCAATGAACGTTGAAGCTCGCGGTGGTTATCGTTATGTTCTCACTCTCACCGATGATTTGAGTTGGTATGGGTATATCTACTTGATGAAGCACAAATCTGAGACGTTTGAAAAGTTCAAGGAATTTCAGAATGAGGTTGAGAATCAACGTGACAGAAAAATTAAATGTCTATGATCTGATCGTGGAGGAGAATATTTGAGTCACGAGTTTGGCACACACCTAAGGAAGTGTGGAATCGTTTCACAACTGACGCCGCCTGGCACACCACAGCGCAACGGAGTGTCTGAACGTCGTAATCGCACTTTATTAGATATGGTACGATCTATGATGTCTCTCACCGACTTACCGCTATCATTTTGGGGATACGCATTAGAAACTGCAGCATTCACTTTAAATAGGGCACCGTCTAAATCCGTTGAGACGACACCATATGAACTATGGTTTGGCAAGAAACCTAAGTTGTCGTTTCTTAAAGTTTGGGGCTGCGATGCTTATGTGAAGAAACTTCAACCAGAAAAGCTCGAACCCAAAGCGGAGAAATGCGTATTCATAGGATACCCTAAGGAAACTATTGGGTATACCTTCTATCTTAGATCCGAAGGTAAAACCTTTGTTGCCAAGAACGGATCCTTTCTAGAGAAAGAGTTTCTCTCGAAAGAAGTAAGTGGGAGGAAGGTAGAACTTGATGAGGTAATTACACCCCCTCTCGAACAGGAAAGTAGCGCAGCGCAAGAAGTTGTTCCTGTGGTGCCTACACCGACTGAAGAGGAAGTTAATGATGATGATCATGAAGCTTCGGATCAAGTTACTACTGAACCGCGAAGGTCCACAAGGGTACGCTCCGCACCAGAGTGGTACGGCAACCGTGTGATGGAAATCATGTTGTTAGACAATGGTGAACCTTCGAACTATGAAGAAGCGATGGCGGGCCCGGATTCCAACAAATGGCTTGAGGCCATGAAATCCGAGATAGGATCCATGTATGAGAACAAAGTATGGACTTTGGTGGACTTGCCCGATGAACGGCGAGCCATAGAAAATAAATGGATCTTCAAGAAGAAGACTGATGCAAACGGTAATGTAACCGTTTACAAAGCTCGACTTGTCGCAAAGGGTTTTCGACAAATTCAAGGAGTTGACTACGAAGAGACTTTCTCTCCCGTCGCGAAGCTGAAATCAGTCCGAATCATGTTAGCAATTGCCGCCTTTTGTGATTATGAAATTTGGCAAATGGACGTCAAAACAGCGTTCCTTAACGGGAACCTTAAGGAAGAGTTGTATATGATGCAACCAGAAGGTTTTGTCGACCCTAAGGGTGCTAACAAAGTATGCAAGCTCCAGCGCTCCATCTATGGGCTGGTGCAAGCATCTCGGAGTTGGAACATTCGCTTTAATGAGGTGATTAAAGCGTTTGGGTTCATACAGGTTTACGGAGAAGCCTGTCTGTACAAGAAAGTGAGTGGGAGCTCTGTAGCTTTCCTCGTACTATATGTGGATGACATATTATTGATGGGGAATGATATAGAGATGTTGGAGAGCATAAAGGCCTATTTGAACAAGAGTTTTTCAATGAAGGACCTTGGAGAAGCTGCATACATATTAGGCATCAAGATGTATAGAGATAGATCGAGACGCCTCATAGGTCTTTCGCAAAGTACATACCTTGAAAAGATATTGAAGAAGTTCAATATGGAAAACTCAAAGAAAGGGTTCTTGCCAGTTTTGCAAGGTATGAGATTGAGTAAGACTCAGTCGCCGACCACGGCAGCAGATAGAGAGAAGATGAGTTCTGTCCCCTACGCTTCAGCCGTGGGCTCTCTAATGTATGCCATGCTGTGTACCAGACCTGATATAAACCTTGCCATAACCTTGGTAGGGAGGTACCAAAGTAATCTCGGTGCAGAACACTGGACAGCGGTCAAGAATATCCTTAAGTACCTGAAAAGGACTAAGGAAATGTTTCTCGTTTATGGAGGTGACGAAGAGCTCGTCGTAAAGGGTTACGTCGACGCTAGCTTCGACACAGATCCGGATGACTCTAAGTCACAAACCGGATACGTATATGTGTTGAATGGTGGGGCAGTGAGCTGGTGCAGCAGCAAGCAAGAAGTCGTGGCAGCATCCACATGTGAAGCGGAGTACATAGCTGCTTCAGAAGCGGCTCATGAAGGAATTTGGATGAAGGAGCTCATCACCGACCTTGGAGTGGTTCCAAGCGCGTCGGGTCCTATGACACTCTTCTGTGATAACACTGGAGCCATTGCCATAGCCAAAGAGCCCAGGTTTCACCGAAAGACGAAGCACATCAAGCGCCGCTACAACTCCATCCAGGACCATGTCCAGAGTGGAGTGATAGATATTTGTAAAGTACACACGGATCTGAATATTGCAGACCCGTTGACTAAACCTCTTCCACGAGCAATGTTCGATACATCACAATGTAACTAGATTATTGACTCTAGTGCAAGTGGGAGACTGTTGGAAATATGCCCTAGAGGCAATAATAAAATGGTTATTATCATATTTCCTTGTTCATGATAATCGTCTATCGTTCATGCTATAATTGTATTAACAGGAAACAGTAATACATGTGTGAATGAATAGATCACAATGTGTCCCTAGCAAGCCTCTAGTTGGCTAGCTTGTTAGTCAATAGATGATCATGGTTTTTCCTGATCATGGGCATTAGATGTCATTGATAACGGGATCACATCATTTGGGGAATGATGTGATGGACAAGACCCAATCCTAAGCCTAGCACTAGATCGTATTGTTCGTATGTTGATGCTTTTCTAATGTCAAGTATCTTTTCCTTCGACCGTGAGATTGTGAAACTCCCGGATATCGTAGGAGTGCTTTGGGTGTATCAAACGTCACAACGTAACTGGGTGACTATAAAGGTGCACTACGGGTACCTCCGAAAGTGTCTGTTGGGTTGGCAGGAATCGAGATCGGGATTTGTCACTCCGTGTGACGAAGAGGTATCTCTGGGCCCACTCGGTAGAACATCATCATGAGCTCAATGTGACTAAGGAGTTAGTCACACGATGACGTGCTACGGAACGAGTAAAGAGACTTACCGGTAACGAGATTGAACAAGGTATAGGTATACCGACGATCGAATCTCGGGCAAGTTCTATACCGACAGACAAAGGGAGTCGTATACGAGATTGTTTGAATCCTTGACATCGTGGTTCATCCGATGAGATCATTGTGGAGCTAGTGGGAGCCACCATGGGTATCCAGACCCCGCTGATGGTTATTGGCCAGAGAGGTGTCTCGGTCATGTCTGCCTGTCTCCCGAACCCGTAGGGTCTACACACTTAAGGTTCGATGACGCTAGGGTTATAGGGAATTGTTGTATGAGGTTACCGAAAGTTGTTCGGAGTCCCGGATGAGATCTAGGACGTCACGAGGAGCTCTGGAATGGTCCGGAGGTAAAGATTGATATATAGGACGGATGGTTTCGGACACCGGAAGTGTTTCGGGCATCACCGGTAACGTACCGGGACCACCGGAGGTGGTCCCGGGGCACCACCGAAGGGGGGCAACGACCCCGGGAGGCTAGATGGGCTAAGTGGGGAAGGGAACCATTCCCTAAGTGGGCTGGTGCGCCCCCCACCCAGCCCATGCGCACCAGAAAAAAGGGGAAGGGGGGGAACCCTAGCTTAGGTGGGCCTAAGGCCCACCAGAGGGGTGCGCCACCCCTTCCCCTTGCCCTGGCCGCCACCCCTCTCCCATCTAAGGGCTGCCGCACCCCTTAGGGGTGGGAACCCTAAGGGCTGCGCCCCCTCCCTCTCCCCCTATATATAGATGAGGTTCGGGGCTGTTTGAGACACGGTTGAATCTCTCTCTCTCTCGGCGCAGCCCTGCTCCTCTTCCTCCTCCTCTCTGCCGGCGCTTGGCGAAGCCCTGCCGGGAGACCTCGTCTCTCCACCGACACCACGCCGTCGTGTTGCTGGACTTCTTCCCCAACCTCTCCCTCCTCCTTGCTGGATCAAGGTGCGGGAGACGTCACCGGGCTGCACGTGTGTTGAACGCGGAGGTGCCGTCGTTCGGCACTAGATCGGAATCGCTGCGAGTACGACTCCATCAACCGCGTTCTAGGAACGCTTCCGCTTAGCGATCTTCAAAGGTACGAAGATGCTCTTACCCCTCTCTCGTTGCTGGTCTCTCCATAGGAAGATCTGAATAAGCGTAGGAAATTTTTTCAATTTATGCTACGTTACCTATCAGCACCATCCCCTCAATCTGACCATCTTGTTTAGCCCGATCAATCATGATCGCCACCATATCCACCACTAGATTGAATAATAGTGGGGATATAGAGTCCTCTTGTCTAAATCCCTTCTTTGTTTAGAAATAGCGTCATACGTCATCATTCACTTTGACGGCAACGCTACTGCTACATCTTGAGCTTGCGTCGGATTTTTCCCTTGAAGAGGAAAGGGTGATGCAGCACAGTAGAGTAAGTATTTCCCTCACTTTGAGAACCAAGGTATCAATCCAGTAGGAGTATCAAGGATGAAGCACCAATGTACCTGCGCAAACACAAATGAGCTTGCACCCAACGCTATAAAGGGGTTGTCAATCCCTTCAAGATTGATTGCAAAATAAGATCTGAAGGCGGAAAGTGCAACAAAGTAAAAGTGTAAGGCTGAAAATATGATGTGAAGTAGACCCGGGGGCCATAGTGTTCACTAGAGGCTTCTCTCAAAATAGCAAATATTACGGTGGGTGAACGAATTACTGTCGAGCAATTGATAGAACCACGCAAAGTCATGACGATATCTAAGGCAATGACCATACATATAGGCATCACGTCCGAGACAAGTAGACCGATACTTTCTGCATCTACTACTATTACTCCACACATCGACCGCTATCCAGCATGCGTCTAGTGTATTGAGTTCATGACGAACAGAGTAAGGCCTTAAGTAAGATGACATGATGTAGAGGGATAAATTCATGCAACAGATATAAACCCCATCTTTTTACCCTTGATGGCAACAACACGATGTGTGCCTCGCTACCCCTTCTATCACTGGGTGAGGTCACCACACGGTATGAACCCAAAACCAAGCACTTCTCCCATTGCAAGAATCATAGATCAAGTTGGCCAAACAAAACCCACAACTCGAAGAGAATTACAAGGATATGAAATCATGCCTATAAGAGATCAGAAGAAACTCAAATAAGATTCATAGATAATCTGATCATAAATCCACAATTCATCGGATCTCGACAAACACACCGCAAAAGAAGATTACATCGGATAGATCTCCATGAATATCATGGGGAACTTTGTATTGAAGATCCAAGAGAGAGAAGAAGTCATCTAGCTACTAGCTATGGACCCGAAGGTCTATGGTGAACTACTCACGCATCATCAGAGAGGCAATGGTGTTGATGAAGAAGCCATTCGTATCCGAATCCCCCTCCGGCAGGGCATCAGAACGTGCCCCAGATGGGATCTTGCAGAGACAGAAGCTTGCGACGGCGGAAAAGTATTTTCGTGGAACTCTCCCATGGTTTTGGATTTTTCGAGGATTTATAGGCGGAAGAAGTAGGGCAGACGAGACACAGGGGCCCACAAGCCTACTAGGCGCGCCCCTGGCCGCGCCTAGGGGGCTTGTGGCCTCCCCTAGTGGCCTCTGCCTTGGTTCTCACGCCCCGTGCATATCTTATGTTCCGGAAAAAATCTTTTCGGAAGTTTTATTCCGTTTGGACTCCGTTTAATATTCTCCTCTGAAAAGGGTAAAAAACACGGAAAAAACAGGAACTGGCACTTGGCACTTAGTTAATAAGTTAGTCCCAAAAAAGATATAAATGGCATACAAAACATCCAAAGTTTGACAAGATAATAGCATGGAACCATCAAAAATTATAGATACGTTGGAGACGTATCAAGCATCCCCAAGCTTAACTCCTGCTCGTCCTCGAGTAGGGAAGTGATAAAGACTGAATTTTTGATGTGGAATGCTACCTAGCATATTTGTCCTTTGTAACTTCTTTCATGTGACATGAATGTTCAGATCCGTAAGATTCAGAACAATAGTTTGCTATTGACATGAAAACAATAATACTTCAAGCAAACTAGCAAGGTAATCATGAACTTTCGAACTAACAAGGCCAAAGAAAGTTATCCCTACAAAATCATATAGTCTGGCTATGCTCCATCATCCCCACACAACTAATTTAAATCATGCACAACCCCGGTATTGGCCAAGTAATTGTTTTCGCACTCTTACTTTCTCAAACCTTTTTTCAACTCTCACGCAATACATGAGCGTGAGCCATGGATATAGCACTATAGGTGGAATAGAGTGTGGTGGAGGTTGTGAGACAAAAAGGAGGAGATGGTCACATTGACTCGGCATATCAAATGGCTATGGAGATGCCCATTAATAGATATCAATGTGAAAGAGTAGGGATTACCATGCAATGGATGCACTTAGAGCTATAAGTATGTGAAAGCTTAAAATAAGAACTAATGGGTGTGCATCCAACTTGCTTGCTCACAAAGACCTAGGGCAATTTTGAGGAAGCCCATCATTGGAATATACAAGCCAAGTTATATAATGAAGATTCCCACTAGCATATGGTGGTGACAAATCAAGAGACTCTCAATCATGAAGAACATGGTGCTATTATGAAGCACAAGTGTGGAAAAGATAGTAACATTGTCCCTTCTCTCTTTTTCTCTTTTTTTTGTTTGGGCTCTCTGGCCTCTTTCCATGTATATTTTTATTTCCTCACATGGGACAATGCTCTAATAATGATGATCATCACACTTTAATTTACTCAAAGCTCAATGCTTAGAACAATGATGACTCTCTAGGAAATGCATCCGGCAGTGTACCAGGATGTGCAACGATCTAGCTTGGCGTATGACTCGCTAGCTATCTTACAATCATGCAATGGCAATATGAAAGTGACGGCACAAGTCATGAGACGGAACGGTTGGAGTTGCATGGCAATATATCTTGGAATGGCTATGAAAATGCCATAATAGGTAGGTATGGTGGCTGTTTTGAGGAAGGCATATGGTGGGTTTGTGCACCGGCAAAAGTTGCGCGGCACTAGAGAGGCCAGCAATGGTGGAAGGTGAAAGTGCATCTATACCATGGACTCACATTAGTCATGAAGAACTCAGATACTTGTTGCGAAAGTTTTTATTAGTAATCGAAACAAAGTGCTAAACGCATACTCCTAGGGGAAGGGTGGTAGGTGTTAACCATCGCGCGATCCCGACCGCAACACAAAGGATGACAATCAATGAATCAATTATGCTCCGACTTCCTAACATAGCGGTTCACCATACGTGCATGTTACGGGAATCACTAACTTCAACACAAGTATTTCTAGATTCACAACACCCTACTAACGTAACTCTTAATATTACCAAATCCATGTCTCAAAACTATTTGAGAGGAATCAAACTTCTCTTTCTAATCAATGCACATGAAGATGGAAGTTTTATTGTATCCTCTTTGGGTGCCTATCACCTTTGGGACTACTTTCATAGCACAAGCCAACTACCAAGTTACTCAAAGAGATCACTCTCAAAAAGATATAAGTGAAGATCGAGAGTTCTTATTTCTCCAAAATATAACACCGTCGTGCTCTAAAAGATCTAAGTGAAGCACATGTGAGCTAAATTGCCTAACTCAAAAGATATAAGCGAAGCTCAATGAGTATTCTAGCAAATTCACGATGAGTGCATGTCTCTCTCAAAAGGTGTGCAACAAGGATGATTGTGACACAAAAAATAAAAGACTCCTACGATACAAGACGCTCCAAGCAAAACACATATCATGTGGTGAATAAAAATATAGCTTCAAGTAATGTTATCGATGGATTGAAGACGAAAGAGGGGATGCCTTCCCGGGGCATCCCCAAGCTTAGGATTTTTTGTGTCCTTGAATTTGGCTTGGGGTGCCTTGTGCATCCCCAAGATTGAGCTCTTTCCACTCTTTATCTCATCGTCCATGAGAACATCACCCAAAACTTGAAAACTTCACAACACAAAACTTAAACAGAAACTCGTGATATCATTAGCACAAGAAAAGAAACTACCACCTCTTTAGGTACTGTAGGAAACTTGATTTCTATTTATATTGGTTTTATATTACTGTATTCTCACTTTTCCATGGCTAGTACCCCCGATACTATCCATAGTTTCATCAAAATAAGCAATCAACACAACAAAAATAGAATCTGTCAAAAACAGACCAGTCTATAGCAATCTGTATACTTTGTATACTTCTGGTATCTCAAAAATTCTGAAACATTACGACAGCCTCGTAAATTGGTATATCAACCAGCAGAAAAAAGAATCAACTCAAAAGCTCTTTGTGGATAAAAATCAAAAAATAATTGCGTGAGCGAAAAATTTCTGTCTTTTTCCAGCAGGATCAAACAACCATCACCAAACTAGTCATAAAGGTTTTACTTGGCTCAAACACAAAAAGAAACGCAAATGACACAATCATAACAGAATTATGATGGTGTGGACGCAACAAAACAGAAAGCAAAAAAGCAAAGACAAATTCACTGGGTTGCCTCCCAACAAGCGCTATTGTTTAACGCCCTTAGCTAGGCATAAGGTGATAGAATCACGTATCGTCGTCTTTGGTACTCAAACCATAAGTAGGGTGAACACTCATCATCTTAAGGTCTTCATATCTCTTACTAGATGGTTCACCACTATTTTTAGGAACAAAAACAGACTTGGTGGCCTTATTGTGGGCAAAATTTGAAGTATTCTGCACAACGACAAAAGCGGAACCCAAGTTGGTTATAACAGCCTCTAGTTTGCCAATCCTAGCGGAATCATGACCTAGTTTTTTGTTAACTGCGGCTTCCCTCTCCTTTAAAATTTTCAAAGTCATTCCCACCTTGGATCCGTACTGAGTGATTTGATTGTGGATCTTTTTATCCAAATTCTCAATGAGTTCGATCGTAGCAACTTTATTTTTAATGATATCCAGCCTACGCATCACATGTTCCAAAGTTAAGGTAGTTCCATTGACCATGAGTGGGGGTGAGCCAACCAAATTTATTAAAGCACCGTAAGAATCAACGTATGGCTAACCAAGAAATTTCCACCTACGATGGTGTCAAGAACATACCTATTCCAAGGGGAAATACCCACATAAAAGCTGCGAAGCAGGACGGTAGTAGATTGCTTACGAGTAAATCTACTCTGAGCATTGCAAATCCTATACCAAGCATCCTTTAAGTTTTCTTCCTCATTTTGTTTGAAATTGAGAACTTTGTTCTCGGGAGTATGGTTCGAAGCGATAGGTCTAGCCATGAGGACAGGTAGACAAGCGCACAAGCGAACAGAAAGCAAGCGAAAGAAAAGGGCGAACGAAAAAGGAAAAAAAATTGTAATTTTTTTGTTTGTCAGACGTGGGGGAGAGGAAAACGAGAGGCAAAAAAGTAAATGCAAGAGATGAGTTTGCGACACTTACTTGGATAAGCTTTACTTGATGTTCCCCGGCAACGGCGCCATAAATTGGCACATTGACGGGAGACTATTCTTGACTTGATCCTCCCCGGCAACGGCTCCAGAAATTCTTCTTGCTACCTCTTGAGCTTGCGTTGGATTTTTCCCTTGAAGAGGAAAGGGTGATGCAGCACAGTAGCAGTAAGTATTTCCCTCAGTTTGAGAACCAAGGTATCAATCCAGTAGTAGTATCAAGGACGAAGCACCAATGTACCTGCGCAAACACAAACGAGCTTGCACCCAACGCTATAAAGGGGTTGTCAATCCCTTCAAGATTGATTGCAAAGTGAGATCTGAAGGCGGAAAGTGCAACAAAGTAAAAGTGTAAGGCTGAAAATATGATGTGAAGTAGACCCCGGGGCCATAGTGTTCACTAGAGGCTTCTCTCAAAATAGCAAATATTACGGTGGGTGAATGAATTACTGTCGAGCAATTGATAGAACCGCGCAAAGTCATGACAATATCTAAGGCAATGATCATACATATAGGCATCACGTCCGAGACAAGTAGACCGATACTTTCTGCATCTACTACTATTACTCCACACATCGACCGCTATCCAGCATGCATCTAGTGTATTGAGTTCATGACGAACAGAGTAACGCCTTATGCAAGATGACATGATGTAGAGGGATAAATTCATGCAATAGATATAAACCCCATCTTTTTACCCTTGATGGCAACAACACGATGCGTGCCTCGCTACCCCTTCTGTCACTGGGTGAGGTCACCGCACGGTATGAACCCAAAACCAAACACTTCTCCCATTGCAAGAATCATAGATCAAGTTGGCCAAACAAAACCCACAACTCGAAGAGAATTACAAGGATATGAAATCATGCATATAAGAGATCGAAGAAACTCAAATAAGATTCTGTGACAGCCCGATGCCGACGTTCCAGAAGGTTCCCCCTTTATTCTGTTTTCGTCGTGTGGTTATTTTAATTTGTTGCGTCATCATCGCATCATGCGCATCATCTGCATTGCATCGGCATCTTCGTTGCCGCCAGTTTTCAAACTTGCATGCGTCGTTAGTTGCCGGTTCTCGTCGTTGTTCGTTTTGAGCCCGACCGCACACGCACGCGCCCGCGGCACCGTCGTAACCTTGTTTTTGAAGTGCGTGTAAAACTCTCTCTGATCGAGGTGAACTTGGCATGCGGTCGCGATTAGTTATCGCTAGACCGCCTGTCGAATGTCGTCGCGATCGGAGACCGTCTGGTACCCGAACGGTCGACTGTAGCGGCGCCGTATTCGGGCTACCATCGGACGTGTGTCAGTGTTTTAAATCACGTTGCCGCGCTGCCCGTTCTCCCTCTCGCCTCCGCCTAGCCACTCTACACAGCCCACCTAACCATTCCGCGTTTGTGGCCGTCCGATTGCGGTCACGTGGTCGAAAACTAATCCGAATTCGGATAACCCTAGCCCGTTTTCTATAAATAGGCACCAAACCCTAGGTCTTCCTCGTTTTCCGCGCCCCTCAAACCCTAACCGCGCCCTCTCTGTCCTCCCTCCAGCCCAGCCGTCGGGGGCCCGCCCGAGCCCGCAGCCGGCCCGCCCCGGGCCCGGATTCACGCCGCCGCCTCTCACCCCTGTCCCGTGCCACGCCCCGTGGTGCCGCGCGCCGCCGGCGACCCCGAGCGCCTCCTGCCCGCAGCGTCATGCCGGCCCCGTCCCCGTCCGACGCCGCCGCCTGCCCCGTGCCTCTCCACCGCCATGCCGCCACCTCGCCTCCCCGAGCTGCTCCCCGAGGAGCCGCCGCCGCCAGCTCTTCCTCCCGCCGCCATGGGTCCCGCTCCGCCGACGCCAGCCGTCGCTGCATCACCTTCTACCGGATCTGCGCTCCCCACCGCCGGATCCCACCGCGCCGCCCCGCTTTGGCCTCGATCCGGCCGGGGCCGAGCTCCCCTTGCCGCCGGAGACCGCCGCCGCCATGTCCTGTCCTCGTGCCCTCGGGCACGGGAGGGGACGAGCACGTCGCTCGCCCTGTGGGCCTCCTCCGCCCCGGCCCAGCAGGCCAGCCTCCCTGGCCCGAGTCGGCCGACTCCTGCGCCTGGCCTCGGGGCCCGACCGGCCTAGCCGGGCTACTCCTCCGAGCAGGCCGAGAGGCCCAACAGTGAGACGCCAAGCCTTCTGTTTTTCGCCCTGTGCGCCGTGTTGCTATGTTACGCCCACCAGATTCGGCCCGTTAGAATTTAAGAGTTTTCGATTTAGTTTATTTCAGGAATTAGACGAATATAGTTTCGCCCGTAACTTTTAATCCGTATGTCAGATCGCGAAGATTTTTATATGCTTTTGTTGTAGTTTCTCGAGTAGAACCCGTTTATAAGTCTTGCATGTTTTTTTTGACGTAGTTTAACGTGTCAAATATATAGATTAGCGTGTCCCAATAGAATAGCGCCCGTTATTTTTTTGCGCAAGTCCGGGTTGCTCGTATGCCGTATTAGAAATGTTCACCTTTTAGGATCTATTTTTCCGTGTATTTTAGAGCGGTCACTCGAATTTTTGCGTGTAGGGTTTGCCTCTAGTTTATTTTTTTCGTGTCTAGGATTATTTCCCGCATTATTGTGTGGCTTTATTTTGTGTTGCAAACCGCACATATTTTATATGTTTTCGGGGTAGAAAAATCCCATGGATTTTTCTGTGCAATTAGTTTTAGCTTTTGAGAAAGTTAGTTCGCGTGATATTTGGCCGTGATGCCCTTTTGTTTAATTCGTAGGATTTATTCCGTGCCTCGTTTGAATTAGTTGTCAACTAGGGAGTTCTTCTTAGATGTTTTATTTAGCCCCTGGTATTTTTGGTTGCAATAGAAAAGCATGTTTAGGTGTGTTTTGTTTGCCCTCAAGTTGCTAGAAATAGTGCTGTTTTAGAGGAGCTGAAATATTTCTAAGTCTGGAATCTGTTATATTTTGTTGCTGTCTTGTCTTGCTTGCATCTTGTGATCTGTAGCTCTTTTGAGGTTGGTCCAATGGAGTTTGTTGTACCCCTTGTGTTTCTCTAGCATGCTGTAAAGTTTCATGCCATTTGGAGTCCTGTAGATATAGGTTTTGCTGCTGTCAATATTGCTTCAGGCTGAAAACTGCACTTTCAGGAGGTGTTATTTTCACTAAGTCTGAAATAGTGTGTGAGATGCCATTTTGTGTCTTCTTTCTCTAGTGATCTGTGCTGCCATGCTAGTTGTTGTTGGTTGTTCGTAGTAGTGCTTCTTGCCCTCTTCCGTGCCATGCCTTGCTTGAGTTATCGGAGTTGTGTAGCCCGTAGTTGTGGGGCGTAGAATATGCTATGTGGCTGATTTTGGCAGATTGTGGTGTTTTCTCGTTTTGCTCGTAGATGTGGATCCGTAGCTCCGTTGAAGATGTTCTTTATGTGTAGATTGCTTGCCTTGACGCGTAGAATCACGTGAACCTATTTGTTTTGCTGTTTAACAACCAATTAAATGCGTTAGTTCAGATCTGGACAAAATTTTAAATTAACATGTGAGGTCGTCTCGGAGGTGCTATATGTCATTTCCGACCTCATTTAAAATGCCTAGATAAGTAGTTTAATTACGCTTCTACTCTTGCCATGTTTAATCACATTAATATTGCCGTGTAGATAACCGGGAGTGAACTAAATAATTGACGTGGAGTTTCGTCAATATGCAACTCGTGCATATTGAACTTCACTTAATGTGTAGTGTTTGATTGTGTGAATTTATCTTGCCGTGACTTGCATGTATTCAGTAGCTCATGCATCATATGTGTTGTGCATCGTGTGGTGAATATCGTGTGTTGATGCTTGTTTCCGGTTTCCCCGTCTCGATAGAGTTCCGCAAGCGTGTCGGATGTGAGGACCGTTCGACTACGTCGGTTCGTCTGCTTCACGGAGGCATTCTTCTTCCAAACGGGATCTCAGGCAAGATGATCATTTCCACAGATACCATTACTATCATTGCCATGCTAGTTTTATCGCTTCTATCGATTATGTCCCGTTGCCTACCACATGTTAAATACCAGCCTCTCAACAATGCCATGATAACCTTCAACCTGTTCGACCTAGCAAACCACTGATTGGCTATGTTACTGCTTGCTTATCCATGTTGTTAGCGTTGCTAGTTGCAGGTGCAGATGCTTCCATGTGATAACATGGGTTCCTTGTCATATCACCATATTAATGATATTTAATTTAATGCACCTATATACTTGGTAAAAGGTGGAAGGCTCGACCTTTCCAGCCTGGTGTTTTGTTCCACCTTTGCCCCCTTAGTTTTCGGCTACCGGTGTTATGTTCCATAAACGAGCGCTCCTAACACGATCGGGGTTGTTATGGGGACCCCCTTGATAATTCGTTTTAGATTAAAGCTGGTCTGGCAAGGCCCAACATTGGTTTTACATTTGCCCAACATAATAATTCTGTTAAATTGAAATGCATAGGGAGTTAGCGCTACCCGAGGAGTAATTTTACATAAACAGGGGGGGCAGTGCTGATGGTGTTGGTCCCAAACGGTCTGCCTACGGGGCCACCGCGAGGAAACTCGAGGTTTGCCACTCGTAGCTAGTTCCATCCGTCGTGTCCTGAGAACGAGATACGCGGCTCCTATCGGGTTCGTCGACACGTCGGGCGGCCTTGCTGGATTAGTTTTACCTTTGACGAGATATCTTGTGCATCGGGATTCCGGTGATGCCTTGGGTAATCTCAGAGTTGAGGTTTTCCACTAGGGAATCCGACGAGATCGCGAGCTTCGTGATTGAGGATTTCTATGCGGCTTGTGGTAATTTGTGATGGACTAGTTGGAGCACCCCTGCAGGGTTAAATCTTTCGGAAAGCCGTGCCCGCGGTTATGTGGCAACGTGGAAACTTTGTTTAACACTGGTTCTAGATAACTTGAAGTTAACTTAATTAAAATATGCCAACTGTGTGCGTAACCGTGACTGTCTCCTTCGTGAGTTCTTACTCCGATCGAGGACACGGCGGGGTTGTGTCTGACGTAGGTAGGTGTTCAGGGTCATTCATTTGATCATCAGTAGTTCACGTCCGTTATGCGTAGATCTTCCCCCTCTTAGTTCTTGTACTCGTAAGTTAGCCACCAAATATATGCTTAGCCGCTGCTGCCACCTCAGCACTTAACCATACCTCACCCGTTAAGCTTTGCTAGTCTTGGTACCTTTGGAAATGAGATTGCTGAGTCCCCTGTGGCTCACATATTACTACAACACCAGTTGCAGGTACAGGTAAAGATTATATGATGCGAGCGCGTTGATTTTTCATTTGGAGTTGCTTCTTCTTCTTATTCTTCATCGATCTAGGATGGGTTCCAGGCCGGCAGCCTGGGATAGCAAGGATGGACGTCGTTCTTCTTTTGCCGTTTGTTTTCTTCCGTAGTTGGACCCTGCTCTTACTCTCGATGTTTATGTAATGTACTGATGTGACTCTGATGTAGCTTGTGGCGAGTGTAAGCCCATTCTATATAAATCTCATCTTTTTAGTACATGTACTTGTAACGATATCCATTCTTGCGACACGACGAGATGCGCTTCTATCCCTGACGAGGCCTTCGTGCCAAATTGAGGATAGGGTCGCATCTTGGGCGTGACAGATTCATAGATAATCTGATCATAAATCCACAATTCATAGGATCTCGACAAACACACCGCAAAAGAAGATTACATCGGATAGATCTCCATGAAGATCATGGAGAACTTTGTATTGAAGATCCAAGAGAGTGAAGAAGCCATCTAGCTACTAGCTATGGACCCGAAGGTCTATGGTGAACTACTCACGCATCATCGGAGAGGCAATGGTCTTGATGAAGAAGCCCTTCGTATCCGAATCCCCCCTCCGGTAGGGCACTAGAACGTGCCCCAGATGGGATCTTGCGGAGACAGAAGCTTACGACGGCGGAAAAGTATTTTCTTGGATCTCGCCCGTGGTTTTGGATTTTTCAGGGATTTATGGGTAGAAGAAGTAGGGCAGACGAGCCACAGGGGGCCCACAAGCGTGTTAGGCGCGCCCCCTGGCCGCGCCTAGGGGGCTTGTGGCCTCCCCTGGTGGCCTCTGCCTTGGTTCTCACGCCCCATGCGTATCTTCTGTTCCGGAAAAATTATTTCGGAAGTTTTATTCCGTTTGGACTCCGTTTAATATTCTCCTCTGAAAAGGGTCAAAAACACAGAAAAAAACAGGAACTGGCACTTGACACTGAGTTAATAAGTTAGTCCGAAAAAAGATATAAAAGGCATACAAAACATCCAAAGTTTGACAAGATAATAGCATGGAACCATCAAAAATTATAGATTCGTTGGAGACGTATCAACTACCTCCTGAAACAAAGGTATGGATCAAGGCACACTATTCTCGTGAGAACCCTTTCACTCTCAGAGTCTATTGAAGGAACGACCAATTGACCTTATCTTAGGCTTCTTTGAAGTCTATCTTGAAAATTACACCATTGAGTTTTTAGTGTGCATCTCATGTACGATTTCATGTAAAACAACGACCCCATCCAGGATATTCCTACCTTGCATAAAAGCATTTTGTGTAGATTTAACCACTTGATCAGCCACAGAATTTAACCTTATGGTTGCAGTTTTCGTAAAGATTTTGAAACTAACATTAAGAAGGCATATAGGTCTATACCGTTGTATCCTTTCTGCCGTCGAAATTTTAGGTAACAAAATGATCTCCCCAAAGTTTAGGCGGTACAAATCTAGTTTTCCGGCATGCAGGCATTTGAAAAATTCTAGAAGATCCGGCTTAATGACTTCCCAAAAGTGCTGGTAAAACTCCACAGGGCAGCCATCTGGGCCAGGTGCCTTGCTGTGTTAAATTTGGAAGACCGCCTTTCTAATTTCCTCTTCTCTGAAGGGGGCATTTAGGAAGGAATTCTCTTCTGCGGAAACCTAGGGGATAACATCTGTTTGTGACTCATCCATGGAAATATTCCATTCTCCGGAGCCCCGAACAGACCTTTATAGTAATTTGTGATGTATGACTTCAGTTCTTCTTGGCCTCCGATCCGGCCTTCCTCCTGATTGAGGGAGTGAATACGTATTTTCCTATATCTTCCATTGGCGACATTATGGTAATATCTCGTATTTGAGTCCCCTTTCAGTAAGTGAAGTGTCTTGGATCTCTGGTAACATTTGATTTCTTCCTCATGTAGCATACGTGCTACTTGCGCATTAGATTGGCTTTTAAGCTCGATCTCTTGCGTTGAGAGCACACATAGTTCCGCATGATGGTCAAGCTCGTCAATGATGCTACAAAGGCATTATTTTTCTTTGTTAAGAATGTTGGGTGTGTGTCTAGTCCAACCTCGAAGACGAATGCGGAGATTACGCATTTTATTATTCCATCTTTGAATAGGCGAGTCACCACGCACCGGATTTGACCACACTTTTTTAACTAGCTCATCAAACCCATCACGTTCCAACCACCACAACTCAAATTTGAAGGGTTGTTTTGTAATTGGATTCAACGTGCCAGTAGATAGTAGTATGGGGGCGTGGTCATATAATGCCTCAATATGTTCTTGAGCGCGTACTATTACCATTGGAAATTTTCGTTCCCAATCAATATTCATTTGTACACGATCTAACTTTTCGTATGTCGGCTCGGGAAGACTATTGGCCCAAGTGAATTGCCTTCCCGTCATGTGCACCTTTCTTAAATCCAAGCTATCAATAACAACATTGAATAAAAAAGGCCAATGATTATCTAACCTGCCTTTGTTTTTCTCATGTGGGTACCTTAGCATATTGAAATCACCACCTATTAGAATAGGATGTGGATCATTGTTAGCCAGATTAACCAATTCACGTAGAAAAGCAGCCTTGTGAGCTTCTTGGGCAGCACCATATACAACTACCAAATTCCAAACGAAGTTACCAACTTTATTACGGATGTGAAATTTGATATGAAATTCACTATCTGGAAAAGTTAAAAGCTCCATTGAATCTGATTTAACGCCAAGTAGGATGCCACCTGACCTATCGCGCGGGGGAGGGGGGGGTACAATGCCAAGTAAAGTCCTTCCCGCTTTACAAACGGTCTAGGACACTATCTGGAAAATCCCGTCTCACCGTTTCGAAAATAGCCACAAACTCCAACCTATGATCCACAACATGTTGTGCAATATTCAGATGCTGAGCCAAGTCACTAAGACCTCTGCTATTCATGAACATGCCATTCATTTGGAAACATTCGGGGATTTTGACTTATTCGCGGTATTTCCACACGTTTTACTTTTTTTTGCCTTTGGCAGATTTGGATTTGCGGCCGGAAGCGTATAGATCGTATATAGATCTTAGCTCGTCCTCATCCATTCCCACCTCTGTAACCGCACCTACAAGATGAGATAGAAGTTGTTCATCTATAGAGGCATTCACTTCATCATCATCTTCTAGTGCGATCACCGGCTTAGTCGAGTCACGCAGAGAGATCTTTAAACGATCGTACTCCATGTGTTTCAACACATTAGCCGAGACAGTAATTTCATTTTCATTTCTTCTTAAATGAATTCCAACATTACTTAACTTGGCTGATATCTTAGAACTAGTATAAGTAAGAAATGATTTGTTAGCAATAGACGTACCATTAGGGGTAGACGTATACATCGCCGCCTTATGTCGCATGGCCTTGGCCAATGCATCATCATCTGTGGCTGAAGCACCATCAGGTGTGACAAGGTGACATTCGCTGCGCCTAGGTGTCATCACCGGCTGCGAACGAGAACCCACCTCCTGTATTACAGGAGGGCAAAGATGATGTTGCAGCTCCCTCGATCGTTGTAACTTCCAATGGAGTCCCCCCTTGAAACTCATGGGACCATGGTGACTGTTGTGACATAGGAGGAGGCCGAGTTGATTTCGTAGCCCCCTCCTCCACCGATGTTATGGTTTCCACCTGCAGGTGCCGAGGAGCCTCGATGGGCGCACTTTTGTCTTCTACCGCGGGTGATGGAGTCTCCTCCGCGTGTGCCGCCGGTAGCCGTAGTTGAGTGGAGCCAGCAGGCACACAACCAGGTGTGAAAGGCTGACTAACGGCTGCGGACTCCCTAGCTGCCCACCCACGGCGGCTCCAGCGGTCTCAGCAGCAGCCAAAACTTTGTCGCTAGCCGGGGTCTCGTGCCCGTCGGTTGGCTGATGAGCAGCCAACACAACCTGTGAGGTAATTGCAGCTCGTTTGCCGACAGCCTTTGTCTTCGTGAGCAGTTGCCGCGCACGGACAATCTCCACTCCACGTGGAGTTTGAGGTCTTGGGTTGAACGGGGTAAGAGCCACAGCACTGAGAACGTGCGCCATGGATGAATACCGAGTGAGCCCCACCCGATTGGATGGATTGGTGTCGACGGACATACTCATAGCCCCATCATCACCTTGCGTGTGAGCACCATCAAATCCGGACTGAATTCCCATATCTGCAGGTCCATCATTGTCTTTGGTGTCCCAAGCAAGAGGTATAAAATATGACTCCTGCACAAAGCCTTCCGGCTCCGGACGGAAAGTGAACTCACAAACCTCTCAGTTTTAAGATACCGTCCGTGCGAATGTCGGTCCAGCCTCATCAACCTTATTGAAGCAGCCATCAGCTTCCATCCCCATGAGGGTACGCACCACAACCCTACGCCGTAGGGCCAAAAGATCGACATCAATCGTAGTGCCAATGAGGGATCCAACAGCCCAAATGCCAAGGAAATGTCTCATAGAGTGTGGCACCCCTGTGACGTGTACCCAAGCTTCATGTAACTCCATCTTAGGGATGATCTCTTCCAGTTTCCACAAACTAAAAGCAAGCCGAGTATCCCGTGCCGGAATGCCGAGGTCTATGCCGTCATATCTCGAGAGCACCTCCATTGTCGGAAAAGAGACTGTGAAAGAGCTATTCCCAGTTGGGACAACCTCCCAGGTCCAAGATGGAAACGGACACATACGTGCTACCTCATCTTGTACCTATTTTGTTGTTGCCTCCATACCAACCACCTTTACCAGAGCAATGGGTCGTGAGGCAGGAACGAGCTGAGCATTATGGATGTTGTCCGGAAACTGAGCGAACATAGTCTTATTGCTACCCGTACCAGCCATGAAGACACACGGTCTTGGTAGCTTCAGAATTTGGCACTTTTCCAGCGGGTGCGAAGAACTATACCAGATGTAACAATAGTGTTCAACCGTGCACTTCTTTGTAGTGTGCGTGTCCATGTCACACTTCCAACACCGGGGTTTTGCCTTATTAGCAATATGTACTTGAGGAATTGCCTGCCCCGCCGCCTCGTGCGGTAGTTGTGGCTGCAGAGACAGGAAGGCAAGCTGCACACCCTGTGCCACAGCCGGTGCAACCTGCAAAGTAGGTTCGTGCTGCAGCTGATTCAGCCCCCAGCAACCAGTGCCTTCTTTTTCTTGCTTTTCTTCTTCCGCTTCTGCCCCGGTACCGCTTCAGCGGCTGCAGTTGTGCCAAACGCAAACCCGGAAGGCGGGATTTTGCGGTTGCCACAGTAGGAGTCGTCGCCTGAGCCATGGCACGTTGGTTCTACGGGAAGGTTGCAGGGCCTCTTGCAGTACCAAACCCGACCGCCGCCGCCCCTGCTGCAGCGACGGAATGTTGAGAGCGCAGGGAGAGGTTCTTTTGCCCACTCAGTTGCGTTGTGGCCGCCATTGTAGGTGTTGACTGCAGCACCTCTGCGAAAGATCTATGGACCCTTGGTTCACCTGACGGCTTCGCGATGGACGCCTGGTTGTCGCTCGAGAGATCGGATCGAGGCGACAACGTTGGTCCGGGTAGCCGCACAACGTAGGAATCTTGGCGCCACAACCCACTTAGCCAAAGGCCCAGATGAGCCCACGAGCACGATCGGCCTGCATGGCCTCACACGTGCCCGCTGCGCTATGCTCGTCGTGCCACTTTGTGACGCGCATGGCCTGGCCTCGCTTCCTCGTGCCCAGCCATTGCATACCCTTGCCCTGCACCCGACCTCAAGCATCAAGAGCATGTGGTCGCAGCCACCAGGCACCCCTCGTACGTGCACCGACGCCATTCCTCGTTATGAATTTGTTTTTTTAGAATGTCGGCAGTTGAACTGCCAAATTCATTGATTAGAAGAGGGTGTTACAAGAGTCCTCACGGGAGGAAAGCACCGCAAAAGGGTGGATCACAAAGAAAAGAAAGAAAAAGATGCATCGGCAGCACCTCAAACCCAAGCTCTACCATCAATCGTGCCCATCATCGGAATCCATCGTCGGGATCTCCAAGGTGACGCCCCCAAGGAGGAAACGGTGTCGAGGACACCGTTGTCACCCGATCTGGCACCACCTGATCTTAGGTTTTCACCCGAAGATCTCACACCAGTTGGTAGGAAGGGCAAACAGCTCAACAACGATACCTCCAAGGAGGGAGGCGACATCCATGGATGTCGTTACCGTCGCCAACGACAAGGTCGATGCAAGATTTTCATCCGGAGCCGAGCCTTCCACCAACAATGCTAGGATCCGAGGCCACCAGTGCCACAGAGCATCACAATCCCAAGCAAACACTCCCAAAAACGAATCCGTTGAAGCCGCACACAGGAACTCGACAAGCACACACAATCTGACCAGTCCGCACCGCCGCTCACAAGCCTGGGCAACCAAGCCGGATCAGGTCGTCCTCTACCTCCGTGCGCAGATCTGGGCGAGCCTCCACACCGCAACGGACAAGAAAGGTCGAGGAACAGCCGGACCTAGCCGGCCCGCAACGCCGTGCGCAGGACATGGGCGGGAACCAAGCCAAAATGCGCTGCCCGCACCGCCTCATGCAAGAACAACAATGTCCATGTCAGAACTGGTGTGTGGGAGCCTCGTATAGCATGAGGCAAACTGGATGGTGCCGTCGCTGGAGGGAGCCGGACGTGGACGCGCTTGAAGGAGAGACCGCCACCAGCAACCCCGACTCGACCGCTACTGCCTCCACATGGCGCAACGCAGTCGGTCCAGGTGCGGAACGCAGCCATCCGACGCGCTAGCTCGTGTCGCCAGACCACCACCGGGAGCAGGCAGACGACCAGATCTGGCCAGCCGTTCGTGCTCCAATGGCGCCTGAGGCCGCCTCGCCCTGCAGCAAGGCGGCAAAGGCCAGATCTGCCTTGGCAGCCCGCCGTGGCCCCGCGCCCAAGGGGCTGTTGGGGAACGTCGCATGGGAAATAACAAATTTCCTACGCGCACGAAGACCTATCATGGTGATGTCCATCTAAGAGAGGGGATGAGTGATCTACGTACCCTTGTAGACCGTACAGCAGAAGCGTTAGTGAACGCGGTTGATGTAGTGGAACGTCCTCACGTCCCTCGATCCGCCCTGCGAACTATCCCGCGATCAGTCCCACGATCTAGTGCCGAACGGACGGCACCTCCGCGTTCAGCACACGTACAGCTCGACGATGATCTCGGCCTTCTTGATCCAGCAAGAGAGACGGAGAGGTAGAAGAGTTCTCCGGCAGCGTGACGGCGCTCTGGAGGTTGGTGATGACCTTGTCTCAGCAGGGCTCCGCCCGAGCTCCGCAGAAACGCGATCTAGAGGAAAAACCGTGGAGGCATGTGGTCGGGCTGCCGTGGAAAAGTCGTCTCAAATCAGCCCTAAAACCTCCGTATATATAGGTGGGAGAGGGGGGGGCCTTTCCTTGGGGCTCAAGGAGCCCCAAGGGGGTCGGCCGAGCCAAGGGGGGAAGGTCTCCCCCCCCCCCAAACCGAGTTGGACTTGGTTTGGTGGGTGTGAGTCCTTCCTTCCCTTCCCACCTCCTCTTTTTTTTTCTTTCTCTTTGATTTTTCTTCCAATGCGCATAGGGCCCTTTTGGGCTGTCCCACCAGCCCACTAAGGGCTGGTGCGACACCCTCAAGGCCTATGGGCTTCCCCGGGGTGGGTTGGCCCCTCCCGGTGAACTCCCGGAACCCATTCGTCATTCCCGGTACATTCCCGGTAACTCCAAAAACCTTCCGGTAATCAAATGAGGTCATCCTATATATCAATCTTCGTTTCCGGACCATTTCGGAAACCCTCGTGACTTCCGTGATCTCATCCAGGACTCCGAACAACATTCGTTAACCAACCATATAACTCAAATACACATAAAACAACGTCGAACCTTAAGTGTGCAGACCCTGCGGGTTCGAGAACTATCTAGACATGACCCGAGAGACTCCTCGGTCAATATCCAATAGCGGGACCTGGATGCCCATATTGGATCCTACATATTCTACGAAGAACTTATCGTTTGAACCTCAGTGTCAAGGATTCATATAATCCCGTATGTCATTCCCTTTGTCCTTCGGTATGTTACTTGCCCGAGATTCGGTCGTCAGTATCCGCATACCTATTTCAATCTCGTTTACCGGCAAGTCTCTTTACTCGTTCCGTAATACAAGATCCCGCAACTTACACTAAGTCACATTGCTTGCAAGGCTTGTGTGTGATGTTGTATTACCGAGTGGGCCCCGAGATACCTCTCCGTCACACGGAGTGACAAATCCCAGTCTTGATCCATACTAACTCAACTAACACCTACGGAGATACCTGTAGAGCATCTTTATAGTCACCCAGTTACGTTGCGACGTTTGATACACACAAAGTATTCCTCCGTGTCAGTGAGTTATATGATCTCATGGTCATAGGAACAAATACTTGACACGCAGAAAACAGTAGCAACAAAATGACACGATCAACATGCTACGTCTATTAGTTTGGGTCTAGTCCATCACGTGATTCTCCTAATGACGTGATCCAGTTATCAAGCAACAACACCTTGTTCATAATCAGAAGACACTGACTATCTTTGATCAACTGGCTAGCCAACTAGAGGCTTGCTAGGGACAGTGTTTTGTCTATGTATCCACACATGTAAATGAGTCTTCATTCAATACAATTATAGCATGGATAATAAACGATTATCTTGATACAGGAATTATAATAATAACTATATTTTTTATTGCCTCTAGGGCATAATTCCAACAGGGGCCTGCGACCTCCTCGCGCCGGCGGCGCGCAGGCCCACTCCCACGTGCACACCGAAACGGCCCAGGCCGTCGAGCACAACCGTCACCACGCGCTGCAACGCCTCACCTTGCCATCCGCCAGGCGCCGCAGCGCCTCGCCTTGCAATCCGTCGAGCGCCCCGAACTCGTCAAATTCACGCAGACAGGGGACTCCCACGCCCGCGTCGCGCCCAACCGTCCATCTCCATCCAGCGACGCAGCGCAACACTTTCGTCCACCTCCTCGCCAGCGAGTCACGCCATCCCGAACGCATCCGCTCAAGCCCCCGTCAAAGCACACGGCCCGCACCGCAGATCTCTGAACCAGAGAAGGGAAAGAGCCCCGCTGTCGCCGAGCCTCACGGGCTTTACCCGACAACCCCATCGGCGGCGGCAAGGGGAGGGGTGCGGTGTGTGTGACGCTAGTGGCGACGGCTAGGGTTCGCGGGGGAGCTCGGAAGTTCACTTTATGGGTTATGAATTTCACCATGAAGTAGTCAACAAAAATTTCCCAGTTACCGTTACCACGAGGGACCAGGCCGGCGGCCGCCCCACGCAAAAGACGTTTCTTTTCTCCCCCCAAAATTTTCAAATTCCGAATCCCCAACAGCCTCAAAACTAACGCCCCACAAACGGCGTCAGACCCGCCCCTCTATAAATCCCGCCCCACCAAACCCTGCCACCGCACTAACGCCATCCCCCCCCCCCCCCCCCCCCAATTCCCCACTCCACTCCACTCCACTCCACTCTCCTCCCCACCGCCGGCGCCGCCGCACCTCGTCCGACGAAGATGAGGGAGATCCTGCACATCCAGGGCGGGCAGTGCGGGAACCAGATCGGGGCCAAGTTCTGGGAGGTGGTGTGCGCGGAGCACGGGATCGACCCCACCGGCCGCTACGCCGGCGACACCGACCTGCAGCTCGAGCGCGTCAACGTCTACTACAACGAGGCCTCCTGCGGCCGCTTCGTGCCCCGCGCCGTCCTCATGGACCTCGAGCCCGGCACCATGGACTCCGTCCGCTCCGGCCCCTACGGCGGCATCTTCCGCCCCGACAACTTCGTCTTCGGCCAGTCCGGCGCCGGCAACAACTGGGCCAAGGGACACTACACCGAGGGCGCCGAGCTCATCGACTCCGTCCTCGACGTTGTCCGCAAGGAGGCCGAGAACTGCGACTGCCTCCAAGGTCTCTGCTTTTTTTTTCTTCTTCTTCTCCTGTTCCTCTGTTCCGTTCATCCGTCCTCCGCGCCGGCGGCGTGGATCTGGACCGGAGGAGAAATGGTGGCTGACGGATCTGTGCGGGTGCAGGTTTCCAGGTGTGCCACTCGCTGGGCGGCGGCACGGGGTCCGGCATGGGCACGCTGCTCATCTCCAAGATCCGGGAGGAGTACCCGGACCGCATGATGCTCACCTTCTCCGTCTTCCCCTCGCCCAAGGTCTCCGACACCGTCGTCGAGCCCTACAACGCCACCCTCTCCGTCCACCAGCTCGTCGAGAACGCCGACGAGTGCATGGTGCTCGACAACGAGGCGCTCTACGACATCTGCTTCCGCACCCTCAAGCTCACAACACCGAGCTGTAAGAAGCATCCACACTCCCGATTGCTGCCGTTTACTCTGTTTTTGTCTGATTGCTGATCCGTGATGCCCACTGATCAAACAATGAACTGATGAGTGCCGTTGATTGAATTGTCGAACAACAGTCGGCGACCTGAACCACCTCATCTCGGCCACCATGAGCGGGGTCACCTGCTGCCTGCGCTTCCCGGGGCAGCTCAACTCGGACCTCCGCAAGCTGGCCGTGAACCTCATCCCGTTCCCGCGGCTGCACTTCTTCATGGTGGGCTTCGCGCCGCTGACCTCGCGCGGCAGCCAGCAGTACCGCGCGCTCACCGTGCCCGAGCTCACCCAGCAGATGTGGGACGCCAAGAACATGATGTGCGCGGCCGACCCGCGCCACGGCCGCTACCTCACCGCCTCGGCCATGTTCCGGGGCAAGATGAGCACCAAGGAGGTGGACGAGCAGATGCTGAACGTGCAGAACAAGAACTCGAGCTACTTCGTGGAGTGGATCCCCAACAACGTCAAGTCGACGGTGTGCGACATCCCGCCGACGGGCCTCAAGATGGCCTCCACATTCATCGGCAACTCGACGTCCATCCAGGAGATGTTCCGGCGCGTGAGCGAGCAGTTCACGGCCATGTTCCGGCGCAAGGCCTTCCTGCACTGGTACACGGGCGAGGGCATGGACGAGATGGAGTTCACCGAGGCCGAGAGCAACATGAACGACCTGGTGTCCGAGTACCAGCAGTACCAGGACGCCACCGCCGACGAGGAGGGCGAGTACGAGGACGAGGAGGACGACGCCGACCTCCAGGACTAGCCCCCGCCCTCTGCGAAATCATCCGTATGATTATCAATTAACGGTTCTCTTATGTTAATTTGATTATGGTTCTGTAGAAGTGTTGTGTCTTTCTTAGTGAGTGCTGTTGTTGAGGAGCAGAAAACTCATGGAAGGGTGGTTGCTGATGAGATTGAGATAGATTGGTGTAAACATCTTGCACAATGGCGGTGTGCAACGCCCTGTTGCGTTCTACTCCAATTGTAGTGTCTGTTTATCTGGTGTCCGCGTCTAATTGTCGTGTTAAATCTAAATGTAATTCAGAGTTGCTTGTGTCTGATTTCAGTTCATGCTTTGTGCTATGGCTCTTGATCTTGTTCTGTTTCATGCTGTGAAATGAAATGTGGGCACTGGTAGTTTCTTCTTCTCCTTCCACTAGCCGTTGATGTGGATAAATTTTTACTTTAAAAAAATCAAACCTCATAAAGTTTGACCGTGGAAAAACGTTTACATTTAGAGTGACAGTCATACAGAATGGCGTTTTGGCCGAATCTTTGAAAAAAATCGAAATTTGAAAATTTTGGATTCAAAAAATCTTGAAAAAAAATTGTACAACTAAACAAGGATGTGAGAAGTATGCGTCCAAAAATTTCAGGATGAAGTACGATTGAAATATGACCTGTGCGAATAAGAGAGTGTTTGATAAGTTTTAGTACCATGACTAAAAGTAGTGGGACTAAGATGGTGTTTTTTTTTTCCAGGGACTAGACTTTTTTTAGTCCCAGTGACTAAAGAAAAAAGTCCCTCCAATAGAGTCTTTTTGTAGTCTCTTAAAAAAAAAGTCCCTCCTGTTTTCTTTACCTAGGGACTAAAAGGGACATTTTAGTCTAGTCCCTGGGCACCTAAAACTTGTTAGCCTCACCCATGCTTGGATCCAAATACTAAAGAGACTAAAATTATGTTAATGAGCATTTATTATCCTCCCTTTCCAGACTAGTAGAGAGAGTTAAATAAGGAGAGAGATGACTAATGCACATTTAGTAGGGGTTTCCCTGAGTAAAAAGTTTTAGGGTCTGTTTGGTTTCAAATAAGTCACCAACTTATAAGTTGAAAAGTACAAAAAGTGACTTATTTTGCCAAACAGACCCAACTTATAAGGCACCCCAACTTATAAGTCATAAGTTGCTTTACCCCAACTTAAAACTTATAAGTCACCCACTTTTACGTGGGACCCACCACCTTTTCAGTTTTTATAATATAAAACAGGATGAGAAGGTGTGGTCAGGTGACTTATAAGTCAGATGACAACCAAACAGGCGTGACTTATAAGTCACTAGTTTTAAGGCCCTGTTTGGTTTCAATAAGTCAGGTGACTTAAAACCAGTGACTTATAAGTCACGCCTGTTTGGTTGTCATCTGACTTATAAGTCACCTTTTCATGCAAAAGTGAGTGACTTATAAGTTTTAAGTTGGGGTGAAACAACTTATTACTTATAAGTTGGGGTGACTTATAAGTTAGGTCTGTTTGACAAAATAAGTCATTTTTTGCACTTTTCAACTTATAAGTTGGTGACTTATTTGGAACCAAACAGGACCTAAGTCACCTGATTTATAAGTCACCTGACTTATTGAAACCAAACATGCTCTTAGTCTCAAGACTAGCTTAGCCCCTCTTTAGTCAGGGATGCTTGGAACTTTAGCCTCTTAAAAAGACTATTTTTAATCAGACTAAAATAAGTCCCTTGGATCCAAACACCCTCTAAGATATTGTTTCATATTTTATATACTTGGTCAAATTTTGTAAAGTTTAACTTTTCACACATTATGGAAGGGAGTATCATGATTCTGTGAGCTTGATGGCAGATTGTACACTAGCCTGTTTCAGTGTTGCATTATTATCACAGTACACATATGCCTCGTTGTCCATGGATCTTGTTCTCTGCCACACCACAGCATTGACTGGTTGTAGTTGCTTCCGCATATCGCATCACATGGACGCATGTGTCGCAGCACAGCACCACTTTGCCGGACAGCAAAACTTTCTCCTTTTTCCCATTCTGCATTCGTTCACAAGCTTCTTTTCCATGGGGTAGATCCATCAATTACTACTGCTGTGGTACTTGCTGAACAATTGCCTCGGCAACTGCAGTGCTGCCCTGTTGAGCCATGAGATTAAGTTGTCCTATCTTGTTTGACCGTCTTGGTGTATCTACACTCGGACACCTCATACTTGGCTCAAATATGCAAGCGGCCTATCCGAACGCAAAATTGTTATCCAACCATACGCCTGAAATAATATATTAGATAAACGAGACGTCCGGTTTGACCGGCAACCAAAAATGTCTGAAAGAAAAAAGACCCCTGAAGGGTAGCCTAAACGCCCAGGCTGACCGACAACATCCATATTCAGCCTGTAAGGGCATGCCCAACGGTATGCTTCAAACCGTATGCCCTGCTGCCAACTAGGCTCGGATGCCAGCATGGAGCAAAAGCAGTAGCCTTGCTGTGTGTCAGGGTGGCCTGCAGAAGAGGTCGCTGCTTCATGAGAGATTGAAGGAAAAGAGAGGAGAGAGAGAAGAAAAGGAGGTGAGAGATGACCATGTATGTGTGCTGGGCACGAGGAAGATGACGGTACTAGGATCCATACAACTGATGGGGCGGATACGGGGATGCGCGGACGAGCCCGTTATGTTGGATCTGGCCACTATGCTCTCTCCCACACACACATAAATTCATCCCTATTTGCACTTCGGGTCAAACCCTAACCAGTCCACTCCCCTCCGCCACCTAGCTCTTCTCTAGCGAATTCCAGTCATCTTCAGCATGGCATGTAACGGATCTGACTTTGAGAGATTCAGATATGTAGAACGGGAACTTGTCCCTTGCAATCCCAAGGAGGAGATGGCGGTCTACGTGGCTCTTTGCCGCTCCCAGGAGCAGTGCGCCCTACCGTGGACGGACTTATGCCGTTGGGAATCCAGTATGTCCACGCAAATGGTGATTGGATTCACCGTTGTTCGTGATGGGAGATGTACCCCTGTCTCGTGGATGCAGTATGGCCCGTCTTGCGCCCGAACCCCAGGATGACGGTGCAGCCGCTTTGGTGGTGCGTTGTCCTCATGGGGTTGGGCTCCAAGTCGAAGGTAAACGCTGATAGGGTGTATGGCAGGCACGCTGCAGACACGGAATGGCAGCTCGCTAAGCCCGACCATCCGGCCACGTCCATCATCGATCTCGCATTGACTAGCGATGTTGAGGCCACAACCTCCTACATGGAAGATTGGGGCATGTGACACAGCGGCGCCTCGAGTCCCGTGAGCTGGTCGGTGTCCCATGTCCCATTCTACCTCGCCGGTGGCCACACCTTCACTTTGAGGGGCTTAGCTGCTCGTCGGATATGGACACGGTCGTGGAGCCAGACGAATGCCGTCAAACATATTGATTAGTTTTGCCTTACATGTAGTTGTATGGACCCGATGATTTGAAAATAAGGTATCCAGTTGTGGGATCCAATATATGAGTGCTGGTCGGTCATTATCCGCGGAAGCGCATGTTTGAGGGCTAAAATTTGCTAGGTCCGGTTGTAGATGCTCTTAGGGCAACTCCAACGGGGCGACCCAAACGAACGTTTGCTTTGTCCGCTTTTTGTCCGTTTGGGTCGTCCGTCGGCCTATCAGTGTACGTATTGTAAAATGGGTCGGCACATGCGCCCAACGGGAAGCAAGTGGGCAGTAACATTGTAGTATTATAATAATAGGAGAGAGGTGGGTGGGAGTGGGCCAACGAATTAAATAAGCAGACAGAGGTGGGTGGGTAGCTGTGTGACAAGTAGGCCAGGCCGGCTACATGCGGACACAGAGAGGACGCGCACGCGTCCGCTTCGTGTCCGCGCCGACATTTTAATCCCAATTTTGAGCCAGAAATGGGTCGACGAGGACACAAAACGGACGCGTTTTGAAAATGAGTCCGCGAGTTGGGTCATCACTTTTATCCGCGCGGATCCAAACGAACTGCGGCGGACCAAATGGATTGCCGTGGTTGCTGTGAGATTCTATCCGTTTGACCGGTCATCATCTTGCTCCTCTCGCTACTCTGTTTCTGAGCTAATTTTACACATCTACCTTGCGATTCTTCCATCTTATCCTCTGTGTTGCTGGGTTGATCTCCAAGCAGGCAACAGCACTAGTTTATGCCACCCAGACATAGTACAGACTACAGAGAGGCCATCAAGATTCTTCTCTAGATCCACTGACGCGATCTCGATGAGTTAACTTGGAGATGCAGCAATGGAGTTCCCACACTAGACTAGACACTGTCTAGATGTTGTCGTTGCTTGGGCAGATCACATCACATGCACGCCATGTGCAGCAGCACAGCAAAAGTGTTTGGGGTACTAGACTACAGTTTAGTGCTACTACTTACTCAACAGCTATCCCTGCCACTGCACTGTTGAGCCATGAGATTAAGCTGCCCTACGTTTGACCGGTCTTATATCAACTTGCTGACAGATTATATCTAATCTGTTGGAAATAATAAGGATCTGTCTGCCTCCTGGACAAGTTTATTCTCTACTACTATATCTGTTTACTGATTCTTCTACTATCTTATCTGATGTGCCATGGGATTGGTTTGATCTCCATGAAGGTAACAACAACACTATTCGTCCCGTTTCTAAATATATGACCGCATAGAGATTTTAATACGGACTACATACGGATGTATATAGACGCATTTTAAAGCACAGATTCATTTATTTTGATTCGTATGTAGTCTCTATCGAAGTCTCAAGTTTTATGTTTACGAACGGGGGGAGTGGTTTTTACCACTTCCTTGGAGGATCATGCACACAGACGTATAGAGGCCATCAAGATTCCTCCTATGCATTACCACCTCTGCATCCACCCACTCTAGATCCATTCACCTGAACTAAAGAAGAAGAAAAGTTTGAGATAGCTTGGAGATGTAGCAATGGAGTTTCTTCATCTGTACTACACTCCTTACTCATGCCTGTGTTATCAGGCTCATTATATGCAGATGATATTATCAGGCTCTGGTGGACTGGAGTTTATAGACTGACATTTATCCTGAGACCAACATGATGTTCCAACTCACAGTTGCATCTCCGTCCAGTACATTGGTCGGTGGTACAAAGCAAAACACAATGAACGACTCTGTTACATCGCCAAGATTCAAAGGCATCATTTTACATGCGGAGATCGATCTTCGCTTGATGAGAATGGCGCAAAGTCCGCCCGGCAGATCGATCATGGCATCAAGTTCGAGCTCCGGCAGACCTTGAATCTTCAGGCCGTTCTTGCCCTCCTATGGCAGTGGCAGCACACTCTCAGGCCCCCACAAACTGCCTTCCAGATCATGCAATGCAAGGGACTGGTTCAGCTCAAGATCGCGTGCCTACTTGCGCCCGAGGCATACCAACAAATCCGATCACCGGAAGACACTGGTGCCGACTGGTACTCAGTATATGAAGCTGACCAACATAGTTATCAACAGAAAAAAAAAACCAAGAGTACATACAATGTTCACTCTATCAACAGAAGAAAAGAAAAAAAGACTATGACTAAACTCAGTTACACGGTGGTCACGAAAAGCACAACTACCTAACACATGAGCTTTTGTACCATCTTGAGAGGGTAAATGTATCACATGATCGAGTTCAATCAAATACAGTGGCGCGATGTTGTTAAGACACTCCAAGAGATGGCTCAACATCGATCTCACTTGATTCATTCTGTTCCGCTGAGGTAAGAGACGCATGTCCTGGATTTGGACTAACAACTCCAATAAAGGGCTTGACATCAATCTCGCCTGATTCGTTCTGCAACATGGAAGTATGAGGTGTATATTCTGGGTTTGGGTTAACCAGTCCGACAAAGGGCTTGACATCAACCTCGCTTGATTCGTACCGTTCTACGCGAGTACAAGATGCATATTCTGGATTTGGACTCAGCAATCCAACAAAGGGCTTGACATCAACCTCACTTGATCCATGCTGTTCCACGGAAGTACGAGATGCATATTGTGGGTAGAAAAAGTCACTGGGTAGAGTGTTACCATTTCCGGTGGCACCTTGCATATTAGGATAACACGCAATGGCTGCCCTAGATGTGTTGTTCGGAGAGAATCCACTGTTGTGAAAGCTTCGAAGAATTGCCTGAAAGAAGCATATTTTAACTTAGTAACTGAATCATGGTTTGCTGTCATCACTTGTCTGTTTCATGTAGGCATATAACAACTGACAGAAATAGAAGAATGCGGCTCCTTATATTCTACTCCCTCACTTTCTAAATATAAGTCTTTTTAGAGATATCAGTACGGACTACATACGGATGTATATAGACATACTTTAGAGTGTAGATTCACTCATTTTGCTCCGTATGTAGTCCGTAGTGGAATCTCTAAAAAGACCTATATTTAGGAACAGAGGGAGTAGAAAGAAGCAAACTATTTTGGTTTGAGGGCTGGACACCAACCATATATGATTCACGCTGTTCCATGGAAGTACGAGATGCATATTCTGGATTTGGATTAACCAATCCGACAAAGGGCTTGACATCAATGTCACTTGATTCATTCTGTCCCACCAAAGTACGAGATGCAAATTGTGGATTGGAACGATCACTGGGTAGAGTGTTGCCATTTCCGGTGGCACCTTGCTTGTTTGGATAACACGCCATGGTTGCCCTAGGTGCGTTGTTTGGAGAGAACGCACTGTTGTGAAAGCTTCCAAGAATTGCCTGAAAGAAGCATATTAAATAAATTATGGTCTGCTATTATCACTTTGTCTGTTTCATGTAGGCATATATCAAAAGGGCTGAAATTGAAGAATGCAGTTTCTTATATTCTAGAAAGAAGCAAGCTATTTTGTACTCCCTCAGATCCATAATAAGTGGTGTGGTTTTAGTTCAAATTTGAACAAAAATTACAACACTTATTATGGATCGGAGGGAGTAGGAGATAACACTTGCTCATTAACATATTTCTTCTACGACGAACATTGTTTATAAAGCGGTAAAGCGACCCAAAGCGAGCACCACCCGCTCTAATGCTTAAGCGACGCCTAAGCGCCTAAAGCGGGCAAATATCTAAGGCGCTGCCAGGGCGCCTTGTCGCTTAAGCGACGCTTAAGCGTCTGAAGCGGGATTGAACACCAAATAACTGTTTACATAAATGAAATGAAAAGTTTTACACGTCCTAACATCTTTACATACCTGGACAGGAGTTTCAGCTATGAGAGGTCCAGCTATAATGCCACTGATCACAAGACTATTGACGGAAGCAAGGGTAATACGCAGAGATCGATGGTCATTAGATGTCAAAATGGATCCAGACAGCCGGATGATTTCTAAAGGACCCTGCAGAAGTTGAATTAAGAGTTATGAAAACCAATTTTCAATGGATGAATAGAACTCATAAGAAAACTGTGCTCACTCGGAAACATGGACCTCTGTAATCACAAATAACTCAGACAAAAACTGTAATGTTCCCCACAGGCCTTCTTCATGTAATTTGACACTGACATTTACTTGTTCAAAACAATCACTTGACTCACATTTCCATCTTTAGAATTCATGCTAATGATGTTTGCGATGTTGAATAATTGTGAAAAATATATGTTAAATCTTGAGGAGCCAAGGTCAAACCTTGTGAGTTAGAGTGACACCAGATGGCTGGACTAGAACTGCTTCCTTAACAGACCCAAGAGCTGAAAGAATGCAGATGGCCTTCGAATTTAGCTGTGAGACCGCCATGACCCTTGATATGATATCCTGCAGAAGGATTTTCAGGTGATGAAATTTCTTGCCACATTCAATCCGAGGGAGTATGTTGAGGGGCGAAATATTGCCCCTCTGTTATGAGGTTCATCCAAATGTTAAGACCTATGCAAATCATGTTTATAGAAACGGGAGGGTCCAGTTCCACCCTTCGCAGCAAAAGGAAACCCACGGGCTAAGGCAAACACATGTTCTTCTGTGCAGTGTTCTGGCTCTATTGACCTTTATCTTCTCTTTCCTTCTAGAGATATGACTGTATAACTCGTGTCAAAATAAAATATAGATTCACTTCTGCTGAAATTGGGTACTGACTTCATTCCATCCCACTTGTCATGAGTGTTTGGTTCAGCTCATAGGTTCATTTGCATCAATGGGATAAACAGTAAGCATTGGCCTCGTTTCCAATTTTATGTCAAAGCAATAATAAACTTATAAAGGCCCCTTTTCTTTGAAGATTACAGATTGCAACCGAGGTCCTATGGTGCAAACAATTGTGACAATAAAAGTCCAACTAGGCTGCAACTAGAGCAATGAACAGCTCCGGTATAAGATGTATGGGTATTTCAATATGGACTACATACAGACTGAAATGAGTGAACCAACACACTGAAACGTGTCTACATACATCGGATTCAGAAAAAAGTTAGAACATCTTATACTCGTATTTGTGAACAGAGGGAGTAGTTTCAGTTCTAATTGTACATGAACAGAGAGTCAAGCAGCATACCTCTCCGGCGGCAATGGTGAGCACGTGCGGCTGGAGCCCGCCCAACTCCCCATACCCTGTCCACGGCGACAAGCGAGGATGTCAGCGGACGGTACGCGGTCGAGCATCCATGAGCACGTATCAGGGCGAGAAGGGCTCACCGTTGGCGGTCGCCGCCGGGGCCGGCCGCGCAGCCGGCGAGGGCGCGAACCCCGGCGGCGGCCCGAGCCCCGGCGGTGGCGGCAGGCAGGCGACCTTGCGGGGGCGCCCGCGGCGCCTCCTCTCCGGCAAAGGAGCCTGCGGCGGGGGCAGAGGAGGGTAGACCGGGCGGGAGATCGGCTCGGCGAGCCGCGGCGGCGGCGCGACGCGGGTGCGCATGGCCCACACGATAGGGGACGGGCCCCGCAGCCTGTGCAGGCCCGTCGGCGCCTCCATTGGCCGCGCCTGGGTGACGGCCGGTGGCCTAGAGGTAGGCGACGGCGGCGGCGGCGGCGGTGGCGGAGGAGGAGGAGTCGGCGGGGAGGTGGCTGCTACAGAGTCCTCCCCGGCCGCTTCCATTTCTTTCAATTTCTTTTTCAAAAATCGTGCTGATGCTGAAGTTTGTTCCGCTTGTTGGAACTTGTTGGGGTTTATTTTATTTTAAGGAATGCATACCAAGAAAGGTATAAATGCTTGGATTAAAATAATCCGTTATATTTATACAAATATAAATGCCACGCGTCTTCTTTTTCTTCTTGAGGAAGGATCTCGAAGAACCGGAAGCGATGGTACACGTCAGTCTTAAATAAAAATAATTTTATGTACAAACATAAATGTCATAAGTTTTTTTTTTCCGAAGGTTGGGACTCGAAGGACCGGGAAGCCGACGATACGTGGTAGTTTATATTAGGTCCCAAATAAAAAGAAATAAACAAATATAAATGCCACATGTTTTCTTTTTCTCTTTGTCGAAGGGGTTGGAAGGACCCCGAAGCGGTGACAGCCGATTTGTTTACATTAGGTCTCAAATAAAAATGGAGTTTAGAGATAACTCCTTGACTTATGCGAAGAGGACCTCAGATAATCGAAGAAGATGTGAGCGACCCAAATTAGCTTCTTCACGTCGGCAATCTTGCCGTTACTCGGGATATGCCGCTTGAGACGATGGGACCTCCATAGCTTCCCTTTAGCAGCGTGCACGCCAAAGAAAGAAAACATAGACATTGAGACCAAGCTACACTGCCTTTCCTTAGGCAGCCAAGCCGAGCCCCCCTTCCACTAGCAACGCACGCCGAGAAAATAAAATCACAAATGTTGAGCCGAAGCTACACTATCTCTCCTTAGGTAGCCAAGTCAAAAGGAATGGTATTAGCCGCCCTTCGACCAGAAGGATCAAAGGCTATGCCATGAAAGACCGACCATCGACGACTGCCACCAAAGCTTCTTATGAGACCTCACCTTTAATCATGGGCTCCATGGTCTCCAGCTATGTGCCACTTCCCTCCTCCTTATCCATCGTTGTGGTGGCATCGGGAGTCAAGAACGAGACTGAAGCTTCCTCCAAACATGGACACATCAAACCAATTTAGGGATTCACTGACGTTACCCCTGTCAGTTGCACATGACACAAGAGGACAAAAGGACCTAGCCCTAATATGCACATGATTAACCCAAGCTACTCCACCGCCTCCGCTTCACCTGATATTACCATCGGAGAAGAGTGAGGATGGGACGGGAGCACCCTGCGAGAGACCTCTCCACTATTATAGAGAGGAAAGGAGGTAAGAGAGGGGCCCCTCCCTTCGGGTCCCTTATCATCATCTCAAAGTGAAGCGTCGATCAAAGGTACAAGTTGTCTTTGGTCATCTCATCCAACCGGGCCAAAAGGCCAATGAGTATGTGAGAAAGGAAAAAAGGCACTACCAATACATATACTCTTACCACGTCATCCTGTTGGAAATATGCCCTAGAGGCAATGCTAAATAGTTATTATTATATTTCCCATTTAAAGATAATCGTTTATTATCCATGCTATAATTGTATTGAATGAAAACATAGATACATGTGTGGATACATGGACAAAACAATGTCCCTAGAAAGCCTCTAGTTGGTTAGCCAGTTGATCAATGATAGTCAAGGTTTTCTGACTATGTGCAAGTGTTATCACTTGATAACTGGATCACATCATTAGGAAAATCATGTGATGGACTAGAACCAAACTATGAACGTAGCATATTGATCGTGTCGTTTTATTGCTATTGTTTTCTGTGTGTCAAGTATTTGTTCCTATGACCATGAGATCATATAACTCACTGGCACCGGAAGAATACCTTGTGTGCATCAACCTTCGGAACGTAACTGGGTGACTATAAAGGTGCTCTACAGGTATTTCCGAAGGTGTCCGTTGAGTTAGTATGAATCAAGACTGAGATTTGTCACACCGTGTGACGGAGAGGTATCTCGGGGCCCACTCGGTAATACAACATCACACACAAGGCTAGCAAGTAATGTGACTAAGTGTAAGTCACAAGATCTTGTATTACAGAACGAGTAAAGGGACTTGCCGGTAACGAGATTGAAATAGGTATGCCGATACCGACGATCGAATTTCGGGCAAGTAACATACCGAAGGACAAAGGGAATGACATACGGGATTATATGAATCCTTGACACTGAGGTTCAACTGATAAGATCTTTGGAGAATATGTAGGATCCAATATGGGCATCCAGGTCCCGCTATTGGATATTGACCGAGGAGTGCCTCGGGGCATGTCTATATAGTTCTCGAACCCGCAGGGTCTGCACACTTAAGGTTCGATGACGTTTTAGTATAATTGAGTTATATGTGTGGTTAACGAATGTTGTTCGGAGTCCCGAATGAGATCACGGATGTCACGAAGGTTTCCAGAATGATCCGGAAACGAAGATTGATATATAGGATGGTTTCATTTGGTCACGGGAAAGTTTCGGGCAATTCCGGCAGTGTACCGGGAGTGACGAATGGGTTCCGGGTGTTCACCGGGAGGGGCCCACCCAACCGGGAGTGAGCCCAAGGCCCTAGGGTGGTACCACAAGTCCTTAGTGGAATGGTGGAGTCAACCCAAGGAGTCCATGGCGCCACATAAGAAAATACCAAGAAAAAGAAAAAGAAAAAGGAAAGAGGGAGGTGGGAAGGAAGAGGAGGACTCCTCCTTCCCAAACCGAATTGGAGGAGGAGTCCTCCTCCTCCTGGCGGCCGGCGCACCCTTGAGGCCTTGTGCCTCAAGGCTAGCCCCTCCCCCTCCCTCCTATATATAGTGGTGGTTTAGGGTTTTTTGAGACACAACTTTGCCACGTGCAACTCTAGCCTATACCACACAGTTTCACCTCTACATCGGATTTCTGCAAAGCTCGGGCGGAGCCCTGCAGGAGTAGATCACCACCACCACCGGAGCGCCATCACGCTGCCGGAGAACTCATCTACTTCTCCGTCTTGCTTGCTGGATCAAGAAGGTCGAGATCATCGCCGAGTTGTACGTGTGCTGAACGTGGAGGTGCCGTCCATTCGGCTCTAGATTGGAACGGATCGAGGGACGGATCACGGGATGGTTCGGGGGACGTGAAGACGTTCCACTACATCAACCGCGTTTCTTAACGCTTCCTGCTGTGTGATCTACAAGGATACGTAGATCCAAATCTCCACTCGTAGATGGACATCACCATGATAGGTCTTCGTGTGCGTAGGAATTTTTTTGTTTCACATGCAACGTTCCCCAATAGTGGTATCAGAGCCAGGTTCATGCGTAGATGTTATCTCGAGTAGAACACAAAAGGTTTTGTGGACGGTGATGTTCGGTTTGCTGCCCTCCTTAGTCTTTTCTCGATTCGACGGTATTGTTGGATTGAAGCGGCCCGAACCGACATAACCCGTACGCTTACGAGAGACTGGTTTCATCGATTGACATGCAACCTCGTTGCATAAAGATGACCGGCAAGTGTCGGTTTCTCCAACTTTAGTTGAATTAGTTTTGACCGAGGCGATCCTTGGAGAGGTTAAATAGCAATTTTCACATCTCCGTTGTGGTTTTTGCGCAAGTAAGATGCGATCATACTAGATACCCATAGCAGCGACGTAAAACATGCAACAACAAATTAGACGATGTATAACTTGTTTTTGCATAGTATGCTTGTGATATGACATGGCCAATGACGTGATGTGATATATTGGATGTATGAGATGATCATGTTGTAATAGTTAATATCGACTTGCACGTCGATGCTATGGCAACCGATAGGAGCCATAGGGTTGTCTTTAAACTAACATGTGTGTTTGCAGATGCGTTTACTATATTGCTAGGTCGTAGCTTTAGTAGTAATAGCATAGATAACACGACAACCTTGATGGCGACACATTGATGGAGAACATGATGATGGAGATCATGGTGTGGCGCCGGTGACAAGAAGATCATGCCGGTGCTTTGGTGATGGAGATCAAGAAGCACAAAATGATGGCCATATCATGTCACTTGATAACTGGATCACATCATTAGGAGAATCATGTGATGGACTAGACCCAAACTATGAACATATCATATTGATCGTGTCATTTTATTGCTATTGTTTTATGCGTGTCAAGTATTTGTTCCTATGACCATGAGATCATACAACTCATTGGCACCGGAGGAATACCTTGTGTGCATCAAACGTCACAACGTAAATGGGTGACTATAAAGGTGCTCTACAGGTATCTCCGAAGGTGTCCGTTGAGTTAGTATGGATCAAGACTGGGATTTCTCACTCCGTGTGACGGAGAGGTATCTCGGGGCCCACTAGGTAATAAAACATCACACACAAGCCTTGCAAGCAATGTGACTAAGTGTAAGTCACGATATCTTGTATTACGGAATGAGTAAAGGGACTTGCTGGTAACGAGATTGAAATAGGTATGCGGATACCGACGATCGAATCTCGGGCAAGTAACATACCGAAGGACAAAGGGAATGACATACGAGATTATATGAATCCTTGACACTGAGGTTCAACCGATAAGATCTTCGGAGAATATGTAGGATCCAATATGGGCATCCAGGTCCCGCTATTGGATATTTGACCGAGGAGTGCCTCGGGGCATGTCTATATAGTTCTCGAACCCGCAGGGTCTGCACACTTAAGGTTCGATGATGTTTTAGTATAGTTGAGTTATATGTGTGGTTACCGAATGTTGTTCGGAGTCCCGAATGAGATCACGAATGTCATGAGGGTTTCCAGAATGGTCCGGAAACGAAGATTGATATATAGGATGGTTTCATTTGGTCACCGGAAAGTTTCGGGAAATTCAGGCCGTGTACCGGGAGTGATGAATGGGTTCCGGGTGTTCACCGGGAGGGGCCCACCCAACCGGGAGTGAGCCCAAGGCCCTTGGGTGGCGCCACAAGTCCTTAGTGGACTGGTGGAATGCTACGGCGACAAAAACCTTCTGTCATCTCTTGAGCGTGCGTTGGTTTTCCCTTGAAGAGGAAAGGATGATGCAACACAGGAGCAGTAAGTATTTCCCTCAGTTTGAGAACCAAGGTATCAATCCAGTAGGAGAATCTCGTCAAGTCCTGAGTACCCGCACAAACACAAAGAGCTTGCACCCAATGCTATAAAGGGGTTGTCAATCCCTTCAAGATTGATTACAAAGTGAGATCTGAAGGCGGAAAGTGCAACGAAGAAAAAGTGTAAGGCTGAAAATATGGTGTGGAGTAGACCCGGGGGCCATAGTGTTCACTAGAGGCTTCTCTCAAAATAGCAAATATTACGGTGGGTGAACAAATTACTGTCGAGCAATTGATAGAACCGCGCAAAGTCATGACGATATCTAAGGCAATGATCATACATATAGGCATCACGTCCGAGACAAGTAGACCGATACTTTCTGCATCTACTACTATTACTCCACACATGGACCGCTATCCAACATGCATCTAGTGTATTGAGTTCATGACGAACAGAGTAACGCCTTAAGCAAGATGACATGATGTAGAGGGATAATCTCAAATCAATGATGAAAACCCCATCTTTTTACCCTCAATGGCAACAACACGATGCGTGCCTCGCTACCCCTTGTCTCACTGGATGAGGTCACCGCACGGTATGAACCCAAAACCAAGCACTTCTCCCATTGCAAGAATCATAGATCTAGTTGGCCAAACAAAACCCACAACTCGAAGAGAATTACAAGGATATGAAATCATGCATAAGAGAGATCATAAGAAACTCAAATAAGATTCATAGATAATCTGATCATAAATCCACAATTCATCAGATCTTGACAAACACACCGCAAAAGAAGATTACATCGGATAGATCTCCATGAAGATCATGGAGAACTTTGTATTGAAGATCCAAGAGAGAGAAGAAGCCATCTAGCTACTAGCTATGGACCGGTAGGTCTATGGTGAACTACTCACGCATAATCGGAGAGGTCATGGTGTTGATGAAGAAGCCCTCTGTATCCGAATCCCCCTCCAGCAGGGCACCAGAACGTGCCCTAGATGGGATCTTGCGGAGAGAGAAGCTTGCGGCGGCGGAAAAGTTCTTTCGATGATCTCCTGATTGTTTCTGGGATTTTAGGGAATTTATAGGCGAAAGACCTAGGGCATAGGTGGCCCAGGGAGCCCACAAGCCTGGGAGGCATGGGCCCACCTGGCCGCGGCTAGGGGGCTTGTGGGGTCCCTGGTGGCCCCCTGCCGTGATTCTCAGGCTTCCCGATCTTTTTCTGTTTCGAAAAAAAATCTTTTTGGCAGTTTTGTTCTGTTTGGACTCCGTTTAAAATCCTTCTCTGAAAGGGGTCAAAAACATGGAAAAACAGGAACTGGCACTTGGCACTGAGTTAATAAGTTAGTCTCAAAAAATATATAAAAGGCATACAAAACATCCAAAGTTTGACAGGATAATAGCATGAAACCATCAAAAATTATAGTTTGACAGGATAATAACTAGCACTTGGAGACGTATCATGGAGTCAGCCCAAGGAGTCCATGGCGCCACATAAGGAAATACCAAAAAGAAAAGAAAAACAAAAAGGAAAGAGGTAGGTGGGAAGGAAGAGGAGGACTCCTCCTTCCCAAACCGAATTGCAGGAGGAGTCCTCCTCCTCCTGGTGGCCGGCGCACCCTTGAGGCCTTGTGCCTCAAGGCTAGCCCCTCCCCCTCCCTCCTATATATAGTGGTGCTTTAGGGTTTTTTGAGACACAACTTTGCCACGTGCAACTCTAGCCTATACCACACAGTTTCACCTCTAGATCGGATTTCTGCACAGCTCGGGCGGAGCCCTGCAGGAGTAGATCATCACCACCACCAGAGCGCCATCACGTTGCCGGAGAACTCATCTACTTCTCCGTCTTTCTTGGTGGATCAAGAAGGGCGAGATCATCGTCGAGCTGTATGTGTGCTGAACGTGGAGGTGCCGTCCGTTCGGCTCTAGACCGGAACGGATCGTGGGACGGATCGTGGTACGGTTCGTGGGACGGTTCGAGGGACGTGAAGAGGTTCCACTACATCCACCATGTTTATTAATGCTTCCCGCTGTGCGATCTACACGGGTACGTAGATCCAAATCTCCACTCGTAGATGGACATCACCATGGTAGGTCTTCATGTGCGTAGGAAATTTTTTGTTTCCCATGCAATGTTCCCCAACACTGGTATCAGAGCCAGGTTCATGCGTAGATGTTATCTCGAGTAGAACACAAAAGGTTTTGTGGCCGGTGATGTTCGATTTGCTGCCCTCCTTAGTATTTTCTCGATTCGGCGGTATTGTTGGATTGAAGCGGCCCGGACCGACATAACCCGTACGCTTACGAGAGACTGGTTTCATTGATTGACAAGCAACCTCGTTGCATAAAGATGACTGGCGGGTGTCGGTTTCTCCAACTTTAGTTGAATTAGTTTTGACCGAGGCGATCCTTGGAGAGGTTTGCACATCTCCGTTGTGGTTTTTTGCGTAAATAAGATGCGATCATACTAGATATCCATAGCAGCCACGTAAAACATGTAACAACAAATTAGAGGACGTCTAACTTGTTTTTGCAGAGTATGCTTCTGATATGATATGACCAATGACGTGATGTGATATATTGGATGTATGAGATGATCATGTTGTAATAGTTAATATCGACTTGCACGTCGATGCTATGGCAATCGATAGGAGCCATAGGGTTGTCTTTAAACTAACATTTGTGTTTGCAGATGCGTTTACTATATTGCTAGGTCGTAGCTTTAGTAGTAATAGCATAGATAACACGACAACCTCGATGGCGACACATTAATGGAGAACATGATGATGGAGATCATGGTGTGGCGCCGGTGACAAGAAGATCATGCCGGTGCTTTGGTGATGGAGATCAAGAAGCACAAAATGATGGCCATATCATGTCACTTATGAATTGCATGTGATGTTAATCCTTTTATGCACCTTATTTTGCTTAGAACGACGGTAGCATTATAAGGTGATCTCTCACTAAAATTTCAAGACGAAATTGTGTTGTCCCCGACTATGCACCGTTGCTACGGTTCGCCGTTTCGAGACACCACGTGATGATTGGGTGTGATAGACTCAACGTTATACAACAGGTGCAAAACAGTTGCACGCGCGGAACAATCGGGTTAAACTTGACGAGCCTAGCATGTGCAGACATGGCCTCGAAACACATGAGAACGAAAGGTCGAGCATGAATCGTATAGTTGATATGATTAGCATAGAGATGCTTACTACTGAAACTATTCTCAACTCACGTGATGATCGGACTTGAGTTAGTGAATTTGGATCATGTACCACTCAAATGACCAGAGAGATGTAGTTTTTGAGTGGGAGTTTAACAAGTAATTTGATTAGTTAAACTCTATTTATCTTGAACATAGTCTAAGTCCACTTTGAAATATTTGTGTTGTAGATCAATGGCTCACGCGACAGTCACCCTGAATTTTAATACGTTTCTAGAGAAATCTCAGTTGAAAGATGATGGAAGCAACTTTGTAGACTGGGCTTGTAATCTTAAGTTGCTCCTGCAAGCTGGGAAGAAGGATTATGTCCTTAATGCTGCGCTAGGAGATGAACCACCCGCTACGACTGACCAAGATGTTAAGAACGCTTGGTTAACACGTAAGGAGGACTACTCAGTAGTTCAATGTCCAGTCTTGTATGACTTAGAGCCAGGACTTCAACGTCGCTTTGAGCGTCATGGAGCATATGAGATGTTCCTGGAGTTGAAGTTTATCTTTCAGAAGAATGCCCGGATCGAGAGGTATGAGACCTCCGATAAATTCTATGCTTGCAAGATGGAGGAGAATTCGTCTGCCAGTGAACATGTGCTCAAAATATCTGGGTACTCAAACCGTCTAGCTGAGCTGGGGATTGAACTCCCGCAAGAGGCTATCACTGACAGAATTCTTCAATCACTGTCACCAAGATACAAGAGCTTTGTGTTGAACTATAACATGCAAGGGATGAACAAGTCACCCGGCGAGTTATTCGCGATGCTGAAAGTCGAAGAGTCAGAACTCCGGAAAGAGCATCAAGTGTTGATGGTCAATAAGACCACTAGTTTCAAGAGAAACGACAAAGGCAAGAAGGGTAACTCCAAGAAGAGCGGCAAACCTGTTGCCAATCCGATGAAGAAACCCAAGGCTGGACCTAAGCCTGAAACAGAGTGTTATTATTGCAAGGGACTGGGTCACTGGAAGCGCAACTGCCCCAAGTATCTGACTGATAAGAAGGCGGCCAAGGAAAAATCAGGTATATTCGTTATACATGTTATTGATGTGTACTTAACCAACTCTCATAGTAGTGCCTGGGTATTCGATACCGGTTCTTTTGCTCATATTTGCAACTCAAAACAGGAACTGCGGAATAAACGAAGGCTGGCGAAAGATGAAGTGACGATGCGTGTGGGAAATGGTTCCAACGTTGATGCAATTGCCGTCGGCACAGTTTCACTTCACTTACTATCAGGATTAGTTATGAACTTAAATAATTGTTATTTAGTTCCTCCGTTAAGCATGGACATTATATCTGGATCTTGTTTATTGCGAGATGGTTACTCGTTTAAGTCAGAGAATAATGGTTGTTCTATTTCTATGAGTAATATCTTTTATGGTCATGCACCCAATGTGAGAGGATTGTTCATATTGAATCTTGATAGCGATGATACACATATACATAACACTGAGACCAAAAGAGTTAGAGTTAACAATGATAGCGCCATGTTTTTGTGGCACTACCGCTTAGGTCATATTGGTGTAAAGTGCATGAAGAAACTCCATTCCGATGGACTTTTGGAGTCACTTGACTTTGATTCACTTGACACGTGTGAACCATGCCTCATGGGCAAGATGACTAAGACTCCGTTCTCCGGAACAATGGAGCGTGCAAGTGACTTGTTGGAAATCATACATACCGATGTGTACGGTCCGATGAGTGTGGAGGCGCACGGAGGATATCGTTATTTTCTCACCTTCACTAACAATTTGAGTAGATATGGTTATGTCTACTTGATGAAGCACAAGTCTAAAACGTTTGATATGTTCAAGCAATTTAAAAGTGAAGTCGAAAATCATCGTAACAAGAAGATAAAGTTCCTACGGTCTGATAGTGGGGGTGAATATCTGAGTTTCGAGTTTGGTGCTCACTTAAGACAATGTGGAATTGTTTCATAGTTGACACCACCTGGAACATCACAGCGTAATGGTGTGTCCGAACGTCGTAATCGTACTTTGTTAGGAATGGTGCGATCTATGATGTCTCTTACCGATTTGCTGTTATCGTTTTGGGGTTATGCATTAGAGACAGCTGCATTCACTTTAAATAGGTGATACGTCCATTTTGCATCATGGTTTCATGTTGATATTTATTGCTTTTTGGGCTCTATGATGTCTCTTACGAGGATCGAAGCAATGGAGCAACAACTCTTCAAGTGCCAAGGGATGGTGGAGCATGGACTTAACGCCAACCACATGATGATCACGGAGTTCACCAACAAGCACATGATTTATGCCAATGTCATTGGGAAGCACCTCTCCAGGCTCTATGACAAGATTGATCAACTCCAGGCCCAGATCCATGACCCGCAGAACCAAAACTATGTGTATGAGTATAGATTTCAATCAATACGGTTGGCTACAAATTTGAGGATTCCGGAGACTCGTTCATCTTTCCATGATGAAGCACCTATCCCTTGGAATACGGAAGATCAAGCCCATGTTGCAACAACTCCACCACCATCACCTGTTGAGGAACGTCGCATGGGAAACAAAAATTTTCCTACGCGCACGAAGACCTATCATGGTGATGTCCATCTACGAGAGGGGATGTGTGATCTACGTACCCTTGTAGACCGTACAGCAGAAGCGTTAGTGAACGCGGTTGATGTAGTGGAACGTCTTCACGTCCCTCGATCTGCCCCGCGAACTATCCCGCGATCAGTCCCACGATCTAGTGCCGAACGGACGGCACCTCCGCGTTCAACACACGTACAGCTCGACGATGATCTCGGCCTTCTTGATCCAGCAAGAGAGACGGAGAGGTAGAAGAGTTCTCTGGCAGCGTGACGACGCTCCGGAGGTTGGTGATCATCTCGTCTCAGAAGGGCTCCGCCCGAGCTCCGCAAAAACGCGATCTAGAGGTAAAACCGTGGAGATATGTGGTCGGGCTGCCGTGGCAAAGTTGTCTCAAATCAGCCCTAAAACCTCCGTATATATAGGGGGAAGAAGGGGAGCCTTGCCTTGGGGTCCAAGGACCCCTAAAGGCTTCGGCCGAGCCAAGGGGGAAGGTCTCCCCCCCAAACCGAGTCCTACTTGGTTTGGAAGGTGGAGTCCTTCTTCCCTTTCCCACCTCCTCCTTTTTTTCTCTTTGATTTTTCTTCCAATGCGCATAGGGCTCTTTTGGGCTGTCCCACCAGACCACTAAGGGCTGGTGCGCCACCCTCAATGCCTATGGGCTTCCCCGGGGTGGGTTGCCCCCCCGGTGAACTCCCGGAACCCATTCGTCATTCCCGGTACATTCCCAGTAACTCCGAAAACCTTCCGGTAATCAAATGAGGTCATCCTATATATCAATCTTCATTTCCGGACCATTCCGGAAACCCTCGTGACGTCCGTGATCTCATCCGGGACTCCGAACAACATTCGGTAACCAACCATATAAGTCAAATACGCATAAAACAACGTCGAACCTTAAGTGTGCAGACCCTGCGGGTTCGAGAACTATGTAGACATGACCCGAGAGACTCCTCGGTCAATATCCAATAGCGGGACCTGGATGCCCATATTGGATCCTACATATTCTACGAAGATCTTATCGTTTGAACCTCAGTGCCAAGGATTCATATAATCCCGTATGTCATTCCCTTTGTCCTTCGGTATGTTACTTGCCCGAGATTCGACCGTCAGTATCCGCATACCTATTTCAATCTCGTTTACCGGCAAGTCTCTTTACTCGTTCCGTAATACAAGATCCCTTAACTTACACTAAGTCACATTGCTTGCAAGGCTTGTGTGTGATGTTGTATTACCGAGTGGGCCCCGAGATACCTCTCCGTCACACGGAGTGACAAATCCCAGTCTCGATCCATACTAACTCAACGAACACCTTCGGAGATACCTGTAGAGCATCTTTATAGTCACCCAGTTACGTTGCGACGTTTGATACACACAAAGTATTCCTCCGGTGTTAGTGAGTTATATGATCTCATGGTCATAGGAACAAATACTTGACACGCAGAAAACAGTAGCAATAAAATGACACGATCAACATGCTACGTCTATTAGTTTGGGTCTAGTCCATCACGTGATTCTCCTAATGACGTGATCCAGTTACCAAGCAACAACACCTTGTTCATAATCAAAAGACACTGACTATCGTTGATTAACTGGCTAGCCAACTAGAGGCTTGCTAGGGACAGTGTTTTGTCTATGTATCCACACATGTATATAAGTCTTCATTCAATACAATTATAGCATGGATAATAAACGATTATCTTGATACATGAATTATAATAATAACTATATTTATTATTGCCTCTAGGGCATTATTCCAACATCACCTCCAAAGGAAGACAACTCAGCATGGGTATGGGCAATCCCCTTGGCTTGTGCCAAGCTTGGGGGAGTTGCCCCGGTATCATATCACCATCATATCTTTTGCATTTACCTTTGTTTTAGTTTGTTCCTTTTCAGTTTTCTCTTTCTCTAGTAGAATAAAGGTCTTAGTGTTTTAGTCTTGAGTTTTGCTTTGTGTCACCCCCGATGTATTCGAGCTCGTGAGCCATATAATAAAGATTATCTTAGTTGAAGGGCTTTGCCTCTTGCCATGATTAAAAAGATCGAGAAAGAACAAAAGCATGAAAGATCATATAGTGATATTATGGGAAGTGATGGCTTCACATCTAAAAAGTATGATGATTGAAACTTGTTGAGGGTAGACAAACATAGACCTTGGTCATTGTTGCAATTAATAGGAAGTGATAAAGAAGGAGAGGTTCACATATAAATATATCATCCTTGACACCATCTATGATTGTGAACACTCACTAAATTATTACATGCCTAGAAGTAGATGTTGGACAAGGAAGACAACATAATGAATTGTGTTTGCTTGGTTTCGAACAATGTTATATGATAAGAGATCCCTTAGCATGTGACGATTGCTTCCACCTCATATTAGCCAAAACTCCCGCACCAAGTAGAGATACTACTTGTGCATCCATAAACCTTTAACCCAGTTTTGCCATGAGTGTCCACCATACCTACCTATGGATTGAATAAGATCCCTCAAGTAAGTTGTCATCAGTGCAAGCAATAAAAATTGCTCTCTAATATGTATGATCTATTAGTGTGCGGAAAATAAGCTTTGTACGAACCTGTGATGAGGAAGACATAAAAGCGACAGACTGCATAATAAAGTTCTTTATCACAGGAGGCAATATAAAGTGACATTCCTCCGCACTAAGAGGACACACATCCAAACCTCAAAAGCGCATGACAACCTCTGCTTCCCTCTGCGAAGGGCCTATCTTGTACCTTTACTTTTTGCCCTTGAAAGAGTCATGGTGATCTTCACCAATTCCTTGTTTCGCCTTTATCTTGGCTAACCTCACATGCTAGGAAAAGATCTATATTCATATGTCAACTTGGAGGTAAGTATTCATGAATTATTGTTGTTGACATTACCCTTGAGGTAAGTAGTTGGGAGGCAAAACTATAAGCCCCTATCTTTCTCTGTGTCCAGCTGAAACTTTGATCTCATGAGTACCACGTGAGTAGTAGCAATTGTAGAGAACGAAAAGATGATTGAGTATGTTGATTTGCTTTACAAGCTCTTATTTGACTCTTTCTAATGTTGTGATAAATTGCAATTGCTTCTATGACTAAAGGCTATCGGTTGTTGATTATCGGTAAGGTTCTTGATTCATGCTTTACTTTGTGAAGGATTTTCACTTTAGCATGAGAGATTATATGTTGGTATTGCTGTTCTAATCTTGATCATGATGCCTGCATGTTCGTATCTTGTTTTGTTGACACCTCTCTCCCTAAACATGTGGTCATGTTTATTGATCTAGGCCTTCGCTTGAGGACAAGCGAGGTCTAAGCTTGGGGGAGTTGATACGTCCATTTTGCATCATGCTTTAATGTTGATATTTATTGCTTTTTGGGCTGTTATTAAACTTCGAGGTACAATACTCATGCCTTTTCTCTCTTATTTTGCAAGCTTTACATGAAGAGGGAGAATGCCGGCAGCTGGAATTCTCGCCTGAAAAAGGAGCAAGTTTGAGATGCCTATTCTTTGCAACTCCAAAAGCCGTGAAAATCAATGTGGAATTTTTTGGGAATATATAAAAAATAATGGGCGGAAGAAGTACTAGAGGGGCACCACCTGGAGGCCACAAGCCTTCCAGGCCCAGCCTACCCCCCTGGCCGGGCCTGGGGGGCTTGTGGGCCCCCTGTTGCCCCTCCGGCGCTCATCTTTTGCTATATGAAGGGTTTCGTCCGGAAAAAAAATAAAGAGGGAACTTTTCGGAGGATTCGCCGCCGCCACGAGGCGGAACTTGAGCAGAACCAATCTAGAGCTCCGGCAGGACGATCCTGCCGGGGAAACTTCCCTCCCGGAGGGGAAAATTGTCACCATCGTCATCACCAACACTCCTCTCATCGGAGGGGACTCGTCGCCATCAACATCTTCATCAACACCATCTCATCTCCAAACCCTGGTTCATCACTTGTAACCAATCTCCGTCTCACGACTCCGATTGGTACTTGTAAGGTTGCTAGTAGTGTTAATTACTCCTTGTAGTTGATGCTAGTTGGATTATTTTGTGGAAGAGTTTATGTTCAAATCCTTGATGATACTCATTACCGCTCTGGTCATGAATATGATTATGCTTTGTGAGTAGTTAATTTTGTTCCTGAGGACATGGGATAAGTCATGCTAATAGTAGTCATGTGAATTTGGTATTCGTTCGATATTTTGATGTCTTGTATGTTGTTTTTCCTCTAGTGGTGTTATGTGAACGTCGACTACATAACACTTCACCATTATTTGGGCCTAGAGGAAGGCATTGGGAAGTAGTAAGTAGATGATGGGTTGCTAGAGTGACAGAAGCTTAAACCCTAGTTTATGCGTTGCTTCGTAAGGGGCTGAATTGGATCCACTAGTTTAATGCTATGGTTAGATTTTGTCTTAATTCTTCTTTCGTAGTTGCGGATGCTTGCGAGAGGGGTTAATCATAAGTGGGATGCTTGTCCAAGTAAGGGTAGTACCCAAGCGCCGGTCCACCCACATACGAAACTATCAAAGTAACGAACGCGAATCATATGAACATGATGAAAACTAGCATGACAGAAATTCCCGTGTGTCCTCGGGAGCGTTTTTCCTCCTATAAGACTTTGTCCAGGCTTGTCCCTTGCTACAAAAGGGATTGGGCCACTTTGCTGCATCTTTGCTACTTTTGTTACTTGTTGCTTGCTACGAATCATCTCACCATACAATCACTTGTTACCGGTAATTTCAGTGCTTGCAGATATTACCTTGCTGAAAACCACTTGTCAGATCCTTCTGCTCCTCGTTGGGTTCGACACTCTTACTTATCGAAAGGACTACGATTGATCCCCTATACTTGTGGGTCATCAAGACTCTTTTTTGGCCCCGTTGCCGGGGAGTGAAGCGCCTTTGGTAAGTGGAACTTGGTAAGGAAACATTCATATAGTGTGCTGAAATTTATTGTCACTTGTCACTATGGATACTAATCCTTTGAGGGGCTTGTTCGGGGTATCACCACCTCGAACGGAAGCACAAATAGTTGCTCCTCAACCTTCTGCACCTACTGAAAATATTTTCTTTGAATTTCCTTCGGGTATGCTTGAGAAACTGCTGGCTAATCCTTTTACAGGAGATGGAACATCACATCCAGACTTGCATCTAATCTATGTAGATGAGGTCTGTGGTTTATTTAAGCTTGCAGGTTTGTCCGAGGATGAGGTAAATAAGAAGGTATTTCCTTTATCTTTGAAGGATAAGGCATTGACATGGTATATGCTATGTGACGATACTGGATCATGGGACTACAATTGGTTGAAATTGGAATTTCATCAAAAGTTTTATCCTATGCATTTAGTAGATCATTATCGGAATTATATTTACAATTTTTGGCCTCGTGACAGAGAAAGCATCGCTCAAGATTGCGGGAGGCTTAAATCAATGTTATATTCATGCCCCAATCATGAGCTCTTGAGAGAAATTATCATTCAGAACTTTTATGCTCGGCTTTCTCATGATGATCGCACCATGCTTGATACTTCTTGTACCGGTTCTTTTATGAAGAGAGATATTGACTTAAAATGGAACTTTCTCGTGACAGAAGTATATTTGATATACATGATATTGATGTGTACTTTACTAGTACTCCTAGTAGCACGCGGGTATTGGATACCAGTTCGGTTGCTAAGTGATTAGTAACTCGAAATGAAAGCTACGGAATAAACAGAGACTAGCTAAAGGCGAGGTGACGATACGTGTTGAAAGTGTTTCCAAGGTTGATGTGATCAAAACATCGCACGCTCCCTCTACCATCGGGATTGGTGTTAAACCTAAATAATTTTTATTTGGTGTTTGTGTTGAGCATGAACATGATTGGATCGTGTTTATTGCAATACGATTATTCGTTTAAAGCGAATAATAGTTATTCTATTTGCTTGAATAATTACCCTCAATGGTTTATTGAATTTCGATCGTAGTGTTACACATGTTCAGAATATTGGTGCCAAAAGATACAAAGTAATAATGATAGTATCACTTACTTATGGCACTCCACTTGAGTCATATTGGTGTAAAATGCATGAAGAAGCTCCATGCCGATGGATCTTTGTACTCACTCATTTTTGAAATGTTTGAGACATTCAAACCATACCTGTTGGTATAAACGCATGAAGAAACTCCATGCGGATGGATCGTTTGGATTCACTTGATTTTGAATCACTTGAGACATGCAAAATCATACCACATGGAACAAGAAAGAAACTTGTTGGAAGCAATGCATTTTGATGTGTCTAGTCCAATGAGTGCTAAGGCACGCAGTGGATATCTTTATGTTCTTACTTCACTTACAATTTGAGTAGATACATGAGTATTTACTTGATGAATCACAAGTCTGAGATATTGAAAAGTTCAAAGCTATTTCAGAGTAAAGATCGTCGTGGCAAGAGGATAAACTGTCTACGATATGATCATTGAGATAGATATCTGAGTTGTGAGTTTTTGGTACATAGTTAAGACAATGTGGTAATTGTTTTGCAATTCATGCCACCTAGAACACCATAGTTTGATGGTGTGTCCGAACGTCATAGCCGCGCCCTATTTTATATGCTGCATACTATGATGTCTCTTATCAAATTACCACTATCATTTATGGGTTATGCATTAGAGACAACATCATTCACTTTAAATAGGGCACCGCACAATTCGGTTGAGATGACATAGTATGAACTATGGTTTGGAGAAACCTGAGATGTCGTTTCTTGAAAGTTTGGGGCTCTGACGCTTGCTACGGCAACAAAAGTCCTTCCACTATTTTTGGGCAAAGACGAAAACCAAGTTTTTGCTCGATCTCGCAACGAGAAAGGAAAAAGCTTCAATTTAATCACATCATTATCCACATATTTCTTCTTTTGCATACCGCAAAGCTCAATGAAGGTGTTAAGATGGGATGCGGCATCTTCACTAGGAAGGCCGGAAAATTGCTCTTTCATAACAAGATTCAGGAAAGCGGCATTGATTTCGTATGACTCCGCACTAGTGGCGGGAGCAATCGGATTACTAATAAAATCATTATTATTAGTATTCGAGAAGTCACAAAGTTTGGTGTTTTCAGTCATGGTGACTTTCGCAAGCAAGCAAGCACACAAGCAAACAAAGAGCAAGTGAGAAAAAGGGCGAACGAAAAGGCAAATGGAAAAGGAAAATTTGTGAAGTGGGGGAGAGGAAAACGAGAGGCAACTGGCAAACAAAGTAAATGCAAGAGATGAGTTTGCGACACTTACTTGGATGAGTTCTTGACTTGATCCTCCCCGGCAACTGTGCCAGAAATTCTTCTCCTACGGTAACAAAAGTCCTTCCCCGGCAATGGTGCCAGAAATCCTTCCGCCGTCTCTTGAGCTTGCGTTGGTTTTTCCCTTGAAGAGGAAAGGGTGATCCAACACAGGAGCAGTAAGTATTTCCCTCAGTTTGAGAACCAAGGTATCCATCCAGTAGGAGAATCTCGTCAAGTCTAGAGTACCTGCACAAACACAAAGAGCTTGCACCCAACGCTATAAAGGGGTTGTCAATCCCTTCAAGATTGATTGCAAAGTGAGATCTGAAGGCGGAAAGTGCAACGAAGAAAAAGAGTAAGGCTGAAAATATGGTGTGGAGTAGACCCGGGGGCCATAATGTTCACTAGAGGCTTCTCTCAAAATAGAAAATATTATGGTGGGTGAACAAATTACTGTCGAGCAATTGATAGAACCGCGCAAAGTCATGACGAAATCTAAGGCAATGATCATACATATAGGCATCACGTCCGAGACAAGTAGACCGATACTTTCTGCATCTACTACTATTACTCCACACATGGACCGCTATTCAGCATGCATCTAGTGTATTGAGTTCATGATGAACAGAGTAACGCCTTAAGCAAGATGACATGATGTAGAGGGATAATCTCAAAGCAATGATGAAAACCCCATCGTTTTACCCTTGATGGCAACAACACGATGCGTGCCTCGCTGCCCGTTCTATCACTGGGTGAGGTCACCGTACGGTATGAACCAAAAACCAAGCACTTCTCCCATTGCAAGAATCATAGATCTAGTTGGCCAGACAAAACCCACAACTCGAAGAGAACTACAAGGATATGAAATCATGCATAAGAGAGATCACAAGAAACTCAAATAAGATTCATAGATAATCTGATCATAAATCCACAATTCATCGGATCTCGACAAACAAGATAGATCAGATAGATCTCCATGAAGATCATGGAGAACTTTGTATTGATGATCCAAGAGAGAGAAGAAGCCATCTAGCTACTAGCTATGGACCCGTAGGTGTATGGTGAACTACTCACGCATCATCGGTGTGGTCATGGTGTTGATGAAGAAGCCCTCCGTATCCGAATCCCCCTCCGACAGGGCACCAGAACGTGCCCAAGATGGGATCTTCCGGAGACAGAAGCTTGCGGCGGCGGAAAAGTACTTTCGATGATCTCCTAATTTTTTCTAGGATTTTAGGGAATTTATAGGCGAAAGACCTAGGGCAGAGGTGGCCCAGGGAGCCCACAAGCCTGGAAGGCGCGGGCCCCCTTGGCCGCGGCTAGGGGGCTTGTGGGGTTCCTGGTGGCCCCCTGCCCTGATTCTCAGGCTTCCCGATTTTTTCTGTTTCGGGAATAATCTTTTTGGCAGTTTCGTTCCGTTTGGACTCCGTTTAAAATCCTTCTGTGGAAGGGGTCAAAAACATGTAAAAAACAGGAACTGGCACTTGACACTGAGTTAATAAGTTAGTCTCGAAAAGATATAAAAGGCATACGAAACATCCAAAGTTTGACAAGATAATAGCATGAAACCATCAAAAATTGTAGATACGTTGGAGACGTATCAAGCATCCCCAAGCTTAACTCCTGCTCGTCCTTGAGTAGGGAAGTGATAAAGACTGAATTTTTGATGTGGAATGCTACCTAGCATAGTTGTCCTTTGCAACTTCTTTCGTGTGACATGAATGTTCAGATCCGTAAAATTCAAAACAATAGTTTGCTATTGACATGAAACAATAATACTTCAAGCAAATTAGCAAGGTAGTCATGAACTTTCAAAATAACAAGGCTAAGGAAAGTTATCCCTACAAAATCGTATAGTCTGGCTATGCTCCATCATCCTCACATAACTAATGTAAATCATGCACAACCCCGGTATTGGCCAAGTAATTGTTTTCGCACTCTTACTTTCTCAAACGTTTTATAACTATCACGCAATACATGAGCGTGAGCCATGGATATAGCACTATAGGGGAAATAGAGTGTGGTGGTGGTTGTGAGACAAAAAGGAGGAGATGGTCAAATTGACTCGGCGCATCAAAGGGCTATGGAGATGCCCATTAATAGATATCAATGTGAATGAGTAGGGATTGCCATACAAGGGATGCACTAGAGCTATAAGTATGTGAAAGCTCAAAAGGAGAACTAGTGGGTGTGCATCCAACTTGCTTGCTCACGAAGACCTAGGGCAATTTTGAGGAAGCCCATCATTGGAATATACAATCCAAGTTATATAATGAAGATTCCCACTAGCATATGGTAGTGACAAAGCAAGAAGCTCTCAATCATGAATAACATGGTGCTACTATGAAGCACAAGTGTGGAAAAAGATAGTAGCATTGTCCCTTCTCTCTTTTTTTTAATTGGGCTCTTGGGCCTCTTTTCTTTTTCTTTTTTTATTTGGGCTCTTTGGCCTCTTTTTTTTATTTCCTCACATGAGACAATGCTCTAATAATGATGATCATCACACTTTTATTTACTCACAGCTCAAAGCTTAGAACGATGATGACTCTATAGGAAATGCCTCCGGCAGTGTACCGGGATGTGCAACGATCTAGCTTGGCGTATGACGTTGAAACATCTTGCTAGCTATCTTACGATCATGCAATGACAATATGAGAGTGACGGCACAAGTCATGATACGGAACGGTGGGAGTTGCATGGCAATGTATCTCGGATTGGCTATGAAAATGCCATAGTAGGTAGGTATGGTTGGTGTTTTGAGGAAGGCATATGGTGGGTTTGTGCACCGGCGAGAATTGCGCGGCACTAGAGAAGCTAGAAATGGTGGAAGGTGAAAGTGCATCTATACCATGGACTCACATTAGTCATGAAGAAATCACATACTTGTTGCAAAAGTTTTAATTAGTAATCGAAACAAAGTGCTAAACGCATACTCCTAGGGGAAGGGTTGGTAGGTGTTAACCATCGCGCGATCCCGGCCGCAATGCAAAGGATGACAATCAATAGATCAATTATGCTCGAACTTCGTAACATAGCGGTTCACCATATGTGCATGTTACGGGAATCACTAACTTCAACACAATTATTTCTAGATTCACAATACCCTACTAACATAACTCTTAATATTACCAATTCCACGTCTCAAAACTAATTGAGAGGAATAAGAACTTCTCTTTCTACTCAATGCACATGAAGATGGAGGTTATTGTATCCTCTTTGGGTACCTATCACCTTTGGAACTACTTTCATAGCATAAGCCAACTACCAAGTCACGCACCACCGTGCTCTAAAATATATAAGTGAAACATATAGATCAAAATTATCTAGGTCAAAATATATAAGTGAAGCACTATGAGCATTCTAGTAAAATCACGATGAGTGCATGTCTCTCTCTCTCAAAAAGGTGTGCAGCAAGGATGATTGTGACAAAAAAAAGACTCCGACGATACAAGACGCTCCAAGCAAAACACATATCATGTGGTGAATAAAAATATAGCTCCAAGTAATGTTACCGATGGATTGAAGACGAAAGAGGGGATGCCTTCCTGGGGCATCCCCAAGCTTATGCTTTTTGGTGTCCTTGAATTTGGCTTGGGATGCATTGGGCATCCCCAAGCTTGAGCTCTTTCCACTCCTTATCTCTTTGTTCATGAGAACATCACCCAAAACTTGAAAACTTCACAACACAAAACTTAAAGAGAAACTCGGGATAACATTAGCACAAGAAAACAAACTACCACCTCTTTAGGTACTGTATAAATCTTGACTTATATTTATATTGGTGTTGGGCTACTGTATTCTCACTTTTCCATGGATAGTACCCCCCGATACTATCCATAGTTTCATCAAAACAAGCAACCAACTCAACAAAAACAGAATCTGTCAAAAACAGACTAGTCTGTAGCAATCTGTATACTTCGTATACTTCTGGTACCTCAAAAATTCTGAAAAATTACGAATGCCTGGGCAAAAGGCATATATACTAGCAGAAAAAAGAATCAACTCAAAAGCTCTTTCTGAATAAAAATGAAAAATCATCTCGTGAGCGAAACTTTTCTGTCTTTTTCCAGCAGGATCAAACAACCATCATCAAGACTAGTCATAAAGGTGTTGCTTGGCTCAAACACAAAAAGAAACACAAAAAACACAATCACAAGAGAATTATGATGGTGTGGATGCAACAAATCATAAAGAAAAAGATAAATTCATTGGGTTGCCTCCCAACAAGCGCTATTGTTTAACGCCCTTAGCTAGGCATAAAAGCGATAGAATCACGTATCGTCGTCTTTGGTGCTCAAACCATAAGTGGCCCTCATCATGGATTCATAAGGCAATATTATTTTATTTCTAGGAAATTTCTCCATGCCCTTCTTTAAAGGAAACTGAAATCTAATATTCCCTTCCTTCATATCAATGATAGCACCGATAGTCCTTAGGAAAGGTCTACCAAGAATAATAGGGCATGTAGGATTGCAATCAATGTCAAGCACAATGAAATCCTCGGGTACATAGTTCCTATTTGCAATAATAAGAACATCATTGATCCTTACCATGGGTTGCTTGACAGTAGAATCCGCAAGATGCAAATTAAGAGAACACTCTTCAATCTCATTAAAACCCAGAACATCACATAAAGACTTTGGAATCATGGAAACACTAGAACCCAAATCACACAAAGCATTGCATTCATAGTTTTTGATTTTGATTTTGATGGTAGGTTCCCACTCATCATGAAGCTTTCTAGGGATAGATACTTCTAATTCAAGTGTCTCTTCAAGAGATTTTATCATAGCTTCGACGATATGATCGGTAAAGGCCTTGGTTTGGCTATAAGCGTGTGGAGAGTTTAGCATGGATTGCATCAAGGAAATGCATTCAATCAAGGAGAAACTATCATAATTGAATTCCTTGAAATCCATAGTAGTAATTTCATTACTACTCAAAGCTTTAATACCTTCTACTCCACTTTCAATGCTTTTAGCATCAAGATAGATGGACTCCGAATAATTGGGGCTCTTTTCAACCAAAGTGGATTCATATCCAGACCCATTATCATTGGGTTTGACACAAGAAAACAAAGATTCAATGGGAGTCACACCAAGCACTTTAAGATCTTCGTGATTCTTATCACGAGAATACGCCTTTTTAAGCCATTCATGTCTAGCACGAATTTGGGCGGTTCTTTCTTTGCTCTCAATCATGGAAACACGCATAGCTTTCAAAGTTTCATCCATATTGATCTTGGGAGAAGCACATCTAACTTTCAAAGCATCAATATCACTAGACATTCTATCAATGCTCTTAGCCAAATCGTCAATTTTGAGTAGTTTTTCCTCTATGGACGCATTGAAAATCTTTTGTGAGTTGATAAACTCTTTGATATTACTCTCTAGATCAGAGGGTAATCTATTGTAATTTCCATGAGTATTATTGTAGGAGTTTCCCAAGTTATTAGAGGGGTTACTATGAAAAGGCCTAGGAACATAGTTTCCTCTAAAAGCATTATTGTTGCCAAAATTATTCCTACCAACAAAATTAACGTCCAAGCTAGCGTCGTTACTCTCAATCTAAGAAGACAAGGGCATATCATTAGGATATAAAGGAACACTTCTACTAGCAACCAAATTCATTAACTCATCCATCTTAGCACTCAACGAGTTAATTTCTTCTATAGCGTGTACCTTCTTACTAGTAGGTGACCTTTCAGCGTGCCACTTAGAGTAGTTCGTCATGATATTGTCTAGGAGTTTTGTGGCTTCTCCTAACGTGATTTCCATGAACGTTCCACCTGAGGCGGAGTCCAAGATATTTCTAGAAGCGAAATTCAAGCCAGCGTAGAAGATTTTTATAATCATCCAAAGACTCAAGCCATGAGCGGGACAATTTATAATCATCAATTTCATTCTCTCCCAAGATTGCGCAACATGTTCATGATCAAGTTGCTTAAAATTCATAATATCATTACAGAGAGAGATAATCTTAGCCGGCGGAAAATACTTGGATATATAAGCATCTTTGCACTTATCCCAAGAATCGACACTATTTTTGGGCAAAGACGAAAACCAAGTTTTTGCTCGATCTCGCAACGAGAAAGGAAAAAGCTTCAATTTAATCACATCATTATCCACATCTTTCTTATTTTGCATATCGCAAAGCTCAATGAAGGTGTTAAGATGGGATGCGGCATCTTCACTAGGAAGGCCGGAGAATTTCTCTTTCATAACAAGATTCAGCAAAGCGGCATTGACTTCGTATGACTCCGCACTAGTGGCGGGAGCAATCGGAGTACTAATAAAATCATTATTATTAGTATTTGAGAAGTCACAAAGTTTGGTGTTTTCAGTCATGGTGACTTCGGCAAGCAAGCAATCGCACAAGCGAACAAAGAGCAAGAGAGAAAAAGGGCGAATGAAAAGGCAAATTTGTGAAGTGGGGGAGAGGAAAACGAGAGGCAACCGGCAAACAAAGTAAATGCAAGAGATGAGTTTGCGACACTTACTTGGATGAGTTCTTGACTTGATCCTCCCCGGCAACTGCGCCAAAAATTCTTCTGCTAGGGCAACAAAAGCCCTTCCCCGGCAATGGTGCCAAAAATCCTTCTGTCGTCTCTTGAGCTTGCGTTGGTTTTTCCCTTGAAGAGGAAAGGGCGATGCAGCACAGGAGTAGTAAGTATTTCCCTCAGTTTGAGAACCAAGGTATCAATCCAGTAGGAGAATCTCGTCAAGTCTAGAGTACCTGCACAAACACAAAGAGCTTGCACCCAACGCTATAAAGGGGTTGTCAATCCCTTCAAGATTGATTGCAAAGTGAGATCTGAAGGCGGAAAGTGCAACGAAGAAAAAGAGTAAGGCTGAAAATATGGTGTGGAGTAGACCCGGGGGCCATAGTGTTCACTAGAGGCTTCTCTCGAAATAGCAAATATTACTGTGGGTGAACAAATTACTGTCGAGCAATTGATAGAACCGCGCAAAGTCATGACGAAATCTAAGGCAATGATCATACATATAGGCATCACGTCCAAGACAAGTAGACCGATACTTTGTGCATCTACTACTATTACTCCACACATGGACCGCTATCCAGCATGCATCTAGTGTATTGAGTTCATGACGAACAGAGTAACGCCTTAAGCAAGATGAAATGATGTAGAGGGATAATCTCAAACCAATGATGAAAACCCCATCTTTTTACCCTTGATGGCAACAACACGATGCGTGCCTCGCTACCCCTTCTATCACTGGGTGAGGTCACCGCACGGTCTGAACCCAAAACCAAGCACTTCTCCCATTGCAAGAATCATAGATCTAGTTGGCCAGACAAAACCCACAACTCGAAGAGAATTGCAAGGATATGAAATCATGCATAAGAGAGATTAGAAGAAACTCAAAAAAGATTCATAGATAATCTGATCATAAATCCACAATTCATCGGATCTCGACAAACACACCGCAAAAGAAGATTACATCGGATAGATCTCCATGAAGATCATGGAGAACTTTGTATTGAAGATCCAAGAGGGACAAGAAGCCATCTAGCTACTAGCTATGGACCCGTAGGTCTATGGTGAACTACTCACGCATCATCGGAGAGGTCATGGTGTTGATGAAGAAGCCCTCCGTATGCGAATCCCCCTCCAACAGGGCACCAGAACGTTCCCCATATGGGATCTTGCGGAGACAGAAGCTTGCGGCGGCGGAAAAGTACTTTCGATGATCTCCTAATTTTTTCTAGGATTTTATGGAATTTATAGGCGAAATACCTAGGGCAGAGGTGGCCCAGGGAGCCCACAAGCCTGGGAGGCGCGGGCCCCCTGGCTGTGGCTAGGGGGCTTGTGGGGTCCCTGGTGGCCCCCTGCCCTGATTCTCAGGCTTCCCGATCTTTTTCTGTTTTGGAAAAAATCTTTTTGGCAGTTTCGTTCCATTTGGACTCCGTTTAAAATCCTTCTGTGAAAGGGGTCAAAAACATGGAAAAAACAGGAACTCGCACTTGGCACTGAGTTAATAAGTTAGTCTCAAAAAAGATATAAAAGGCATACAAAACATCCAAAGTTTGACAGGATAATAGCATGAAACCATCAAAAATTATAGATACGTTGGAGACGTATCAAGCATCCCCAAGCTTAACTCCTGCTCGTCCTCGAGTAGGGAAGTGATAAAGACTGAATTTTTGATGTGGAATGCTACTTAGCATAGTTGTCCTTTGCAACTTCTTTTGTGTGACATGATTGTTCAGATCCGTAAAATTCAAAACAATAGTTTGCTATTGACATGAAACAATAATACTTCAATCAAACTAGCAAGGTAATCATGAACTTTCAAACTAACAAGGCTAAGGAAAGTTATCCCTACAAAATCATATAGTCTGGCTATGCTCCATCATCCTCACATAACTAATGTAAATCATGCACAACCCCGGTATTGGCCAAGTAATTGTTTTCGCACTCTTACTTTCTCAAACGTTTTATAACTATCACGCAATACATGAGCGTGAGCCATGGATATAGGACTACAGGGGAAATAGAGTGTGGTGGTGGTTGTGAGACAAAAAGGAGGAGATGGTCACATTGACTCGACGTATCAAAGGGCTATGGAGATGCCCATTAATAGATATCAATGTGAATGAGTAGGCATTGCCATACAAGGGATGCACTAGAGCTATAAGTATGTGAAAGCTCAAAAGGAGAACTAGTGGGTGTGCATCCAACTTGCTTGCTCATGATGACCTAGGGCAATTTTGAGGAAGCCCATCATTGGAATATACAAGCAAAGTTATATAATGAAGATTCCCACTAGCATATGGTAGTGACAAAGCAAGAAGCTCTCAATCATGAAGAACATGGTGCTACAATGAAGCACAAGTGTGGAAAAAGATAGTAGCATTGTCCCTTCTTTTTTAATTGGGCTCTTGGGCCTCTCTTTTTTATTTTTTTATTTGGGGTCTTTGGCCTATTTTTTTTTGTTTCCTCACATGAGACAATGCTCTAATAATGATGATCATCACACTTTTATTTACTCACAGCTCAAAGCTTAGAACGATGATGACTCTATAGGAAATGCCTCCGGCAGTGTACCGGGATGTGCAACGATCTAGCTTGGCGTATGACGTTGAAACATCTCGCTAGCTATCCTACGATCATGCAATGACAATATGAGAGTGACGGCACAAGTCATGAGACGGAACAGTGGGAGTTGCATGGCAATATATCTCGGAATGGCTATGCTAATGCCATAGTAGGTAGGTATGGTGGCTGTTTTGAGGAAGGCATATGGTGGGTTTGTGCACCGGCGAGAATTGCGCGGCACTAGAGAGGCTAGCAATGGTGGAAGGTGAAAGTGCATCTATACCATGGAATTTCATTAGTCATGAAGAAATCACATACTTGTTGCGAAAGTTTTATTAGTAATCGAAACAAAGTGCTAAACGCATACTCCTAGGGGAAGGGTTGGTAGGTGTTAACCATCGCGTGATCCCGGCCGCAACGCAAAGGATGACAATCAATAGATCAATTATCTCCGACTTCCTAACAGAGCGGTTCACCATACGTGCATGTTACGGGAATCACTAACTTCAACACAAGTGTTTCTAGATTCACAATACCCTACTAACATAACTCTTAATATTACCAAATCCACGTCTCAAAACTAATTGAGAGGAATCAAAACTTCTCTTTCTACACAATGCACATGAAGATGGAGGTTATTGTATCCTCTTTGGGTACCTATCAACTTTGGAACTACTTTCATAGCATAAGCCAACTACCAAGTCACGCACCGCCGTGCTCGAAAATATATAAGTGAAGCACATAGAGCAAAATTATCTAGCTCAAAAGATATAAGTGAAGCACTATGAGCATTCTAGCAAAATCACGATGACTGCATGTCTCCCTCTCTCAAAAAGGTCTACAGCAAGGATGATTGTGACACAACAAAAAGAAAAGACTCCTACGATACAAGACGCTCCAAGAAAAACACATATCATGTGGTGAATAAAAATATAGCTCCAAGTAATGTTACCGATGGATTGAAGACGAAAGAGGGGATGCCTTCCCGGGGCATCCCCAAGCTTAGGCTTTTTGGTGTCCTTGAATTTGGCTTGGGATGCCTTGGGCATCCCCAACCTTGAGCTATTTCCACTCCTTATCTCTTTGTTCATGAGAACATCACCCAAAACTTGAAAACTTCACAACACAGAACTTAAAGAGAAACTCGTGATAACATTAGCACAAGAAAACAAACTACCACCACTTTAGGTACTGTAGAAATCTTGATTTCTATTTATATTGGTGTTGGGATACTATATTCCCACTTTTCCATGGCTAGTACCCCCCGATACTATCCATAGTTTCATCAAAACAAGCAACCAACTCAACAAAAACAGAATCTGTCAAAAAGAGACCAGTCTGTAGCAATCTGTATACTTCGTATACTTCTGGTACCTGAAAAATTCTGAAAAATTACGACTGCGTGGGCAAAAGGCATATCAACCAGCAGCAAAACGAATCAACTCAAAACTCTTTCTGAACAAAAATGAAAAATCATCTCGTGAGCGAAAAGTTTCTGTCTTTTTCCAGCAGGATCAAACAACCATCATCAAGACTAGTCATAAAGGTTTTGCTTGGCTCAAACAAAAAAATAAACACAAAAAATACAATCACAACAGAATTATGATGGTGTGGACACAACAAATCAGAAAGAAAAAGATAAATTCATTGGGTTGCCTCCCAACAAGCGCTATTGTTTAACGCCCTTAGCTAGACATAAAAGCAATAGAATCACGTATCGTCGTCTTTGGTGCTCAAATCATAAGTGGCCCTCATCATAGATTCATAAGGCAATCTTATTTTCTTTCTAGGAAATTGCTCCATGCCCTTCTTTAAAGGAAATTGAAATCTAATATTCCCTTCCTTCATATCGATGATAGCACCGATAGTCCTTAGGAAAGGTCTACCAAGAATAATAGGGCATGTAGGATTGCAATCAATGAGAATAATGCTTCCCCGGCTACGGCTCCACTAAAGTCTTTCAACAGGTAACAACAAAGTAGCAAATAACAGTAGAGTAACATCAGTAGTGATAACAGTAGCAGCAAAGTAACATAGCAAGGACCGGTAGTAAAAGACTCGTAGGCAGTGGATCGGTGATGGATGAGTATGCCGGATGTGATTCATCATGTAACAGCTATAACACAGAGAGATAAGTGACTAGCTCCCGTTCGTCAATCTAATGTAGGCATGTATTCCGTATGTAGTCATACATGCTTAGGGAAAAGAACTTGCATGACATCTATTGTCCATCCCTCCCGTGGCAGCGGGGTCCCTATGGAAACTACGGGATATTAAGGTTCTCCTTTTAATAAAGAACCGGACCAACGCATTAACACTTGGTGAATACATGAACTCTTCATACTATGGTCATCTCCGGGAGTGGTTCCGGCTATTGTCACTCTGGGGTTGCCGGGTCATAACACATATTAGGTGACTACAACTTGCAAGATAGGATCTAAAACACACATATATTGGCGACAACATAATAGGTTCAGATCTGAAATCATGGCACTTGGGCCCTAGTGACAAGCATTAAGCATGGCAAAGTAGTAGCAACATCAATCTCAGAACATAGTGGATACTAGGGATCAATCCCCGTAAAAACTAACTCGATTATATGATAGATCTCATCCAACTCATCACCGTCCAGCAAGCCTACGATGAGATTACTCACGAACGGTGAAGAGCATCATGGGATTGTCGATGGAGGAAGGTTGATGATGACGATGGCGGCGATTTTCTCTCTTCGGAGCCCAGAACGGACTCCAGATCTGCCCTCCAGATGAAGAACAGGAGGTGGCGGCGCCTCCGTATCATAAAACGCGATGAATCCTTCTCTCTGATTTTTTTCCGAGCGAAACGGAATATATAGAGCTGAGTTTGCAGGCGGTGGAGCCTCGTGGGCCCCACAAGCCCTCACGACGCGGCTTGGGGGGGGGGGGGGGGGGTAGCCGCGGCCAGTGGGCTTGTGGCACACTGGCTCACCTACTCCGGTGGATCTTTGCGCAGGTATTTTTCATTAATTCCAGAAAAATTCTCCATAAATTTTCAGGTCATTCCAAGAACTTTTATTTCTGCACAAAAACAACACCATGGCAATTGTGCTGAAAACAGCGTTAGTCCGGGTTAGTTCCATTCAAATCATGCAAATTAGAGTCCAAAACAAGGGCAAAAGAGTTTGGAAAAGTAGATACGACGGAGACGTATCAACTCCCCCAAGATTAAAGCCTTGCTTGTCCTCAAGCAATTCAGTTGACAAACTAAAAGAGACAAAAGAAAAACTTTGACGAACTCTGTTTGATCTTGTTGTTGCAACTATGTCTAACTCATAACCAGAATTTCAGCAAGATCACAAGCAAACCACATAAGAAAATGGCATCTAGGTCTCACGGTAAACTCATATTAATGGCATAATCAACTAACGAGCAAATAATAATAAGCCTCAAATGTCAACACTTCAATCAAAACAACATGAAGCAGTACGAATAGATGGTATCTCGCTAGCTCTTTCTGAGACCGCAAAACATAAATGCAGAGCACCTTCAAAGACCAAGGGCTGACTAAACATAGTAATTCAAGGCAATGAAGATCCAGTCACAGTCATACTCAACACAGTTAAAAGCAAAGCATAAAAATGACAGAGGTGCCCTCTAATTGGTGCTTTTGTAAGAGGAGGATGACTCAACAGGAACATAAATAGACAGACCCTTCGCAGAGGGAAGCATTGATTTGCAGAGGTGCCAGAGCTCAATCTTTTAAAACAGAGATAATAATTTTGGGTGGCATGCTTTCATTGTCAACGCAATGACTAAGAGTTCTCAACATCTTCCACGCTACACATGCTATAGGCGGTTCCCAAACAGAAAAGTAAAGTTTTGACTCCCCCACCACCAATCAATCACACTCCACGGCTAGCCGAATCCTCGGGTACCGTCCATACCAACATCAATCCTGGGGGAGTTTTGTTTGCAATTATCTTTTCGATTTGAGCATGGAACTGGGAATTCCAATTACCGGCCACTTTCTCGTGAATGATAGTGAATAAACACATATCGAGGATAACACGCCTAGCATGGAAGATACCAATAGCCCCCCTGTCACCACATGAGCGGTTCGGGCATGCAAAACAGATTATTTCTTGAAGGTTTAGAGAGTGGCACATGCAAATTTACTTGGAACGGCAGGTAGATACCGCACATAGGTAGGTATGGTGGACTCATATGGAACAACTTTGGGTTTATGGAAGTGGATGCACAAGAAGTATTCCCGCTTAGTACAAGTGAAGCTAGCAAAAGACTAGGAAGTGACCAACTAGAGAGCGACAACAGTCATCAAAATGCATTGAGATTAACTAACATTGAGTGCAAGCATGAGTAGGACATAAATCTCCATGAACATGAACATCATAGAGGCTGCGTTGATTTTGTTTCAACTACATGCGTGAACATGCGCCAAGTCAAGCCATTAGAAAGATTCAAAGGAGGATACCATCCTATCAAACTACATCATAGTCATTTCATCATTCATGTGGGCATCTAAGACAAACCATTATAAGCTCCTAGCTAAGTAAGCATGGCATAAGGAACTATGATCTCTAAGTTGTCATTGCAAACATGTTTCTCTCACAACAAAGCTGAATCAGGCATGATGATCTAGTCATATTTACAAAAACAAAATAGATCGAGTTCATACCAGCTTTTCCAGTCTCAGTCACTTCATCATATATCGTCATTATTGCCTTTCACTTGCACGACCGAACGATGTGAACAATAATAGCGTGCTCGTGCATTGGACTACGCTGGAATCTGCAGGCAAACACAAAGGAAAAGACAAAGTAATATGGCTCTATGAAAGCTAAACAGGTATGCATGCAAGAGCCACTAAGCATTGTAACCAATATCTTCTACCATAACCCAAAGAAAAAAAACTATTTACACGGGAAAGCTCACAACAAGCAAAAGAAGAAAAGAAAATATTTTCGGGTTTTCTCAAACTAGACAGACACACGAAAAGAAAACGAGAAAAAGAAAATAAACTAGCATGGATGATACAGTGGCAAGGTGTGAACACCGGCTAACAAAGTGAAAGCATAAGGAAGAATGTAAAGTCGGTGAGAATACGTACACCCTGGTACGTCTCCAACGTATCTATAATTTTTGATGGTTCCATGCTATTATCTTATCAACTTTGGATGTTTTATATGCATGAATATGCTATTTTATATCTTTTTTGGGACTAACCTATTAACTCAGTGTCAAGTGTCAGTTTCTGTTTTTGACCCTTTTTCAGCCGGAGTCCAAATGGAATGAAATTTTACGATGAATTTTTTGGACCAAAAGAGACCCCCGAAGCTTTGGAAGAAGGCCAGAAGAGCCACGAGGGAGTCACAAGCCCTCACGGCGTGGCCACCCACCAGGCCGCACTGTGCAGGCTTGTGACCTCCTCGTTGGCCCAACTGACGCAATTCCACCGCCATAAATTCCTATAAATTTAGAAACCCCCAGAAAGAAACCTAGATCGGGAGTTCCGCCGCCACAAGCCTCTGTAGCCACCAAAAACCAATCTGGAGCCTGTTCCAGCACCCTGCCGGAGGGGGAATCCATCCCCGGTGGCCATCTTCATGATCCCGGCGATCTCCATGACGAGGAGGGAGTAGTTCTCCCTCGGGGCTGAGGGTATGTACCAGTAGCTATGTGTTTGATCTCTCTCTCTCATGTTCTTGAGATGTCTTGATCTCGATGTACCGTGGGCTTTGCTACTATAGTTGGATCTTATGATGTTCTTCCCCCTCTCCCTTCTTGTAATGAATTGAGTTTCCCCTTTGGAGTTATCTTATTGGATTGAGTCTTTGAGAACACTTGATGTATGTCTTGCATGTGTCTATCTGCTGTGCTCAACTTGCGGGTTTGTGACAATTGGGAACCTATGCATATGGGTTGGCACACGTGGATTCATGTGAGTACTCGATGCATGTTTTGGTGATCAACTTACAGGTTCGTGACATTGGGAACCTATGCATAGGGGTTGGCACACGTTTGGACTCTCCGGTAGAAACTTCGGGGCACTCTTTGAAGTTCTATGTGTTGGTTGAATAGATGATTCTGAGATTGCAATAGATGATTCTGACACATGTGTGATGCATAGATGATTCTGACACATGTGTGATGCATATCGTATAATCATGCCCACGGATACTTGAAGTGACAATGGACTATCTAGGTGACATTAGGGCCTTGGTTGATATGTATCTTAAGGTGTTATTCTAGTACGGACTCTTGAATAGATCGATCAGAAAGAATAACGTTGTGGTGGTTTCGTACCCGACAATAATCTCTTTGTTTGTTCTCCGCTATTAGTGACTTTGGAGTGACTCTTTGTTGCATGTTGAGGGCTAGTTATATGATCCAATTATGTTATCTTTGTTGAGAGAACTTCCACTAGTGAAAGTATGAACCCTAGGCCTTGTTTCCACATATTGCAATACCGTTCGTGCTCACTTTTGTTACTAGTTACCTTGCTGTTTTTGTAATTTCAGATTACAAAAACCTATATCTACCATCCATATTGCACTTGTTTGACCATCTCTTCACCAAACTAGTGCACCTATACAACTTACCATTGTATTGGTGTGTTGGGGACACAAGAGACTCTTTGTTATTTGGTTGCAGGGTTGCTTGAGATAGACCATCTTCATCCTACGCCTCCTGCGGATTGATAAACCTTAGGTCACCCACTTGAGGGAAAATTGCTACTGTTCTACAAACCTCTGCACTTGGAGGCCCAACAACGTCTACAAGGAGAAGGTTGCGTAGTAGACATCAAGCATTTTTCTAGCGCCGTTGCCGGGGAGGCTAGGTAAGCGGCACTAACATCCCGTCAACGAAGCATTTTCGGGGAGGTTAGCGCTTGAAGGTATATCTTTAGATCTTGCAATCGAATATTTTTGTTTCTTGTTCTTTCGCTAGAAAACTACAAAAAAATGGAATTGAGGATGCCTCATATGCTCCATCTTTTCAATGTCTTTCGTGAGCATGATGGGAAGGAAAATTGTGCTCAAGTGCTGAAAGAAGAATTACATAGAATGCTTGGCATAGAATATGTGAAGGATGACCATGATTGCAATGTTTTTAGCATGAATTCTTTGAATACCCATGATGCTAATGATATGCAAAGCCACAAGCTTGGGGATGCTATATTTGATGAAGATGATCTTTTTAGTTCTTTCACTTTGAATGCTCAAAATCATTTTGATGAAAGCATGCCCCCTATCTATGATGATTATTGTGAGGATACTTATGCTTTGAAGAAGAGGGATGATACATCTCCGTCGTATCTATAATTTTTGATTGTTTCATGCCAATATTCTACAACTTTCATATACTTTTGGCAAATTTTTGTACAATTTTTGGAACTAACATATTGATCCAGTGCCCAGTGCCAGTTCCTGTTTGTTGCATGTTTTTTGTTTTGCAGAATATCCATACCAAAAAAATTCCAAACTTAATAAAAACTTACGGGGATTTTTTTGGAGTATTTATGATTTTTGGGAAGAAGAATCAACGCGAGGCGATGCACGGAGTGCCCACAAGCCCTATCGCCGCGGCCAGGGGTGGGCCCGCGACAGGCAGGCTTGTGGCCACTCCTTAAGGCGGTTGGAGCCCTTCTTTTGCCAGAAGAAATATAATATCCGGAAGAAAATCGTGTTATAATTTCAGCCCAATCGGAGTTACGGATCTCCGGGAATTTAAGAAACGGTGAAACGCAGAATCTGGGAGCACAAAAACAGAAGGACACACAGAGAGATCCAATCTCGGAGGGGCTCTCGCCCCTCCGCCGCCATGGAGACCATGGGCCAGAGGGGAAACCCTTCTCCCATCTAGGGAGGAGGTCAAGGAAGAAGAAGAAGAAGAAGGAGGGGGGCTCCCTCCCCCTCTCTCCCAACGGCGCCGGAACGCTGCCCGGGACATCATCATGTGACAACGATCTACACCAACACCTCCGTCATCTTCACCAACATCTCCATCACCTTCCCCCATCTATATTCAGCGGTCCACTCTCCCGCAACCCGCTGTACCCTGTACTTGAACATGATGCTTTATGCTACATATTATTATCCAATGATGTGTTGCTATCCTATGATGTCTGAGTAGATTATCGTTGTCCTATTGTTGATTGATGAATTGCTATGATTGGTTTAATTTGCTTGTGGTTATGTTGCTGTCCTTTGGTGCCCATCATATGATCGCGCGCGTGGATCACACCATAGGGTTAGTTGTATGTTGATAGGACTATGTATTGGCAGGCTAGAGTGACAGAAGCTTCAAACCTAGCATAGAAATTGATGCATATGGGATTGAAGGGGGACCAATATATCTTATTGCTATGGTTGGGTTTTACCTTAATGAACGTTAGTAGTTGCGGATGCTTGCTAATAGTTCCAATCATAAGTGCATAGAATTCCAAGTAAGGGATGACATGCTAGTAGAGGCCTCTCCCACATAATACTTGCTATCGATCTAGTAACGTAGTCAATTGCTTAGGGACAATTCCGCAACTCCTACCACCACTTTTCCACACTCGTTAGACACTCGTATTTGTTTCTTTTTCTAACCAGCCCCTAGTTTTATTTATGTGTTCTTTACTTTCTTGCAAGCCTATCCTATCACTCCTACAAAGTACTTCTAGTTTCATACTTGTTCTAGGTAAAGCGAACGTAAAGTGTGCGTAGAGTTGTATCGGTGGTCGATAGAACTTGAGGGAATATTTGTCCTACCTTTAGCTCCTCGTTGGGTTCGACACTCTTACTTATCGAGAAAGGCTGCAATTGATCCCCTATACTTGTGGGTTATCAAGACCTTTTTCTGGCGCCGTTGCCGGGGAGCAATAGCGTGGGGTGAATATCCTCGTGTGTGCTTGTTTGCTTTATCACTAAGTAGGTTTATTTGCTGTTCTAAGTTGTTCTCTATCTTTTGTTATGGATATGGAACACGAAATACCAAAAAATTAGCTGTACTTGCTATTCATGGAGATGGGGAACCTCCTAAAACCCTCGAGGCTCGTTATATGGAAAATATTATGCACTTCTTTAATAATCCTGATAAAGCCCCATTCAATTATATAATGGGATACATGTTGGATCAACGTGAATACTTTAGGGATTATCGCTTGACTCAAAAGGGAAACTTTTATGGGATCAAATCCATTTGTTGAAATGGTATGCTTGGGAACTATGCAAGAGATATGGTGTTACTTGTTGCTATAGGATGAAGGCTCCACACCTTCCCTTTTCTTGTGAGTTTAATGATGATAGAACCTTGGCTTCTTATGATAATGGTACATATGATTACTATGATGTGGATCAAATAGAAGAGTTTGTTGCTTTTATGGGTGCTTATGAAATTGAGGCTCTGTTTAAAAGGTGTGATGATAATGATGATGCTCCTTACCGATCTGAAAATTTGGCTATGCTTCGTTATTGTTATACTAATTATGAATATAATGCCCATATTGAATGATTTAAGGAGAAATTCTCAGCTGCCCAAGAAGAGAATAATATTTTGCAGGAAACTATGGAAGAAGAAAATGATGAAACTGTGTGCTCATTAGATGAAAAAGATGACGAGGAGAGTGAAGAACAAAAGGAGGAAGAGCGGACTAGCTACCCGTGCCCACCTTCTAATGAGAGTAACTCTTCAACTCATGTCGTGGGTATAAGTCTGACAGTAGAAGTATGGGGTACGAAAGTATATGGGTAGAGCCTTAGCTACGGTGAGGATGTATGAGTTCAGGCCCCTCTATGGTGGAGGTAAAAGCCCTACGTCTCAGTGCTCTTGGGAGCTTTGTGTCGAGTGAATTGTGGGATTACAGCAAGTGCCAACCCCTGCACCAGTGGGGAAGGGCGGCTTATATAGAGTGCGCTGCCCTTCATAATGGTCCGGTGGACAGGGGTGGAGTTATGGTGAGTAAAAACTGGCGTTACTGGTAACGTAAGCCTTAAATGCTAATAATGGTGTATGAAAACGTATGATCGTTGCCCTCCTGGGAGGTTATGTTGTACAGAGTGGATTCCAGTCGGTATGCTAGATATGCTCCGAGTGGATCGTCGCCGACTGGATGATGGGGGCGTCCTTAGTTCAGTTGGAACTGTCTAAGGGCCTTGTCTTGTATGAAGGGTAGTCCTTGGGTAGGACCTATAGGGCAGCCTATGACCCTACCCTGGGACTATAACCCCATCATTAGTCCCCGAATGGATCGGGGTTGGAAGGATGAAGTGATGTCTGGAGTTTGGAACCGACTGGTATTGCGTTGACTTTAGCGTTGTTTGCCTCGATCCGTTTTATCTTTTCAGCTAGTGATCCGAGTGAATATGCCAGTGAAACGAACCGTGAGGGACCGAATGCTTCGGCGAAATCTTTCGACATGACCCGTCATACTGACAGCGCCGGATTTTCCAGGATCCTCAAATTTCGGTTGCCGCGCGCTCAGCGGGGATGACGACACTGCCATCGAGTAGGTTTCGCCTCCTCGATTACCGCGCCATTATCTTCTCCACTAATCTTGCGGCTGGTTGGGAGGATAAGATCCTGGGCCCACCTGTAGGTGACTCAGTCGGAGGCCTATTAAAGCTTTCTCGACGGTCCTTCCTATTGCGCTGCTCATCCTCCTCCCATTAATCTCTCCCTCTCCCGCAACTCCTTGCGCACCTCTAGCCACTTCCTTCCTCTCCTCCTCTGCGGATCCGTCGCCCTCGCCATGACGAAGGGACATACCAGCAAGCTCGAGGCGAAGAAGAAGAAAAAGGGGGCGGCCTCCACTCAGCGACGGCGGCGGGCGTTGCTGGCGGGCTGGATCCAGGGGGACTTCCTCCCCTCCTCGGTGACGGAGAACGACGTGTTGGAGCTGGTGGAGCACGACATGGTCGTCAACAAGTCCTGGAGGCTGCCGGAAGGCGAGACGGAGCCGGCGCCGAAGGAGGGGGAGCGCGTTCTGCTGCTCAGCCACGTGGCCAGAGGTTTCTGCTTGCCTCCCCATCCTTTCTTCCGAGGTATCATGAATTACTTCGGGGCGCAGCTCCATCACTTTCCTCCAAATGCGATAGCTCATCTTTCCGCATTCATCACCCTCTATGAGTGCTTCATAGGATGTCCCCCCCCACTGGGGGTTCTTCAAATACGTTTTCTCCGCTAGATCTGAGACTGTTAAGAAGCTTGGATAGTCTGATGATAAGACACACATCCTCCACCTCTGCGGGGGTTTAGGATTTCAGAAGAAAACGAAGAGTAGCTATCCCTCCCTTCAGCTATCCGAGTCAGTTAGGAACTGGCAATCGTCCTGGTTCTATTGCCAGGACATTGCCTGCCCGAATGCTTAGAGTGGGTTGCCACCTTTCAGTTTAGACCGCCCGGGCTCTCCCAGGAAGCTAGCGCTCTCTAAGGGAGAAAGAACCCAGATCCAGCCTTTGGTCGACGCGCTGATAGCCGTCGTCCAGAGGGGAGTCACCGGCATGGACCTGCTGGAGACTTTTCTGGGTCGGCGCATCCAGCCGCTGCAGGCCCGAGACCACGCTATGTGGCATTACACGGGGCCTTCGGATACCACTCGGTCTCATCCTGAAGACGTGAGCGAGGAGACTGTGAGTGCGTGGGTCCGCAGCATCACACACACATGTGATAACCCCGTGGGAGCTCAGCGGATGAAGGCCTTCCACACCGAAAATCCTCCTTCGAATGAGGTGAGTACATGTTGTCGAGCGCTTTTAACCTTCTCAGTTTTATTGCTTTTCTTGTCTCGCTGACTGACGTTGCCGACTGTGTTTTGTGCAGGAGTGGACGAACTGGCATTCTACAGTCTCCAATGGGAATCCAGTCGAGGAAGAGGAAGGCAGCATGGAGGGCAGCGTGGATAGCGCCGAGTACGTCTCTGACAGTGGGGAGACGGAGGCGGAGAGAGAAGAGGAGGAGGAGGAGAGTGGAGAGCAGAGCTCGTCTCCCTCACCACCAGAACACCGAACCAAGCGCCGTCATGACCCCGCTGCTTCGCCGGCTCCTCCCGTGGCCCCGAGTGCTCAGAGTGTGAAGAGAACCAGGGGTGCTTCTACCGAGCCCGTGAACCAGCCTTCCAAGGTGGCTAAACCTAGTGGGTCTAAACCTCGGAAAGCCTTGCCCCGGATGAGGATCGCTATTCCGGTAGCCTCAGCGTAAGTATCTTCGCTCTTCCATCTTCCTTCAGTATCCGATTGGACTCTTCTTTTTGGGAATTCATGTTTACCCGTCGAGTGGAATTCACTCAACAGAGCTGCTACCTCCGCCACCTCTCTGCCGCGTCAGGATGATGATCCCATGGACACTGATAACGCCGCCACGTCCTAGCAAGGTACGTTGTCACGACTTCGAGAGCTGTATTACCGTTTCGCGAGTGCTGTCTTTGATCTTGACCTTTTTCTGTGTTTTTATTTTGTTCAGTCGGGCTTCCTTCGGAGGTGATCCATCTGGACGACGACGACCAAAGGAGGTTGGAACCAGCTTTGGCGCCTGTCCCTGGGGTTATCCAACCTGCTGCCAATCCCGCCATGAACGTGCCGCCGACTGAGATGATGGCCCTCATGGCGGAACCGACTGGAGAAGAGCTCGGGATGCCCAGGGAGCCTTCTGCCACGCCGGGTCCGTCGGCTGTTCAATATGATGCCCGACGCCTCCCAGAAGATCAGGTAGGATCCGCCAAGGACGCCATGGTGCAAGTGGAGCTGATGGTGGGCGACGCCAAGGGAGCATATGACTCCATCGCATCCCTGTACAAGAAGAGCTTGGAGCTTCGGGATGATACCCGAGTAAGTGCGCTAGTAAGTGTTGACATTCCTCTTGGTACCCACTGGGGGTTTCAGCGAGATACTCAGATACATTAGGTTGATTTTCCAGTGGGTTCACTCCGACTGAACCCAGTGGGTGTAGTCCCCGAGACTTCTGTCGAGTGCTTGCACCTGCAATTGTCTTTATCTGTATTTTCCATAATCTCTACAGATCAGAGCTGATCTGCCCGAATGGTACCAGTGGGGGCACGCCGAGTGCACCCACTGGGTGTAGTCTCCGAGAGTAGTGTTACTCGGGTCGAGTAATGGTAATCTCATAGTGTTGTTGGTTTGCTATGGAGTTCAATGGGACCGACCTGTTCGAGCTTCATACCAGTGGGGTCACTCTCAGTGAACCCACTGGGTGTAGTCCCCAAGACCGTTGTCGATTGCTTGCATCGGCAGGGGTCTGAATTTTTTTGAGTTTTGATTGTTTTGTCATATCTGTCGAGACTTTCTCCTTGTTGAATATGGCTGATCCTCCTTTTGTGTCTCTTCGACAGAAGACTTGTAAAATGGGATTGGCCTATAATGCTCTGAAGGCTGAGAAGACTCAACTTGCTGCGGACTTGGAGGTGGCTGTGAATGATCTGACTGGCATGAAGAAGGCTCTCGCTGAAAGAGAGAAATCTTTGGAGGAATCTCGGGAGACTAACAAGGCACTGGTAGCCGAGGTAGAAAAAATGAAGAAGGAGAGATCTGACTGGATGGGCCAGCTGAAGTTAATGAACACTCGGTGCAGAGCGCAGGAGAACTACGTCGGCGACTGGGCGAAGAAGATGGTCGCACTGCTTGGTGGTAAGTTGCTTGCTGAGTGCTCTTTGACTTTGGAGTTCACTCCACACTTATTTTCTCTCTGTCTTTTATTTGCAGATTTCTGTCAGGACGTTGAAGCTGAAACTGCCGAAATTGAACGGTCGCTTGGGCAACCAAATGTTCCACTCGGTGATGAAGCTAACCGAGACATGTTCCGAGTGAATTGCCGCCTTAACAAGGTGGGTCCTTTCATTGGTCGTCTGAGAGGAGTTGTCGGCTGAATTGACAAGGAGCTGTGGCCTGAAGATGACTCCCGGAACGAGATAGAGGGGTTTATGACTCGACTGGAGGACGTTCCAAGCAGAGTGCAGGCATGGAAGAAGTCTGCCGCTCGGTGTGGCGCGGACGTGGCACTATCTCTGGTCCGAGTGCACTGCAAGGAAGCCCGTGAAGACAAGCTGAAGACGTTGCAGGTCGCCAACACCAAGAAGCTCCGATTTTAAGATTTCATGGAGACCTTCCTCGACACGGCCACTCGGATTGCAGATGGAATCGACCTCGACACCTTTGTGGAGCCTGCCAGCCTCGGCGACGCTTGGTAAACTTTATGCTAAACGCGCATTTACCTCGGTATGCCGACTGCAGTCTATATTAAACTTTGGCCACTTCTGTTGGCCGGCACATTCGTGGCTCGGTGTGGATAAACTTGATTCACACCGAGCCGACTGATCGTAGAACTCAATTTGAATTCGAACCGGATCTGTTGCTCATATTTCGCTGAGTTTTTTTTTGACACGAATTTGGCTCGTGGTTTTTGTTTGGGCGTCTCCTGGTGGAGCCAATGGCAAACATGCGGAGCATGCAGTTGTCAGTTGTCTTCACATCCACATGAGCCTTAATGAGGGTCTGCTAAGTCTCCGAGTGTATCTCGAGTGCCTACTCGGAGGAACCTTTTTTTACTTAGGCGACTCTGGTACACAGCTAAGTCTCCGAGTGTGACTTGAAATGCACACTCGGAGCGAGATGTTTACTTAGGCAACTCTGAGTCATAGCTAAGTCCCCGAGTGTGACTTTTGGTGCACAATCGGAGCGAGTTTTTTACTTAGGCGACTCTGGATCGCAGCTAAGTCCCCGAGTGTGACTTTTAGTGTACACTCGGAGCGAGTTTTTACTTAGGCGACTCTGGGTCGCAGCTAAGTCTCCGAGTGTGACTTTTCGTGCACACTCGGAGTGAGTTGTTTACTTAGGCGACTCTGGGTCGCAGCTAAGTCTTCGAGTGTGACTTTTCGTGCACACTCGAGCGAGTTGGTTACTTAGGCGACTCTGGGTCGCAGCTAAGTCCCCGAGTGTGACTTTTAGTGCACACTCGGAGCGAGTTTTTACTTAGGCGACTTTGGGTCGCAGCTAAGTCTTCGAGTGTGACTTTTCGTGCACACTCAGAGCGAGTTGTTACTTAGGCGACTCTGGGTCGCAGCTAAGTCTCCGAGTGTGACTTTTCGTGCACACTCGGAGCGAGTTGTTTACTTAGGAAACTCTGGGTCGCAGCCAAGTCTCCGAGTGTGAATTTTCGTGCACACTCGGAGCGATTTGTTTACTTAGGCGACTCTCGGTCGCAGCTAAGTCTCCGAGTGTGACTTTTCGTACACACTCGGAGCGAGTTGTTTACTTAGGCGACTCTGGGTCGCAGCTAAGTCCCCGAGTATGACTTTTAGTGCACACTCGAAGCGAGTTTTTACTTAGGCGACTCTGGGTCGCAGCTAAGTCCCCGAGTGTGACTTTTAGTGCACACTCGGAGCAAGTTTTTACTTAGGCGACTCTGATCGAAGCTAAGTCCCCGAGTGTGACCTTTAGTGCACACTCGGAGCGAGTTTTTACTTAGGCGACTCTGGGTTGCAGCTAAGTCCCGAGTGTGACTTTTGGCACACACTCGGAGTTAGTTTTTTACTTAGGCGACTCTGGGTCGCAGCTAAGTCCCCGAGTGTGACTCTTAGTGCACACTCGGAGCGAGTTTTTACTTAGGCGACTCTGAGTCGCAGCTTAGTCCCCAAGTGTGACTTTTAGTGCACACTCGGAGCGAGTTTTTACTTAGGCGACTCTGGGTTGCAGCTAAGTCCTCGAGTGTGACTTTTGGTGCACACTCGGAGTTAGTTTTTTAGACCGGAGTCTGCAAACGCGAAAGAATTTTGAATCGGCAAGAAATTAATACGCTTTGTATTACTTCGATGATACTTGTTCTTTACATTGTCTCTATCGGCGGTTATGTGTAGAAGTGCTTTAGTAGATCTCCATTCCATGCTTGCGGCTCGTCCGTTTCCCTGTCGAGGTTGTAGAGTCGATATGCTCCGTTGTTCAGCACCTTAGAAGTGATGAACGGTCCTTCCCAGGCGGGAGCCAACTTGTGTGGTCTCTGTTGATCCACTCGGAGCACCAGGTGGCCTGCTTGGAACGTGCGGCTCCTGACATGCCGCGCATGAAATCGCCGCAGATCTTGTTGATAAATTGTTGAACGGATCAGTGCCATCTCGTGCTCCTCTTCTAAAAGGTCCACTCCGTCTTGCCTGGCTTGCTCTGCTTCGGCTTCGGAGAAGAGTTCGACCCGTGGAGAATTGTGAAGCAAGTCACTCGGAAGGGCCGCCTCTGCTCCATAAACGAGGAAAAACGGGGATCGCCCTGTCGATCTATTCGGAGTTGTTCGGAGGCCCCACAACACCGAAGGCAGCTCGGTGACCCATGCGCCGGCGGCATGTCCAACTTCCTGCAGGAGTCGAGGCTTCAACCTTTGAAGAATGAGTCCATTCGCCCGCTCCGCTTTCCCATTTGTTTGGGGGTGCGCAACGGATGCAAAATCCACTCGGATACCTTGGCCTGAGCAAAAACCTTTGAACCTGTCTGAGTCAAAGTTTGTGCCATTGTCGGTGATTATGCTGTGTGGAACCCCGTATCTGGCGATGATGTCTCTGATAAATATGATGTCCGTAAGGGCATCAAGCTTCTTGATAGGCTTGGCTTCAATCCACTTGGTAAATTTGTCGACTGCTACCAGCAGATGGGTGTGTTGGAATTATGCCCTAGAGGCAATAATAAATGTATAGTTATTATTATAATTCCTGTATCAAGATAATAGTTTATTATCCATGCTATAATTGTATTGAATGAAGACTCATTTACATGTGTGGATACATAGACAAAACACCGTCCCTAGCATGCCTCTAGTTGGCTAGCCAGTTGATCGATGATAGTCAGTGTCTTCTGATTATGAACAAGGTGTTGTTGCTTGATAACTGGATCACGTCATTGGGAGAATCACGTGATGGACCAGACCCAAACTAATAGACGTAGCATGTTGATCGTGTCATTTTGTTGCTACTGTTTTCTGCGTGTCAAGTATTTATTCCTATGACCATGAGATCATATAACTCACTGACACCGGAGGAATGCTTTGTGTGTATCAAACGTCGCAACATAACTGGGTGACTATAAAGATGCTCTACAGGTATCTCCGAAGGTGTTAGTTGAGTTAGTATGGATCAAGACTGGGATTTGTCACTCCGTATGATGGAGAGGTATCTCGGGGCCCACTCGGTAATACAACATCACACATAAGCCTTGCAAGAAATGTAACTTAGTGTAAGTTGCGGGATCTTGTATTACGGAACGAGTAAAGAGACTTGCCGGTAAACGAGATTGAAATAGGTATGCGGATACTGACGATCGAATCTCGGGCAAGTAACATACCGAAGGACAAAGGGAATGACATACGAGATTATACGAATCCTTGGCACTGAGGTTCAAACGATAAGATCTTCATAGAATATGTAGGATCCAATATGGGCATCCAGGTCCCGCTATTGGATATTGACCGAGGAGTCTCTCGGGTCATGTCTACATAGTTCTCGAACCCGCAGGGTCTGCACACTTAAGGTTCGACGTTGTTTTATGTGTATTTGAGTTATATGGTTGGTTACCGAATGTTGTTCGGAGCCTCGGATGAGATCACGGATGTCACGAGGGTTTCCGGAATGGTCCGGAAACGAAGATTGATATATAGGATGACCTCATTTGATTACCGGAAGGTTTTCGGAGTTACCGGGAATGTACCGGGAATGACGAATGGGTTCCGGGAGTTCACCGGGGGGGGGGCAACCCACCCCGGGGAAGCCCATAGGCTTTGGGGAGACACACCAGCCCTTAGTGGGCTGGTGGGACAGCCCCAAGTTGGCCTATGCGCCAAGGAAAAGAAATCAAAGGAAAAAGAAAAAAAAGAGGGAGGAAGTGGGAAGGGAGAGGGACTCCTCCCACCAAACCAAGTCCAACTCGGTTTGGGGGGGGGGGGAGTCCTCCCCCCTCTGGCTCGGCCGACCCCTTGAGGGTCCCTTGGACCCCAAGGCAAGGTCCCCCCCTCCTCCTATATATATGGGGCTTTTAGGGCAGATTTGAGACAACTTTCTCACGGCTGCCCGACCACATACCTCCATAGTTTTTCCTCTAGATCGCGTTTCTGCGGAGCTCGGGCGGAGCTCTGCTGAGACAAGATCATCACCAACCTCCGGAGCGCCGTCACGCTGCCGGAGAACTCTTCTACCTCTCCGTCTCTCTTGCTGGATCAAGAAGGCCGAGATCATCGTCGAGCTGTACGTGTGCTGAACGCGGAGGTGCCGTCCGTTCGGTACTAGATCGTGAGACTGATCGCGGGATTGTTCGCGGGGCGGATCGAGGGACGTGAGGACGTTCCACTACATCAACCGCGTTCCCTAAGGCTTCTGCTGTACGATCTACAAGGGTACGTAGATCGTTCATCCCCTCTCGTAGATGGACATCACCATGATAGGTCTTCGTGCGCGTAGGAAAATTTTGTTTCCCATGCGACGGTCCCCAACAAATCCTTCTTGGCCTGTTCTGAATGGTCTGACTGTATCTAATCCCCACACGGTGAATGGCCAAGCAAGAGGAATCGTCTTCAGCGCAGACGTCGGCTTGTGGGATTTGTTTGAATAGAACTGAGAACCTTCGCAACGGTTGACTATATCTTTTGCCATTTCATTCGCGTGCAGCTAGAAGAAACCAGCTCTGAATGCTTTGGCCACGACTTCCCTTGAGAAGGCATGATGGCTGCAGGTCCCCGAGTGAATTTCTTCCAAAATTAACTGCCCCTCCTCAGGAGAGATACACCGCTGAAGGACACCTGAAACACTTTCCCTGTATAACTGGTCATCAATGACGGTGAAGGACTTCGACCTGCGAACGATCTTCCTAGCTTGGACTTCGTCTTCCAGTAACTCTTGCCTCATGATTTACGCAATGAATGGCACAGTTCATTCGGGAATGATAGCTAGAATCTCCATGATCAAGTCAACCACAGCGGGAACCTCGACTTCAGTCTGATCTGTTGAGTTCTTCGGTTGTACAGGTTCCTCTGTAAAAGGATCTTCTTTTACCGAGGGGAGGTGTAGGTGCTCGAGGCAGACATCAATCGGGACCGGTCTCCGTGTGGATCCAAGTTTTGCCAATTCATATGCTGCTTGGTTTTTCAGTCGGGGAACATGGTGAAGTTCCAGACCTTCGAACTTCTTCTTGAGCTTCCTTATTGCGTTGCAGTATGCAGTCATGGTGGGGTTCCTTACATCTCACTCCTTCATTACTTGATTAACCACTAGATCTGAGTCGCCATAGACCATCAGGCGACGGACGGCGAGTGTGATGGCCATGCGCAACCCGTAAAGGAGAGCTTCGTACTCTTCTTCGTTGTTGGAAGAATCAAAATGAATCTGCAACACATACTTGAGTTTATCCCCTTTTGGGGATATGAGCACTACGCCGGCGCCGGAGCCGTTCAACATCTTGGACCCATCAAAGAACATGGTCCAATGAGCTGAGTAGATATGAGGCGGTTGCTGTTGTTCTACCCATTCTGCTATGAAGGCAGCAAGAGCTTGAGACTTTATAGCTTTCTTGGCTTCGAACTTGATGTCGCAGTATAGCATCTCCATTGCCCACTTTGCTACTCGGCCTGATGCGTCCCGATTGTGGAGAATTTCCGACAACAGAGCATCAGATATGACAGATACCGAGTGGTCTTGGAAATAATGAGCCACCTTCTTTGCAGTCATGTAGATCCCATAAATAAGCTTCTGATAATGGGGATACCTCTGCTTGGAAGCAGCCAGGACTTCGGAAACATAATATACTGGCCACTGAACCTTGTACGCTTTGCCTTCTTCTTCGCGTTTGACTGTCAGAACGATGCTGACGACTTGATTTGTAGCCGCGATGTACAGAAGAAGGGGTTCTTTACTGAGCGGGGTAGTAAGAACCGACTGGGTGGAAAGCAGGGCTTTGAGGTCGTCGAATGCGATTTGGGCTTTGTCTGTCCACTCGAAGGTATCTGACTTCTTCATGAGTCAGTACAGAGGTAACGCCTTCTCGCCGAGTCGAGCGATAAACCTGCTCAAAGCCGCTAGGCAACCTGTGAGCTTTTGAACATCATATATTCTTACCAGCCGCTCCATTCGAACAATGGTCCCGATCTTTTCGGGGTTGACATCGATCCCTCGTTCGGAAACGAAGAAACCGAGTAACTTCCCGCTGCGAACGCCGAATGAACACTTGGCTGGGTTGAGCTTGATATCGTACCTACGTAGGTTGGCGAATGTTTCTGCCAAGTCAGTCAGCAGGTCGGAACCTTTGCGTGACTTGACTACGATATCGTCCATATACGCCTCCACATTTCGACCGATCTGATCTAGGAGGCATTTTTGGATCATTTGCATAAAATTTGCTCCTGCATTCTTCAAACCGAATGGCATAGTGATGTAACAGAAGCACCCGAATGGGGTGATGAAGGCTGTTTTTAATTCATCTGGACCATACAGACGGATCTAATGATAGCCCGAATAGGCATCAAGGAAGGATAAGCGCTCGCAACCCGCAGTCGAATCAACGATTTGATCAATGCGGGGGAGCGGGAAGTGGTCTTTCGGACATACCTTATTAAGATGCTTGAAATCGATGCACATACGGAGAGACTTGTCCTTCTTGGGCACCATGACAACATTAGCGAGCCACTCAGAATGGTGTACCTCGCGAATGAAGTTAGCTGCCAAAAGTTTAGCCACCTCCTCTTCGATTGCTTTCTTCTTGTGCGCGGCGGACCGACGCAGACGTTCTTGGACGGGCCGAGCGGCAGGATCCACATGTAGTCGGTGCTCAGCCAACTCCCTGGGTACACCTGGCATGTCAGCAGGCTTCCATGCAAAAATGTCCCAGTTCTCATGGAGGAATTGGATGAGCTCGGCTTCCTATTTTGGATCAAGGGTGGTGGAGATGTTTGTTGGGGCGGCGGTGTCGCCCGTCGAGTGGATGCTTACTTTCTTCATGTCTCCCGCCGACTGGAATGCGAACTCGGAAGCTGGCTTCTTTGAACGCATCAGATCAGCGGGGTCGGCCGTCTTCTCGTACTCATCCAACTCGAGTACAGCCATCTGATGATCTGCAATTCTCGACCCCTGCTGCAGACACTCCTCGGCCTGGTGCCGATTGCCTGTGACAGTAATCACACCTTTGGGACCGGGCATCTTCAGCTTCAAATAGACGTAACATGGACGGGCCATGAAACGCACATATGTCGGACGGCCCAGAATCGCATGGTATGCACTCTTGAAGTCTATGTTGGAAATATGCCCTAGAGGCAATAATAAAATGGTTATTATCATATTTCCTTGTTCATGATAATCGTCTATCGTTCATGCTATAATTGTATTAACAGGAAACAGTAATACATGTGTGAATGAATAGATCACAATGTGTCCCTATCAAGCCTCTAGTTGGCTATCTCGTTAGTCAATAGATGATCATGGTTTCCTGATCATGGGCATTAGATGTCGTTGATAACGGGATCACATCATTGGGAGAATGATGTGATGGACAAGACCCAATCCTAAGCCTAGCACTAGATCGTATTGTTCGTATGCTAATGCTTTTCTAATGTCAAGTATCTTTTCCTTCGACCGTGAGATTGTGCAACTCCCGGATACCGTAGGAGTTCTTTGGGTGTATCAAATGTCACAAGTAACTGGGTGACTATAAATGTGCACTACGGGTACCTCCAAAAGTGTCTGTTGGGTTGGCACGAATCGAGATCGGGATTTGTCACTCCGTGTGACGGAGAGGTATCTCTGGGCCCACTCGGTAGAACATCATCATGAGCTCAATGTGACTAAGGAGTTGGTCACATGATGACGTGCTACGGAACGAGTAAAGAGACTTACCGGTAACGAGATTGAACAAGGTATAGGTATACCGACGATCAAATCTCGGGCAAGTTCTATACCGACAGACAAAGGGAATCATATACGGGATTGATTGAATCCTTGACATCGTGGTTCATCCGATGAGATCATCATGGAGCTAGTGGGAGCCACCATGGGTATCCAGACCCCGCTGATGGTTATTGGCCAGAGAGGTGTCTCGGTCATGTCTGCCTGTCTCCCGAACCCGTAGGGTCTACACACTTAAGGTTCGATGACACTAGGGTTATAGGGAATTGTTATACGAGGTTACCGAAAGTTGTTCGGAGTCCCGGATAAGATCCCGAACGTCACGAGGAGCTCCGGAATGGTCCGGAGGTAAAGATTGATATATAGGACGGATGGTTTCGGACACCGGAAGTGTTTCGGGCATCACCGGTAACGTACCGGGACCACTGGGACCACCGGAGGTGGTCCCGGGGGACCACCGAAGGGGGGCAACGACCCCGGGAGGTAAGGTGGGCCAAGTGGGGGTGGGAACCAGCCCCTAGGTGGGCTGGTGCGCCTCCCCACTCAGCCCATGGCGCAAGGGAAAGAAAAAGGAAGGGGGGGGGGGCAAACCCTAGGCTAGGTGGGCCTAAGGCCCACCAGTGGGTGCGCCACCCCCTCCTCCCCCTCTGGCCGCCGCACCACCCATCTGGGAGGGCCGCCGCACCCCCTAGGGTGGGAACCCTAGGGGTGGCACCCCCTCTCCCCTTCCCCTATATATAGTGGGCACTTTTGGCCTTTGGAGGACACAATTTTCTCTCTCTCGGTGCAGCCCTGCTCCTCTCCCTCCTCCTCTCTGCCGGCGCTTGGCGAAGCCCTGCCGGGAGACCTCGTGTCTCCACCAACACCACGCCGTCGTGTTGCTGGACTTCTTCCCCAACCTCTCCCTCCTCCTTGCTGGATCAAGGTGCGGGAGACGTCACCGGGCTGCACGTGTGTTGAACGCGGAAGTGCCGTTGTTCGGCACTAGATCGGAATCGCCGCGAGTACGACTCCATCAACCGCGTTCTAGCAACGCTTCCGCTTAGCGATCTTCAAAGGTATGAAGATGCTCTTACCCCTCTCTCGTTGCTGGTCTCTCCATAGGAAGATCTGAACATGCATAGGAATTTTTTTGAATTTATGCTACGTTCCCCAACAGTGGTATCAGAGCCAGGTTTCTATGCGTAGATTCTTTGCACGAGTAGAACACAAAAGTTATGGGAGATGGTTTGTCAATTTTCTTTCCGTTACTAGTCTTATTCTTTTCCGGCGGTATTGTGGGATGAAGCGGCCCAGACCGACCTTACACGTACGCTTACGTGAGACTGGTTCCACCGACAGACATGCACATCGTGCATAAAGGTGGCTAGCGGGTGTGTGTCTCTCCTACTCTAGTCGGATTGGATTTGATGAAAAGGGTCCTTATGAAGGGTAAATAGCTTTGGCATATCATCATTGTGGCTGTCACGTAGGTAAGAAGGCGTTCTTGTTAGAAACCCAAATCAGCCACGTAAAACTTGCAACAACAATTAGAGGACGTCTAACTTGTTTTTGCAGGGTTTGACATGTGATGTGATATGGCCAAAGTTGTGATGTTGCATGTATGATGTATGAGATGATCATGTTATTGTAATAGGTTTCACGACTTGCATGTCGATGAGTATGACAACCGGCAGGAGCCATAGGAGTTGTCTTAATTTATTGTATGAGATGCAACGCCATGTGCTTACTACTTTTACTTCATTGCTAATGGTTAGCCATAGTAGTAGTGATAGTAGTAGTTGGCGTGACGACTTCACGGAGACACGATGATGGAGATCATGATGATGGAGATCATGGTGTCACGCCGGTGACGATGATGATCATGCAATGCCTGAAGATGGAGATCGAAAGAGCAAAGATGATAATGGCCATATCATGTCACTATATGATTGCATTGTGATGTTTATCATGTTTTACATCTTATTGCTTAAAACGTCGGTAGCATAATAAGATGATCCCTCTTAAAATTTCGAGAATGTATTCCCCTAAGTGTGCACCGTTGCGAAGGTTCGTTGTCTCGAAGCACCACGTGATGATCGGGTGTGATAGATTCTAACGTTCGCATACAACGGGTGTAAGCCAGATTTACACACGCGAAACACTTAGGTTGACTCGACGAGCTTAGCATGTACAGACATGACCTCGAATACAAGAGACCGAAAGGTCAAACATGAGTCGTATGGTTGAATACGATCAGCATGAAGTTGCTCACCATGGTGACTAGTCCGTCTCACGTGATGATCGGACACGGGTTAGTCGACATGGATCATGTTTCACTTAGATGACTAGAGGGATGTCGATTTAAGTGGGAGTTCATACTTAATTTGATTAAATGAACTTAATTGTCATGAACTTAGTCTAAAAGTTGTCTTTACAAATATTGTAGATGTCCAACATCAACCTCAACTTCAACTCATTCCTAGAGAAAAACAAGCTGAAAGATGATGGTAGCAACTATGCGGACTGGGTTCGCGACCTGAAGCTCATCCTTGAAGCAGCCAAAAAGGCTTATGTCCTTAATGCGCCGCTAGGTGACCCTCCCACTCCCGCAGCAGCCCAGGACATTCTAAACGTCTGGCAAGCGCAGAGTGATGACTACTCTCTGGTCAGGTGTGGCATGTTATACAGTTTAGAAATGGGGCTCCAAAGACGTTTTGAGCAACACGGGGCATATGAGATGTTCCAAGAGCCGAAGCTAGTTTTTCAAGCTCATGCCCGTGTCGAGAGATATGAAGTCTCCGACAAGTTCTTCAGCTGTAAGATGGAGGAGAACAGTTCTGTCAGTGAGCACATACTCAAAATGTCTGGGTTACACGGTCGTCTGACTTCACTTGGAGTCGAACTTCCGGATGATTCTATCATTGACAGAATCCTCCAGTCTCTCCCACCAAACTACAAAGGCTTTGTGCTTAACTACAACATGCAAGGGATGGAGAAAACCATTCCCGAGTTGTACTCGATGCTCAAGTCTGCAGAAGTAGAAATCAAGAAGGAGCATCAAGTGTTGATGGTCAACAAGACCACTAGTTTCAAGAAAGGCAGGGGTAAGAAGAACTTCAAGAAAGACGGCAAAGTTGTTGCCGCACCCGGTAAGCCAGATGCCGGGAAAAAGAAAAAGAACGGACCCAAGCCTGAGACTGAGTGCTTCTACTGCAAGGGAAAGGGTCACTGGAAGCGGAACTGCCCAAATACTTAGCGGACAAGAAGGCCGCAACGTTAAAGGTATATGTGATATACATGTTATTGATGTGTACCTTGCCAGCGCTCGTAGTAGCTCCTGGGTATTTGATACCGGTGATGTTGCTCACATTTGCAACTCAAAGCAGGAACTGCGGAATAAGCGGAGACTGGCCAAGGACGAGGTGACGATGCGCGTCGGGAATGGTTCAAAGGTCGATGTGATCGCCGTCGGCACGCTACCTCTACATCTACCGTCGGGATTAGTTTTAAACCTTAATAATTCTTATTTAGTACCAGTTTTAAGCATGAACATTGTATCAGGGTCTTGCTTAATGCGAGACGGCTACTCATTTAAGTCAGAGAATAATGGTTGTTCTATTTATATGAGTGATATGTTTTATGGTCATGCTCCGCTGGTGAATGGTTTATTCTTGATGAATCTCGATCGTGATGTTACACATATTCATAGTGTGAGTACCAAAAGATGCAAAGTTGATAATGATAGTCCCACATACTTGTGGCACTGCCGCCTTGGTCATATCGGCGTTAAGCGCATGAAGAAGCTCCATACTGATGGGCTATTAGAGTCTCTTGACTTTGAATCATTTGACACATGCGAACCGTGCCTCATGGGCAAGATGACTAAGATTCCATTCTCAGGAATAATGGAGAGAGCAACCGACTTATTGGAAATAATACATACTGATGTGTGTGGTCCAATGAACGTTGAAGCTCGCGGTGGTTATCGTTATGTTCTCACTCTCACCTGAGTAGGTATGGGTATATCTACTTGATGAAGCACAAATCTGAGACGTTTGAAAAGTTCAAGGAATTTCAGAGTGAGGTTGAGAATCAACGTGACAGAAAAATTAAATGTCTACGATCTGATCGTGGAGGAGAATATTTGAGTCACGAGTTTGGCACACACCTAAGAAAGTGTGGAATCATTTCACAACTGACGCCGCCTGGCACACCGCAGCGCAACGGAGTGTCTGAACATCGTAATCACACTTTGTTAGATATGGTATGATCTATGATGTCTCTCACCGACTTACCGCTATCATTTTGGGGATACGCATTAGAAACTGCAGCATTCACTTTAAATAGGGCACCGTCTAAATCCGTTGAGACGACACCGTATGAACTATGGTTTGGCAAGAAACCTAAGTTGTCGTTTCTTAAAGTTTGGGGCTGTGATGCTTATGTGAAGAAACTTCAACCAGAAAAGCTCGAACCCAAAGCGGAGAAATGCGTATTCATAGGATACCCTAAGGAAACTATTGGGTATACCTTCTATCTTAGATCCGAAGGTAAAACCTTTGTTGCCAAGAATGGATCCTTTCTAGAGAAAGAGTTTCTCTCAAAAGAAGTAAGTGGGAGGAAGGTAGAACTTGATGAGGTAATTACACCCCCTCTCGAACGGGAAAGTAGCGCAGCGCAAGAAGTTGTTCCTGTGGTGCCTACACCGACTGAAGAGGAAGTTAATGATGATGATCATGAAGCTTCGGATCAAGTTACTACTGAACCGCGAAGGTCCACAAGGGTACGCTCCGCACCAGAGTGGTACGACCACCCTGTGATGGAAATCATGTTGTTAGACAACGGTGAACCTTCGAACTATGAAGAAGCGATGGCGGGCCCGGATTCCAACAAATGGCTTGAGGCCATGAAATCCGAGATAGGATCCATGTATGAGAACAAAGTATGGACTTTGATGGACTTGCCCGATGAATGGCGAGCCATAGAAAATAAATGGATCTTCAAGAAGAAGACTGATGCAAACGGTAATGTAACCGTTTACAAAGCTCGACTTGTCGCAAAGGGTTTTCGACAAATTCAAGGAGTTGACTACGAAGAGACTTTCTCTCCCGTAGCAAAGCTGAAATCAGTCCGAATCATGTTAGCAATTGCCGCCTTTTATGATTATGAAATTTGGCAAATGGACGTCAAAACAACGTTCCTTAACGGGAACCTTAAGGAAGAGTTGTATGTGATGCAACCAGAAGGTTTTGTCGACCCTAAGGGTGCTAACAAAGTGTGCAAGCTCCAGCGCTCCATCTATGGGCTGGTGCAAGCATCTCGGAGTTGGAACATTCGCTTTAATGAGGTGATTAAAGCGTTTGGGTTCATACAGGTTTACGGAGAAGCCTGTCTATACAAAAAAGTGAGTGGGAGCTCTGTAGCTTTCCTCATACTATATGTGGATGACATATTATTGATGGGGAATGATATAGAGATGTTGGAGAGCATAAAGGCCTATTTGAACAAGAGTTTTTCAATGAAGGACCTTGGAGAAGCTGCATACATATTAGGCATCAAGATCTATAGAGATAGATCGAGACGCCTCATAGGTCTTTCGCAAAGTACATACCTTGACAAGATATTGAAGAAGTTCAATATGGAAAACTCAAAGAAAGGGTTCTTGCCAGTTTTGCAAGGTATGAGATTGAGTAAGACTCAGTCACCGACCACGACAGCAGATAGAGAGAAGATGAGTTCTGTCCCCTACGCTTCAGCCGTGGGCTCTCTAATGTATGCCATGCTATGTACCAGACCTGATATAAACCTTGCCATAAGCTTGGTAGGGAGGTACCAAAGTAATCCCGGTGCGCAACACTGGACAACGGTCAAGAATATCCTTAAGTACCTGAAAAGGACTAAGGAAATGTTTCTCGTTTATTGAGGTGACGAAGAGCTCATCGTAAAGGGTTACGTCGACGCAAGCTTCGACACAGATCCGGATGACTCTAAGTCACAAACCGGATACGTATATGTGTCGAATGGTGGGGCAGTGAGCTGGTGCAGCAACAAGCAAGAAGTCATGGCAGCATCTACATGTGAAGCGGAGTACATAGCTGCTTCAGAAGCGGCTCATGAAGGAATTTGGATGAAGGAGCTCATCACCGACCTTGGAGTGGTTCCAAGCGCGTCGGGTCCTATGACACTCTTCTGTGATAACACTAGAGCCATTGCCATAGCCAAGGAGCCCAGGTTTCACCGAAAGACGAAGCACATCAAGCGCCACTACAACTCCATCCAGGACCATGTCCAGAGTGGAGTGATAGATATTTGTAAAGTACACACGGATCTGAATATTGCAGACCCGTTGACTAAACCTCTTCCACGAGCAAAACATGATCAACACCATGATGCTATGGGTGTTCGATACATCACAATGTAACTAGATTATTGACTCTAGTGCAAATGGGATACTATTGGAAATATGCCCTAGAGGCAATAATAAAATGGTTATTATCATATTTCCTTGTTCATGATAATCGTCTATCGTTCATGCTATAATTGTATTAACAGGAAACATTAATACATGTGTGAATGAATAGATCACAATGTGTCCCTAGCAAGCCTCTAGTTGGCTAGCTCGTTAGTCAATAGATGATCATGGTTTCTTGATCATGGGCATTAGATGTCGTTGATAACGGGATCACATCATTGGGAGAATGATGTGATGGACAAGACCCAATCCTAAGCCTAGCACTAGATCGTATTGTTCGTATGCTAATGCTTTTCTAATGTCAAGTATCTTTTCCTTCGACCGTGAGATTGTGCAACTCCCGGATACCGTAGGAGTGCTTTGGGTGTATCAAACGTCACAACGTAACTGGGTGACTATAAAGGTGCACTACGGGTATCTCCGAAAGTGTCTGTTGGGTTGGCACGAATCGAGATCGGGATTTGTCACTCTGCGTGACGGAGAGGTATCTCTGGGCCCACTCGGTAGAACATCATCATGAGCTCAATGTGACTAAGGAGTTGGTCACATGATGACGTGCTACGGAACGAGTAAAGAGACTTACCGGTAACGAGATTGAACAAGGTATAGGTATACCGACGATCGAATCTCGGGCAAGTCCTATACCGACAGACAAAGGGAATCGTATACGGGATTGATTGAATCCTTGACATCGTGGTTCATCCGATGAGATCATCGTGGAGCTAGTGGGAGCCACCATGGGTATCCAGACCCCACTGATGGTTATTGGCTAGAGAGGTGTCTCGGTCATGTCTGCCTGTCTCCCGAACCCGTAGGGTCTACACACTTAAGGTTCGATGACGCTAGGGTTATAGGGAATTGTTATACCAGGTTACCGAAAGTTGTTCGGAGTCCCGGATGAGATTCCGGATGTCACGAGGAGCTCCGGAATGGTCCGGAGGTAAAGATTGATATATAGGACGGATGGTTTCGGACACCGGAAGTGTTTCGGGCATCACCGATAACGTACCAGGACCACCGGAGGTGGTCTCGGGGGACCACCGAAGGGGGGCAACGACCCCGGGAGGTAAGGTGGGCCAAGTGGGGGTGGGAACCAGCCCCTAGGTGGGCTGGTGCGCCTCCCCACTCAGCCCATGGCGCAAGGGAAAGAAAAAGGGGGGGCAAACCCTAGGCTAGGTGGGCCTAAGGCCCACCAGTGGGTGCGCCACCCCCTCCTCCCCCTCTGGCCGCCGCACCACCCATCTGGGAGGGCTGCCGCACCCCCTCTCCCCTTCCCCTATATATAGTGGGCACTTTTGGCCTTTGGAGGACACAATTTTCTCTCTCTCGGCGCAACCCTGCTCCTCTCCCTCCTCCTCTCTGCCGGCGCTTGGCGAAGCCCTGCCGGGAGACCTCGTCTCTCCACCAACACCACGCCGTCGTGTTGCTGGACTTCTTCCCCAACCTCTCCCTCCTCCTTGCTGGATCAAGGTGCAGGAGACGTCACCGGGCTGCACGTGTGTTGAACACGGAGGTGCCGTTGTTCGGCACTAGATCGGAATCGCCGCGAGTACGACTCCATCAACCGCGTTCTAGCAACGCTTCCTTTTAGCGATCTTCAAAGGTATGAAGATGCTCTTACCCCTCTCTCGTTGCTGGTCTCTCCATAGGAAGATCTGAACATGCGTAGGAAATTTTTTGAATTTATGCTACGTTCCCCAACAGTCTACCACCTCGAATGTTAACTTCTCTTTGCGGAAGTTCTTGTCAGAGCCGAAAACGACATCCAACGCAATCTGGCCGAGTGATTTGGCCTTCCTTCCTGGGACGACTCCTTGGAACTGCATACTGCTCTCGCTAAGTCTGGACATCGGAATGCCCATTCCCTTGAGAGTATCAGCGTACATTATATTCAAGCCGCTGCCGCTGTCCATGAGGACTTTGCGCAGCCGAACTCCTTCCACCATCGGTTCGATGACGAGAGCTTGCCTCCCTGGGGTGGGTACGTGTGCTGGGTGGTGTGACTGATCAAAGGTGATTGCCTTCTGTGACCACTTGAGGAACAGGGGAGTGGATGGGGTTGCCATGTTTACCTCCCTGTTGAGCAGCTTCAGTCGACTTTTGCTTTCTACATCAGCAAAAATCATTAACGTTGCATGGACTTGAGGGAACGAATCCTCCTTGTCCTCATCATCTTGCTCGGTGTCTTTCTCATTCGACTATCCTTCACCGAATCCTTGGATCAGGAGGCGACACTGCCGAGTGGTATGCTTCGGCAATATGACATTACCTTCTTCATCCGTCTTCGTGTGGATTGGACACGGTTGATCTAGGATGGAATTTCCTGACTGTCTCTTCTTGGGGGCATACTGTGCTTTCCCCTTGCCTTTGAACTTAGCATTTGTAACGACTGCCGCCTCTGCTTGCGGAGTGGATTGAGCTTTCTGCTTCTGCTTCTGACTGTTGTTCCCATCTCCATCGGCGACTGACTTATGCTTGCCGCTACGTATGCGGTCCTCCACTTCGCCATTTGCATAGCGCGCGGCTATCTCCATCATCTTGCTCATGGAGATGTCGCCTGTCCGACCAAACTTCAGGTACAGATCTCTGAACCGAACGCCTGCCTTGAAGGCGCAGACTGCTTGGTGCTCTGTAACATTCTCCACCGTGTGGTAGAGGATCGTCCAGCGCTGGATGAAATCGCGCAAGGGCTCGTTTTGCTTCTGGACACAGTGCTGAAGCTCTATGAGGCCAGCAGGGCATTTGCACGTACCCTCGAAGGTCCTGATGAAGACTCGGGACAGATCTCCCCAACTATAAATGCTTGAAGGGGCTAACTGGTTTACCAAGCTCGAGCCGAACCGTCGAGCATCAGTGGGAGATGTTTCATGACGACATGGTCATCTCCGCCACCGATCTGGACCGCCACTTTGTAGTCGTCTAACCAAGTTTCTGGTTTGGACTCTCCTGTGAATTTGCTGATTCCCGTCGCCAATCGGAAGTTGGGAGGGATGCCAGCCGAGCGGATGGCCCGATTGAAGCACTCAGGACCAGAAACAACGGTCCTGCTTCCACTCGGACGGTCTCTTTCGTGACCATCACGGTGGGCTCGACTTCTATCGACCTTCTTTTGAGTGATGTACCCTCTTGCATCAGGCCTTGGATCATGCGCGCCACTGCCCGAACGACGATCATCGTAATGCCGGGGTCCGTAAGGCCCACTTCATGGAGGAGTACGCGAACGACGATGATCTTCAGGGTGGGACCAAATGGAAAGCGGATTCCGACTCGGGTCTGTGGAACGGCTGCCCCCTCTGCGTCGCTGGTGAGAGTCGGGACTGAAAACCGACCGATGCGTGTTCACTTGAACGGAACTGTTGTGGATCTTGTTGTGCGACTGGGAGACCGCCGAGTTTTGCTGCTGCGCCGTATGTAACAAGGCACGGATCTGCTCGATTCCTCTACCAGCCTCCGAACCAGTCGGCTGGAGAGAATCAGCTATCCTGGCAGCTGCAGCCAAGTTAAGGATGGGTGTGCGGAACACCTCGACGTTGCTCTGGCGAGTGTGTCGACTAGGAGAACGATGGTGCTGACGATGAGCGCCAGATGATTCTCTGAACTCACGCTCGTTCCGACCAGTCCCGAGGGAACTTTCGTGGGAATCGGCCATGAGTACTTCGGCTGCAGGCCCGTGACCCTGATACTCGGAAGGTAGTTCAGTCGGAACTGACTCCAAGCACTGGGATGATGGCGGGACCACAACCGATTCGAGCACCGCCACTTGAGAGGACATGTTTTGTCGCGCTAGGGCATGTCGCACCCAATGCTGGAGCCGCGAACGACGGGATCGCTTGTTGTGGCGCGTGACGAGGGCGAAGATCGACACCGGGGTCGATGGCTGGAGAAGAAGAACGCCGCAGGAACTGGCACGGAAGTGCGTAGCCCCGCGACTCGGAAGCGTCTCGACATCGAGGGGCGCATCCTGAAGCCATGCCGAATTGTCGGCGATGAAGGAGAGTGCACCGAAGAGGATCTCATGACCCATGCTCAGATCTCCGTCGGACGACATGATGAAAAGATGAAATCGCAAACTCGCCAGAAGTCGCTTAGGCGCCTGCCCCACGGTGGCCGCCAACCGTCGTGGGTATAAGTCTGACAGTAGAAGTATGGGGTACGAAAGTATATTGGCAGAGCCTTAGCTACAGCGAGGATGTATGAGTTCAGGCCCCTCTACGGTGGAGGGAAAAGCCCTACGTCTCAGTGCTCTTGGGAGCTTTGTGTCGAGTGAATTGTGGGATTACAGCAAGTGCCAACCCCTGCACCAGTGGGGAAGGGCGGCTAATATAGAGTGCGCTGCCCTTCATAATGGTCCGGTGGACAGGGGTGGAGTTGTGGTGAGTAAAAACTGGCATTACTGGTAACGTAAGCCTTAAATGCTAATAATGGTGTATGAAAACGTATGACCGTTGCCCTCCTGGGAGGTTACGATGTACATAGTGGATTCCAGTCGGTACGCTAGATATTCTCCGAGTGGATCGTCCTGACTGGATGATGGGGGCGTCCTTAGTTCAGTCGGAACTGTCTAAGGGCCTTGTCTTCTACGAAGGGTAGTCCTTGGGTAGGACCTATAGGGCAGACCTATGACCCTACCCTGGGACTATAACCCCATCAACTCATACATTGTTTAATTTCCCTTCGTTCTTACCGAAGGATGAATGCTATGTTGATTGCTATGATCCTATGGATTCGTTTGAATATCCCTTTTTGATGAACTTGATGCTTTCTATGCTTGTGGCCATGATGCCAATATGAATGATGCTTATGAAGATGAGCTAGCTATAGTTCCTTATGTTACACATGATGATTTTTATGAATATAATATGCATGTGCTTGCTGCTCCTACTTGCAATTATTATGAGAGAGGAACTACATCTCCACCTCTCTATGTTTCCAATGCGATAAAATTGCAAGAAACTGCTTATGCTATGTATTGGCCTTTACTTGGTGTGCATGAATTGTTCTTTTATGACATGCCAATGCATAGGAAGAGAGTTAGACTTCGTCATTGCTTGATATATGTTACCTTGTGCTCACTACTAAATTTCAAATCATTGCTAATTAAAATTGGCTTTGATATACCTTGGGATCCGGGTGGATCCATTACTTGAGCACTTTATGCCTAGCTTAATGGCTTTAAAGAAAGCGCTGCCTGGGAGACAACCCGGAAGTTTTAGAGAGTCATTCATTTCTTTTGAGTGCTTTTATTTAGTTTAAAAACAAAAAAAATATAGAGGGGAACTTAAAACTTTTGCAAAAAGAGAAACGATTGAAAGGTGATGCATTGCGGAACTAGGGGTCGACCTTGAACACTTGTGTTCATGCTCATGGAAACAATGTAGAATTTTTCATGGAAGTTTCTCACAAAAATAATTATCCCCTTGTACAATTACTTTGTGTTTTTAAATATAATGTGCCAACCAAAGCCTTTACGATTAGTTTGGGTGATAGTTGTTTGATCACGCTGAGAAAAGACAAAAACTTTCTACTCACGAAATTAATTTTCAGTTTTATTATGGAAGAGCTTTTGAGTTGATTCTTTTTCTTCTGATTTATATGCAAATTTTCCACACGCTCGTAATTTTTCAGATTTTTTGAGATATCAGAGGTATACGGAATATACAGATTGCTACAGACTGTTCTGTTTTGACAGATTCTGTTTTCTATGCATTGTTCTCTTATTTTAATGAATCTATGGGTAGTATCGGGGGGGTATGAACCATGGTGAAGTTGGATTACAGTAGATATAATTCTAATATGAATTTAGAATGAGTTCACAACAATACTTGAAGTGGTGATTCATTTTACTATACTAACGGATCTCACGAAGTTTTGTGGAGTTTTGTGTGATTGAAGTTTTCAAGTTTTGGGTGAGAGCACGATGGATGAAGGAATAAGGAGAGGCAAGAGCCTAAGCTTGGGGATGCCCGAGGCACCCCAAGGTAATATTCAAGGAAGACTCAAGCGTCTAAGCTTGGGGATGCCCCAGAAGGCATCCCCTCTTTCGTCTACAATCTATCGGTAATTTTACTCGGAGCTATATTTTAATTCGTCACATGATATGTGCAAATGCTTGGAGCGTCTTTTGTGTTTATTTTTCCTTTTTATTTTATGCACCATGCTGGTATCAGATAGTCCTTGGTTGGATTTATAGAATGCTTCATGTGCTTAACTTATATCTTTTGAAGTTTGGATTTCCCGTTTCCCTACATATAGAAAACTGCCATTTGCAGAATGCTCTTTTGCTTCACTTATATTTGTTAGAGCGGGGCATATATTTTGTAGAAAAAATTAAACTCTCATGCTTCACTTATACCTATTTAGAGATTTAATATGAGGGTGTCATTCACATGGTTAGTCATAAAATCCTACATAAAACTTGTAGATCACTGAATATGATATGTTTGATTCCTTGCAATAGTTTTGCGACATGAATATGTGATATTAGAGTCATGCTAGTGAGTAATTGTGTATTCGTAGAAATACTTGTGTTAAGGTTTGTGATTCCCGTAGCATGCACGTATGGTGAACCGTTATGTGATGAAGTCGGAGCATGATTTATTTATTGATTGTCATCCTTTCTGTGGAGGTCGGGATCGCGCGATGGTTAACTCCTACCAACCTTTCCCCTAGGAGCATGCGTGTAGTACCTTGTTTCGATGACTAATAGACTTTTGCAATAAGTATGTGAGTTATTTATGACTAATGTTGAGTCCATGGATTATACGCACTCTCACCCTTCCACCATTGCTAGCCTCTCTAGTACCGCGCAACTTTCGCCAGTGCATTACACGCACCATATAGCCTTCCTCAAAACAGCCACCATACCTACCTATTATGGCATTTTCATAGCCATTCCGAGATATATTGCCATGCAACTACCACCGTTCCATCTCATGACATGTGCCACCACTTCCATATTGCCATTGCATGATCGTAAGATAGCTAGCATGATGTTTTCATGGCTTGTCTGTTTTTTGATGTCATTGTTATGCTAGATCATTGTCACGGTACACTACCGAAGGCATTTCATATAGAGTCATCATTGCTCTAAGTGTTGAGTTGTAAGTGTGATGATCATTATTAATAGAGCATTGTCCCATGTGAGGAAATAAAAGAGGCCAGCGAAGCCCATTTACAAAAATAGAGGCCAAAGATGCCCACCAAAAAAAAGAGAGGCCAAAGAGCCCACAAAAAAAATGAGAGAAAAGAGAGAAGGGACAATTGCTACTATCCTCTTTCCACACTTGTGCTTCAAATAGCACTATGTTGTCACTTCCATATACTAGTTTGAAATTTTCATTTTATAACTTGGCTTGTATATTCCAATGATGGGCTTCCTCAAAATTGCCCTAGGTCTTCGTGAGCAAGCAAGTTGGGTGCATACCCACTAGTTTCTTTTGTGAGCTTTCATACACTTATAAGCTCTAGTGCATCCGTTGCGTGGCAATACCTACTCACTCACATTGATATCTATTGATGGGCATCTCCATAGCCCGTTGATACGCCTAGTTGATGTGAGACTATCTCCTCCTTTTTTGTCTTCTCCACGACCACCATATTCTATTCCACCTATAGTGCTATGTCCATGGCTCACGCTCATGTATTGCGTGAAAGTTGAAAAGATTTGAGAACACTAAAGTATGAAACAATTGCTTGGCTAAAACCGGGGTTGTGCATGATTTAAATACGTTGTGTGGGGAAGATGGAGCATAGCTAGACTATATGATTTTGTAGGGATAACTTTCTTTGGCCATGATATTTTGAGAAGACATGATTACTTTGTTAGTATGCTTGAAATATTATTGTCTTTATGTCAAATGATAGACTATTGCTTCAAATCACTCGTGTTTTAGTATTCATGACATGATTAGATTATATGATCAAGATTATGCTAGGTAGCATTCCACATCAAAAATTATCTTTTTTATCATTTACCTACTCGAGGACGAGCAGGAACTAAGCTTGGGGATGCTGATACTTCTCCGTCGTATCTAGAATTTTTGATTGTTTCATGCCAATATTCTACAACTTTCATATACTTTTGGCAACTTTTTATACTATTTTTGGGACTAACATATTGATCCAGTGCCCAGTGCTAGTTCCTGTTTGTTGCATGTTTTTTGTTTCGCAGAATATCCATACCAAACAAAGTCCAAATGTAATAAAAACTTACAGAATTTTTTTGGAATATTTATGATTTTTGGAAAGAAGAATCAACACGAGGCGATACACGGAGTGCCCACAAGCCATGTCGCCGCGACCAGGGGGTGGGCCCGCGGCAGGCAGGCTTGTGGCCACTCCTTAAAGAGGTTGGAGCCTTTCTTTCGCTGCAAGAAAGATAATATCCGAAAGAAAATCATGTTAAAATTTCAGCCCAATCGGAGTTACGGAACTCCGGGAATTTAAGAAACGGTGAAATGCAGAATCTGGGAGCGCAGAAACAGAAGGACACAGAGAGAGATCCAATCTCGGAGGGGCTCTCGCCCCTCCACCGCCATGGAGACCATGGATCAGAGGGGAAACCCTTCTCCCATCTAGGGAGGAGGTCAAGGAAGAATAATAAGGAGGGGGGCTCTCTCCCCCTCTCTCCCAGCGGCGCCGGAACGCCGTGTTGGAGAACGTCGCATGGGAAAGAAAAATTTTCCTACGCGCACAAAGACCTATCATGGTGATGTCCATCTACGAGAGGGGATGAGTGATCTACGTACCCTCGTAGACCGTACAGCAGAAGCGTCAGTGAACGCGGTTGATGTAGTGGTACGTCCTCACGTCCCTCGATCCGCCCCGCGAACAATCCCTCGATCAGTCCCACGATCTAGTACCGAACGGACGGCACCTCCGCGTTCAGCACACGTACAGCTCGACGATGATCTCGGCCTTCTTGATCCAGCAAGAGAGACGGAGAGGTAGAAGAGTTCTCCGGCAGCGTGACGGCGCTCTGGAGGTTGGTGATGATCTTGTCTCAGCAGGGCTCCGCCCGAGCTCCGCAGAAACGCGATCTAGAGGAAAAACCGTGGAGGTATGTGGTCGGGCTGCCGTGAGAAAGTTGTGTAAAATCAGCCCTAAAACCTCCGTATATATAGGTGGGAGGGAGGGGGCCTTGCCTTGGGGCTCAAGGAGCCCCAAGGGGGTCGGCCGAGCCAAGGGGGAAGGACTCCCCCCCAAACCGAGTTGGACTTGGTTTGGTGGGAGTCCTTCCTTCCCTTCCCACCTCCTTCCTTTTTTTTTCTTTCTTTCCTCTTTGATTTTTCTTCTCTTGGCGCATAGGCCCTCTTGGGCTGTCCCACCAGCCCACTAAGGGCTGGTGCACCACCCCTAAGGTCCATGGGCCCCCCCCCGGGGTGGGTTGCCCCCCCGGTGAACTCCCGGAACCCATTCGTCATTCCCGGTACATTCCCGGTAACTCCGAAAACCTTCCGGTAATCAAATGAGGTCATCCTATATATCAATCTTCGTTTCCGGACCATTCCAGAAACCCTCGTGACGTCCGTGATCTCATCCGGGACTCCGAACAACATTCGGTAACCAACCATATAACTCAAATACGCATAAAACAACGCCGAACCTTAAGTGTGCAGACCCTGCGGGTTCGAGAACTATGTAGACATGACCCGAGAGACTCCTCGGTCAATATCCAACAGCGGGACCTGGATGCCCATATTGGATCCTACATATTCTACGAAGATCTTATCGTCTGAACCTCAGTGCCAAGGATTCATATAATCCCGTATGTCATTCCCTTTGTCCTTCGGTATGTTACTTGCCCGAGATTCGATCGTCGGTATCCGCATACCTATTTCAATCTCGTTTACCGGCAAGTCTCTTTACTCGTTCCGTAATACAAGATCCCGCAACTTACACTAAGTCACTTTGCTTGCAAGGCTTGTGTGTGATGTTGTATTACTGAGTGGGCCCCGAGATACCTCTCCGTCACACGGAGTGACAAATCCGAGTCTTGATACATACTAACTCAACCAACACCTTCGGAGATACCTGTAGAGCATCTTTATAGTTACCCAGTTACGTTGCGACGTTTGATACACACAAAGTATTCCTCCGGTGTCAGTGAGTTATATGATCTCATGGTCATAGGAATAAATACTTGACACGCAGAAAACAGTAGCAATGAAATGACACGATCAACATGCTACGTCTATTAGTTTGGGTCTAGTCCATCACGTGATTCTCCTAATGACGTGATCCAGTTATCAAGCAACAACACCTTGTTCATAATCAGAAGACACTGGCTATCTTTGATCAACTGGCTAGCCAACTAGAGGCTTGCTAGGGACGGTGTTTTGTCTATGTATCCACACATGTAAATGAGTCTTCATTCAATACAATTATAGCATGGATAATAAACGATTATCTTGATACAGGAATTATAATAATAACTACATTTATCATTTCCTCTAGGGCATAATTTCAACAGTCTCCCACTTGCACTAGAGTCAATAATCTAGCCCTCACATCACCATGTGAATTACATTGTAATAAATCTAACACCCATACAGTTCTGGTGTTGATCATGCTTTGGCCGTGGAAGAGGTTTAGTCAGCGGGTCTGCTACATTCAGATCCGTGTGCACCTTGCATATATTTACGTCCTCTCCCTCGACGTAGTCACGGATGAGGTTGAAGCGTCATTTGATGTGTCTGGACTTCTTGTGAAATCGTGGTTCCTTTGCTAGGGCAATGGCACCCGTGTTGTCACAGAACAAGGTTATTCGATTCAGTGCGCTTGGCACCACTCCAAGATCCGTCATGAACTGCTTCATCCAGACACCCTCCTTAGCCGCCTCCGAGGCAGCCATGTACTCCGCTTCACATGTAGAATCTGCTACGACGCTTTGCTTGGAACTGTACCAGCTTACTGCACCCCCATTAAGAATAAATACGTATCCGGTTTGCGACTTAGAGTCGTCCGGATCTGTGTCAAAGCTTGCATCGACGTAACCTTTTACGGCGAGCTCTTCATCACCTCCATACACGAGAAACATCTCCTTAGTCCTTTTCAGGTACTTCAGGATATTCTTGACCGCCGTCCAGTGATCCACTCCTGGATTACTCTGGAACCTACCTGCCATACTTATGGCCAGGCTAACATCCGGTCTAGTGCACAGCATTGCATACATGATAGAACCTATGGCTGAAGCATAGGGGACGAAGCACATATGCTCTCTATCTTCATCAGTTGCTGGGCACTGAGTCTTACTCAATCTCGTACCTTGTAAAACTGGCAAGAACCCTTTCTTGGACTGTTCCATTTTGAACCTTTTCAAAACTTTATCAAGGTATGTGCTTTGTGAAAGTCCTATCAGGCGTTTTGATCTATCCCTATAGATCTTAATGCCTAGAATGTAAGCAGCTTCTCCTAGGTCCTTCATAGAGATACTTTTATTCAAGTAATCCTTTATGCTCTCCAAAAACTCTACGTTGTTTCCAATCAGCAATATGTCATCCACATATAATATTAGAAACGCCACAGAGCTCCCACTCACTTTCTTGTAAATACAAGATTCTCCAACCACTTGTATAAACCCAAATGCTTTGATCACCTCATCAAAGCGTTTGTTCCAACTCCGAGATGCTTGCACCAGTCCGTAAATGGATCGCTGGAGCTTGCACACTTTGTTAGCATTCTTAGGATCGACAAAACCTTTGGGTTGTACCATATACAACTCTTCCTTAAGGAAACCGTTAAGGAACGCCGTTTTGACATCCATCTGCCAGATTTCATAATCGAAAAATGCAGCTATTGCTAACATGATTCTGATGGACTTAAGCATCGCTACGGGTGAGAATGTCTCATCGTAGTCAACTCCTTAAACTTGTGAAAAACCCTTTGCCACAAGTCGAGCTTTATAAACGGTCACATTGCCGTCAGCGTCCGTCTTCCTCTTAAAGATCCATTTGTTCTGAATAGCCTTGCGGCCCTTAGGTAGTACTTCCAAAGTCCACACTTTGTTCTCATACATGGATCCTATCTCGGACTTCATGGCTTCTAGCCATTTGTTGGAATCTGGGCCCACCATTGCTTCCTCATAATTTGCAGGTTCATTGTTGTCTAACAACATGATTGATAAGACGGGATTTCCGTACCACTCTGGAGCAGCACGTTGTCTCGTCGACCTGCGTGGTTCGACATAAACTTGAACTGGAGTTTCATGATCATCATCATTAACTTCCTCCTCAACCGGCGTCGCAACGACAGAGGTTTCCCCTTGCCCTGCGCCACCATCCAGACGGATGAGAGGTTCGACAACCTCGTCAAGTTCTATCTTCCTCCCACTCAACTCTCTCGAGAGAAACTCCTTCTCGAGAAAAGCTCCGTTTTTAGCAACAAACACTTTGCCCTCGGATTTGAGATAGAAGGTGTACCCAACTGTCTCTTTTGGGTAACCTATGAAGACGCACTTTTCCGCTTTGGGTTCCAGCTTTTCAGGCTGAAGCTTTTTGACATAAGCATCACATCCCCAAACTTTAAGAAACGACAACTTTGGTCTTTTGCCATACCACAGTTCGTATGGTGTCGTCTTAACGGATTTTGATGGTGCCCTATTTAGAGTAAATGCAGCTGTTTCTAATGCATAACCCCAAAAAGATAACGGCAATTCAGTAAGAGACATCATAGATCGCACCATCTCTAATAAAGTATGATTACGACGTTCGGACACACCATTACGCTGTGGTGTTCCAGGCGGTGTTAACTGTGAAACAATTCCACATTGTCTTAAGTGAGCACCAAACTCGAAACTCAGATATTCACCCCCACGATCAGACCGTAGGAACTTGATCTTCTTGTTACGATGATTTTCCACTTCACTCTGAAATTGCTTGAACTTTTCAAATGTTTCAGACTTGTGCTTCATCAAGTAGACATAACCATATCTACTCAAATAGTCAGTGAAGGTGAGAAAATAACGATATCCGCCGCGTGCCTCCACGCTCATCGGACCACACACATCGGTATGTATGATTTCCAATAAGTCACTTGCACGCTCCATTGTTCCGGAGAACGGAGTCTTAGTCATCTTGCCCATGAGGCATGGTTCGCACGTGTCAAGTGAATCAAAGTAAAGTGACTCCAAAAGTCCATCAGCATGGAGTTTCTTCATGCGCTTTACACCAATATGACCTAAGCGGCAGTGCCACAAAAATATGGCGCTATCATTGTTAACTCTAATTCTTTTGGTCTCAATGTTATGTATATGCGTATCGCTATCAAGATTCAATATGAACAATCCTCTTACATTGGGTGCATGACCATAAAAGATATTATCATAGAAATAGAACAACCATTATTCTCTGACTTAAAAGAGTAACCGTCTCGCAATAAACAAGATCCAGATATAATGTTCATGCTCAACGCAGGCACTAAATAACAATGATTTAAGTTCATCACTAATCCTGATGGTAACTGAAGTGAAACTGTGCCGACGGCGATTGCATCAACCTTGGAACCATTTCCTACGCGCATCGTCACTTCATCTTTCGCCAGCCTTCGTCTATTCCGTAGTTCCTGTTTCGAATTGCAGATATGAGCAACAGAACCGGTATCGAATACCCAGGCACTACTACGAGAACCGGTTAAGTACACATCAATAACATGTATATCAAATATACCTGATTTTTCTTTGGCCGCCTTCTTATCAGCCAGATACTTGGGTCAGTTGCGCTTCCAGTGACCCATACCCTTGCAATAGAAGCACTCTGTTTCAGGCTTAGGTCCAGCTTTGGGTTTCTTCGTCGGATTAGCAACAGGCTTGCTGCTCTTCTTTGAATTACCCTTCTTGCCTTTGCCATTTCTCTTGAAACTAGTGGTCTTATTCACCATCAACACTTGATGCTCTTTACGGAGTTCAGACTCTGCGACTTTCAGCATCGCAAACAACTCGCCGGGTGACTTGTTCATCCCTTGCATGTTGTAGTTCAACACAAAGCCTTTATAGCTTGGCGGCAGCGATTGAAGGATTCTATGAGTGATAGCTTCTTGCGGGAGTTCAATTCCCAGGTCAGCTAGACGGTTTGAGTACCCAGACATTTTGAGCACATGTTCACTGACAGACGAGTTCTCCTCCATCTTGCAAGCATAGAATTTATCGGAGGTCTCATACCTCTCGATCCGGGCGTTCTTCTGAAAGATGAACTTCAACTCCTGGAACATCTCAAATGCTCCATGACGCTCAAAGCGACGTTGAAGTCCCGGTTCTAAGCCATACAAGACTGCACATTGAACTATTGAGTAGTCCTCCTTACGTGCTAACCAAACGTTCTTAACATCCTGATCAGCCGTAGCGGGTGGTTCATCTTCTAGCACAGCATTAAGGACATAATCCTTCTTCCCATCTTGTAAGATTAGCTTAAGATTACGAGTCCAGTCTACAAAGTTGCTTTCATCATCTTTCAACCTAGCTTTCTCTAGGAACGTATTAAAATTCAGGGTGACAGTTGCGTGAGCCATGATCTACAACACAAACATATTCAAAGTGGACTTAGACTATGTTCAAGATAATTAGAGTTTAACTCAATCAAATTATTTGCTAAACTCCCACTCAAAAAGTACATCTCTCTAGTCATTTGAGTGGTTCATGATCCACTTACACTAGCTCAAGTCCGATCATCACGTGAGTTGAGTATAGTTTCAGTGGTACGCATCCCTATGCTAATCATATCATCTATATGATTCATGATCGACCTTTCGGTCTCATGTGTTCCGAGGCCATGTCTGCACATGCTAGGTTCGTCAAGCTTAACCCGAGTGTTCCGCGTGCGCAACTGTTTTGCACCCGTTGTATGTGAACGTTGAGTCTATCACACCCGATCATCACGTGGTGTCTCGAAACGACGAACTGTAGCAACGGTGCACAGTCGGGGAGAACACAATTTGGTCTTGAAATTTTAGTGAGAGATCACCTCATAATGCTACCGTCGTTCTAAGCACAATAAGGTGCATAAAAAGGATTAACATCACATGCAATTCATAAGTGACATGATATGGCCATCATCACGTGCTTCTTGATCTCCATCACCAAAGCACCGGCACGATCTTCTTATCACCGGCGCCACACCATGATCTTCATCAACGTGTCGCCATCGGGGTTGTCGTGCTACTCATGCTATTTCTACTAAAGCTACATCCTAGCAAAATAGTAAACGCATCTGCAAGCACAAACATTAGTATAAAGACAACCCTATGGCTCCTGCCGGTTGCCGTACCATCGACGTGCAAGTCGATATTTTCTATTACAACATGATCATCTCATACATCCAATATATCACATCACATCATTGGCCATATCACATCACAAGCATACCCTGCAAAAACAAGTTAGACGTCCTCTAATGTTGTTGTTGCATGTTTTACGTGGTGACCATGGGTATCTAGTAGGATCGCATCTTACTTACGCAAACACCACAACGGAGATCTATGAGTTGCTATTTAACCTCATCCAAGGACCTCCTCGGTCAAATCCAATTCAACTAGAGTTGGAGAAACCGACACTTGCCAGTCATCTTTGAGCAATAGGGTTGTTCGTAGCGATGAAACCAGTCTCTCGTAAGCGTACGAGTAATGTCGGTCCAAGCCGCTTCATCCAACAATACCACGGATTCAAGAAAAGACTAAGGAGGGCAGCAAAACGCACATCTCCGCCCACAAAACTTTTGTGATCTACTCGAGAAGACATCTACGCATGAACCTAGCTCATGATGCCACTGTTGGAGAACGTCGCATGGGAAACAAAAATTTTCCTACGCGCACAAAGACCTATCATGGTGATGTCCATCTACGAGAGGGGATGAGTGATCTACGTACCCTCGTAGACCGTACAGCAGAAGCGTTAGTGAACACGGTTGATGTAGTGGAACCTCCTCACGTCCCTCGATCCGCCCCGCAAACAATCCCTCGATCAGTCCCACGATCTAGTACCGAACGGACGGCACCTCCGCGTTCAGCAGACGTACAGCTCGACGATGATCTCGGCCTTCTTGATTCAGCAAGAGAGACAAAGAGGTAGAAGAGTTCTCCGGCAGCGTGATGGCGCTCTGGAGGTTGGTGATGATCTTGTCTCAGCAGGGCTCCGCCCGAGCTCCGCAGAAACGCGATCTAGAGGAAAAACTGTGGAGGTATGTGGTCGGGATGCCGTGAGAAAGTTGTGTAAAATCAGCCCTAAAACCTCCGTATATATAGGTGGGAGGGAGGGGGCCTTGCCTTGGGGCTCAAGGAGCCCCAAGGGGGTCGGCCGAGCCAAGGGGGGAAGGACTCCCCCCCCAAACCGAGTTGGACTTGGTTTGGTGGGAGTCCTTCCTTCCCTTCCCACCTCCTTCCTTTTTTTCTTTCTTTCCTCTTTGATTTTTCTTCTCTTGGCGCATAGGCCCTCTTGGGCTGTCCCACCAGCCCACTAAGGGCTCGTGCGCCACCCCTAAGGTCCATGGGCCCCCCCGGGGTGGGTTGCCCCCCCGGTGAACTCCCGGAACCCATTCGTCATTCCCGGTACATTCCCGGTAACTCCAAAAACCTTCCGGTAATCAAATGAGGTCATCCTATATATCAATCTTCGTTTCCGGACCATTCCGGAAACCCTCGTGACGTCCGTGATCTCATCCGGGACTCCGAACAACATTCGGTAACCAACCATATAACTCAAATACGCATAAAACAACGCCGGACCTTAAGTGTGCAGACCCTACGGGTTCGAGAACTATGTAGACATGACCCGAGAGACTCCTCGGTCAATATCCAACAGCGGGACCTGGATGCCCATATTGGATCCTACATATTCTACGAAGATCTTATCGTTTGAACCTCAGTGCCAAGGATTCATATAATCCCGTATGTCATTCCCTTTGTCCTTCGGTATGTTACTTGCCCGAGATTCGATCGTCGGTATCCGCATAACTATTTCAATCTCGTTTACCGACAAGTCTCTTTACTCGTTCCGTAATACAAGATCCTGCAACTTACACTAAGTCACTTTGCTTGCAAGGCTTGTGTGTGATGTTGTATTACTGAGTGGGCCCCGAGATACCTCTCCGTCACACGGAGTGACAAATCCCAGTCTTGATACATACTAACTCAACCAACACCTTCGGAGATACCTGTAGAGCATCTTTATAGTCACCCAGTTACGTTGCGACGTTTGATACACACAAAGTATTCCTCCGGTGTTAGTGAGTTATATGATCTCATGGTCATAGGAATAAATACTTGACACGCAGAAAACAGTAGCAATGAAATGACACGATCAACATGCTACGTCTATTAGTTTGGGTCTAGTCCATCACGTGATTCTCCTAATGACGTGATCCAGTTATCAAGCAACAACACCTTGTTCATAATCAGAAGACACTGGCTATCTTTGATCAACTGGCTAGCCAACTAGAGGCTTGCTAGGGACGGTGTTTTGTCTATGTATCCACACATGTAAATGAGTCTTCATTCAATACAATTATAGCATGGATAATAAACGATTATCTTGATAGAGGAATTATAATAATAACTACATTTATCATTGCCTCTAGGGCATAATTCCAACACGCCGCCCGGGACATCATCATGTGACGGCGATCTACACCAACACCTCCGTCATCTTCACCAACATCTCCATCACCTTCCCCCATCTATATTTAGTGGTCCACTCTCTCGCAACCCGTTGTACCCTCTACTTGAACATGGTGCTTTATGCTACATATTATTATCCAATGATGTGTTGCTATCCTATGATGTCTGAGTAGATTATCGTTGTCCTATCGGTGATTGATGAATTGTTATGATTGGTTTAATTTGCTTGTGGTTATGTTGCTGTCCTTTGGTGCCCATCATATGATCGCACGCGTGGATCACACCATAGGGTTAGTTGTATGTTGATAGGACTATGTATTGGCAGGCTAGAGTGACAGAAGCTTCAAACCTAGCATAGAAATTGATGCATATGGGATTGAAGGGGGGCCAATATATCTTATTGCTATGGTTGGGTTTTACCTTAATGAACGTTAGTAGTTGCGGACACTTGCTAATAATTCCAATCATAAGTGCATAGAATTCCAAGTAAGGGATGACATGCTAGCAGAGGCCTCTCCCACATAATACTTGTTATCGATCTAGTAACGTAGTCAATTGCTTAGGGACAATTCCGCAACTCCTACCACCACTTTTCCACACTCGTTAGACACTCATATTTGTTTCTTTTTTAACCAGCCCCTAGTTTTATTTATGTGTTCTTTACTTTCTTGCAAGCCTATCCTATCACTCCTAAAAATTACTTCTAGTTTCATACTTGTTCTAGGTACAGTGAACGTAAAGTGTGCGTAGAGTTCTATCGGTGGTCGATAGAACTTGAGGGAATATTTGTCCTACCTTTAGCTCCTCGTTGGGTTTGACACTCTTACTTATCGAGAAAGGCTACAATTGATCCCCTATACTTGTGGGTTATCAAGGGATGATAAAACTTGTCATACCTTAGAAAACCCCTTTGCTAAACCTTGCTTTTTCATTGTGGACACAATTTGTAGTGCTCAAGTATTTTACGATACTCCCACTACTATTCTTGAGAATAGATTTCCTTATGTGGAGAGTAGTAAAATTTCTATGCTTGTAGATCATTAAAAGAATGCTTTAGGTGCTGGTTATATTGTTGAATTCATTCATGATGCTACTGAAAATTACTATGAGAGAGGATCATATGCTTCTACTTATTGCAATAGTATCAAGCTTCCTCTCCATGTGTTGAAATTTGTGAAGCTATGCTTGTTTTGCCTTCCTATGCTAGTTGATTCTTGCTCCAATAAATTGTTTGATCACAAAATCCCTATGCATAGGAAGTGGGTTAGACTTAAATGTGCTAGCCACATGCTCCATGATGCTCTCATTGTGTTTCAATCCTTACCTTTTATGTGAGCATCATTGAAATCAATGCCTAGCTAAGGGCGTTAAACAATAGCGCTTGTTGGGAGGCAACCCAATAAATTTATTTTTTCTTTTTTGCTTGATGTTTTGCTTTTTCCACACCATCATAATTCTGTTGTGATTGTGTTTTTTGTGTTTCTTTTAGCGTTTGTGCCAAGTAAAGCCTTTATGATAGCTTGGGTGATAGTTGTTTGATCATGCTGGAAAAAGACAGAAACTTTCTGCTCACGAGATGATGTTTCATTTTTATTCAGCAAGAGCTTTTGATTTGATTATTTTTGCTGCTGATTGATATGCTTTTTTCCCAGGACGTCATAATTTTTCAGATTTTCGGAGGTACCAGAAGTATACGAAGTATACAGATTGCTACAGACTGGTCTGTTTTTGATAGATTCTGTTTTTGTTGAGTTTGTTGCTTGTTTTGATGAAACTATGGTTAGTATCAGGGGTACTAGCCATGGAAAAGTGAGAATATAGTATCCCAACATCAATATAGGTAGAATTCAAGTTTGCTACAGTACCAAGAGAAGTGGTAGTTTGTTTTCTTGTGCTAATGTTATCACGAGTTTCTCTTTAAGTTTTGTGTTGTGAAGTTTTCAAGTTTTGGGTGATGTTCTCATGGTCGATGGAATAAGGAGTGGCAAGAGCCTAAGCTTGGGGATGCCCAAGTCATCTCAAGCCATATTCAAGGATACCAAAAAGCCTAAGCTTAGGGATGCCCCGGGAAGGCATCCCCTCGTTCGTCCTCAATCCATCTATAACTTTACTTGGGACTATATTTTTATTCACCACATGATATGTGTTTTGCTTGGAGTGTCTTGTATCTTAGGAGTCTTTTCTTTTTGTTTGGTCACAATAATCCTTGCTGCACACCTTTTTGAGAGAGAGAGACATGCACTCATCGTGATTTTGCTAGAATGCTCATAGTGCTTCACTTATATCTTTTGAGCTAGATACTTTTGCTCTTGTGCTTCACTTATATTTTTAGAGAACGACGGTGCGTGATTTGGTAGTTGGCCTATGCTATGAAAATAGTCCCAAATGTGATAGGTACCAAAGAGGATACAAAAACATCCATCTTCATGTGCTTTGAATAGCAAGAGAAATTTTGATTCCTCTCAATTATTTTTGAGACGTGGATTCGGTAATATTAAGAGTTATGTTAGTAGGGTGTTGTGAATCTAGAAATACTTGTGTTGAAGTTGGTGATTCCCGTAGCATGCACGTATCGTGAACCGCTATGTTAGGAAGTCGGAGCATAATTGATCTATTGATTGTCATCCTTTGTGTTGAGGTCGGGATCGCGCGATGGTTTACACCTACCAACCCTTCCCCTCGGAGTATGCGTTTAGCACTTTGTTTCGATTTCTAATAAAAACTTTCGCAACAAGTAGGTGAGTTATTTATGACTAATGTGAGCCCATGGTATAGATGCACTTTCACCTTCCACCATTGCTAGCCTCTCTAGTGCCGCGCAATTCTCGCTGGTACTCAAACCCACCAAATTCCTTCCTCAAAACAGCCACCATACCTACCTACTATGGCATTTTCATAGCCATTCCGAGATATATTGCCATGCAACTCCCACCGTTCCATCTCATGACTTGTGCCTTCACTCTCATATTGCCATTGCATGATCGTAAGATACTAGCGAGATGTTTGAACGTCATACGCCATGCTAGATCTTTGCACATCCCGGTACACTACCGGAGGCATTTCCTATGGAGTCATCATCATTGTGATATTTTAGGTGTGAGTAAATAAAAGTGTGATGATCATCATCATTAGAGCATTGTCCCATGTGAGGAAATAAAAAAATAAAAAAAAATAAAAAGAGGCCAAAGAGCCCCAAAAAAAGAAAAGAAAAAAAAGAGAGGCCTAAGAGCCCAAATGAAAAAAAGAAGAGAGAAAAAGAGAGAAGGGACAATGCTACTATCTTTTTCCACACTTGTGCTTCACGTTAGCACCATGTTCATCATGACTGAGAGCTTCTTGCTTTGTCACTACCATATGCTAGTGGGAATCTTCATTATATAACTTGGCTTGTATATTCCAATGATGGGCTTCCTCAAAATTGCCCTAGGTCTTCGTGAGCAAGCAAGTTGGATGCACACCCACTAGTTCTACTTTTGAGCTTTCACATACTTATAGCTCTAGTGCATCTCTTGTATGGCAATCCCTATTCATTCAAATTGATATATCTATTAATGGGCATCTCCATAGCCTTTTGCTACACCGAGTCAATGTGACCATCTCCTCCTTCTTGTCTCACAACCACCACCACACTCTATTCCACCTATAGTGCTATATCCATGGCTCGTGCTCATGTATTGCGTGATAGTTATGAAAAGTTTGAGAAAGTAAGAGTGCGAAAACAATTACTTGGCCAATACCGGGGTTGTGCATGATTTACATTAGTTGTGTGAGGATGATGGAGCATAGCCAGACTATATGATTTTGTAGTGATAACTTTCTTTGGCCTTGTTATTTTGAAAGTTCATGATTACTTTGCTAGTTTGCTTGGAGTATTATTGTTTCATGTCAATAGCAAACTGTTGTTATGAATTTTACGGATCTGAACATTCATGTCACATGAAAGAAGTTGCAAAGGACAACTATGCTAGGTAGCATTCCACATAAAAAAATCATTCTTTATCACTTCCCTACTCGAGGACGAGCAGGAGTTAAGCTTGGGGATGCTTGATACGTCTCCAACCTATCTATAATTTTTGATGGTTCCATGCTATTATCTTGTCAACTTTGGATGTTTTATATGCATGAATATGCTATTTTATATCTTTTTTGGGACTAACCTATTAACTCAGTGCCAAGTGCCAGTTTCTGTTTTTTCCGTGTTTTTGACCCTTTTTCAGACGGATTCCAAATGGAATGGAACTTTACGATGATTTTTTGGGACCAAAAGAGACCCCTGAAGCTTTGGAAGAAGGCCAGAAGAGCCACGAGGGAGTCACAAGCCCTCACGGCACGACCACCCCCCAGGCCGCACCGTGTAGGCTTGTGACCTCCTCGTTGGCCCAACTGACGCAATTCCACCGCCATAAATTCCTATAAATTCAGAAACCCCCAGAAAGAAACCTAGATCGGGAGTTCCGCCGCCGCAAGCCTCTGTCGCCACCAAAAACCAATCTGGAGCCTGTTCCAGCACCCTGCCGGAGGGGGAATCCATCCCCGGTGGCCATCTTCATCATCCCAGCGATCTCCATGACGAGGAGGGAGTAGTTCTCCCTTGGGGTTGAGGGTATGTATCAGTAGCTATGTGTTTGATCTCTCTCTCTCGTGCTCTTGAGATGTCTTGATCTTGATGTACCGTGGGGTTTTCTACTATAGTTGGATCTTATGATGTTCTTCCCCCTCTCCCTTCTTGTACTGAATTGAGTTTCCCCTTTGGAGTTATCTTAAAGGATTGAGTCTTTGAGAACACTTGATGTATGTCTTGCACGTGTCTATCTACTGTGATCAACTTGCGGGTTTGTGACAATTGGGAAACCATGCATATGGGTTGGCGCACATGGATTCATGTGAGTACTCGATGTATGTTTTGGTGATCAACTTGTGGGTTCGTGACATTGGGAACCTATGCATAGGGGTTGGCACACGTTTTGACTCTCCTGTAGAAACTTTGGGGCACTCTTTGAAGTTCTATGTGTTGGTTGAATAGATGATTCTGAGATTGTGTGATGCATATCGTATAATCATGCCCACGGATACTTGAGTTGACAATGGAGTATCTTGGTGACATTAGGGCCTTGGTTGACATGTATCTTAAGGTGTTATTCTAGTACGAACTCTTGAATAGATCGATCAGTAAGAATAACTTTGTGGTGGTTTCGTACCCGACAATAATCTCTTCGTTTATTCTCCGCTATTAGTGACTTTGGAGTGACTCTTTGTTGGATGTTGAGGGCTATTTATATGATCCAATTATGTTATCTTTGTTGAGAGAACTTCCACTAGTGAAAGTATGAACCCTAGGCCTTGTTTCCACGCATTGCAATACCGTTCGTGCTCACTTTTGTTACTAGTTACCTTGCTGTTTTTGTAATTTCAGATTACAAAAACCTATATCTACCATCCATATTGCACTTGTTCCACCATCTCTTCGCCGAACTAGTGCACCTATACAAATTACCATTGTATTGGGTGTGTTGGGGACACAAGAGACTCTTTGTTATTTGGTTGGAGGGTTGCTTGAGAGAGACCATCTTCATCCTACGCCTCCTGCGGATTGATAAACCTTAGGTCAACCACTTGAGGGAAAATTGCTACTGTTCTACAAACCTCTGCACTTGGAGGCCCAACTACGTCTACATGGAGAAGGTTGCGTAGTAGACATTACTCCCCCAAGCTTAGGCTTTTGGCCTAAGTTGGTCTACTCCCATGGAGGGAAATAACCAGCTCCGGGGTACTCCAGAGTGGACTGAGGATGCCACTGCCACTACCAGGAAAAGGCCTGCTAGTGGTGCACCTATTTTGGCTACTAATGGCGCACTATAGGTGCGCCACTATCATCACGCCATTAGATTTTTTTACTAATGGCGCACCACAAGTGCGCCATTAGTATCTGGTATACTAATGGCGCACTAGGTAGTGCGCCATTAGTATTGCTCATGGTGCGCCATTAGTATCTGTTATACTAATGGCGCACCTAGAAGTGCGCCATTAGTATAGCTCCAGGTGCGCCATTAGTATGCCTCATAGGTGCGCCATTAGTATGCCTCCCAGGTGCGCCATTAGTGTGCCTCCCAGGTGCGCCATTAGTGTGCCTCCCAGGTGCGCCATTACTATGCCTCCCAGGTGCGCCACTAGTATGCCTCCCATGTGTGCCATTAGTATAGCTCACGGTGATGACCAGACATCGCAGGGTTAACATATTTATTGTGTGCTAATTCCTTCTACTTTTCTTTTCCTCTCCAATAATTAAAATAATAAGAGTTACAGAGCTATCGGTCCATATAAACACCTCATGGTGCCAAACATCATAGGGCTCTATAGGTTTGTTACAGGCTACCACTGTTCAAAACTTCAGTATTGTGCAGAAGCACACATGCTACAAATAAGTTGAAAGAGCTGGTACACAAAATTGCTAAAATTGTGGTGAAATCAAGAAACTTCAAGAACCAGCCTCTGCGACGCAGCATAGAACCTCAAGATTTGGTCATCACCGTGGAACTATAAACGAATCAACGGATCCTGGCTTAGCACGCCATCTGCCAAAAAATGGGGCCTTTCTAAGAAGCTCAAGCATCTGCTGGTACTCACAAGCCATATCCTGCAATAGAGATGAGACATCTTAAACCTTCACTTATTGTATTCACAATCATTGCTCACAAAGAATCAGAAATCATTTAATGTAATCTAGGTCTATGGCTTCAACTCATTATCCAACTGACTAATTAAAAACCGTACAGTATAGGATGAAATACCTTAATTGCAAGATAAGCAATCTTCTCGTGACAAAATTGTGTGGCTAATGGATGTTCAAGTGATATGAAGGCATGTGCCAATCTTATCCTGCCATCAAAACACAGATATTTTGCCAGGCTTACATTAGGACTTTAGAATGCTAGGAATGAGAAAGGGAACTCTCTTACTTGTAGAACAATGACTCGGTGGAGGGTAAGGATGCTGCCTTTGAAGATGTGCCTTGTTTCCTCCGAGTTGTTCCTAAAATAACTTCGATCATGCAAACCAGATTTATTCCAGCATATTGAGTACCTAATAAAACATTAATGGCAAAGCTAAGCTTCTATTTTAAAAGTTCAACCAAAGAATGGTGCATGAAGATACAGTCAGAGCAAAATGCAAAGGAGTTCAAAATGGTGCATGAAGATACAGTCTTGGGATGTAAGATTCACCCATGAAGATTTCCTTGAGCTCGCTGCAGATCGAAGGAAAGAGTTTTACAAAGATGTCGCATGATTTATAAACTATTATTATTAACATGTTTTTGTAACAGTAAATACAACCCGCATACGCACCCACAAACCTGTGACATTAGTACCCACACACCCAAGCATGAGCGCCTGCTCAAGGCTGAACCATGGACCATAAACCATAACAAGTCCATGGAAATGGAAACCTAGTACTAACACTCAATTAGACCTTGAACTTCTATTGCAGAAGTCAGAATATTGTCTTAACAGATCCATGGTCTAAGAAAGGTAATTCAACATTAACAACAAAAACTCTGCAAGGCATAGAAGAGTGTTGATAATAGAAGAATATGGTGAGGGAACCACACAAACCTTCACTGAGAAAGAGAGATCAACCTGGGTTATGGGCGCAACTTTAGTTTCTGACATAGACTCAGTAGCTGGAGAAAATGATGTTGATCTAATACTCATCATACAAGGAGACTCCCCGGTATATCGTACAGTGCAGAGTACATTTCCAGCATAAATTGGCCTGAAGAAAAGAGTGTCTTATCTTAATCATCAAAAGTTTAATTGCTGATGGGTTATAGCATCGAGTTGTCTATGTTAAACACCAAAGAGATGGTGATTACCCTATGAATACCCCGAATTCTCCATGAATCACCGATAACAATGCAAAAACATTGGACTGCCGTACCTCACAAAGACCCGTTGTTCACATATGGCAGTGACGTCCATGACAGGGGAGACATCTAGAAGAGCCGCTGCACGTGGAAGAAAATTCTTCCCAAACGACGTCGAGGAGGCTATCACATGAGAGTATCCACCTTTCTGCTGCACGGAGCGGAGTAGCTCGGCCCAAGGCTCAGCTAAAGGATGCGCAAACACGTCTGAATCCGCAACAAGAACCTGCCACAAAAGAGAGACATCTGATGAAGAAATGAACATGTGCTTCCATTCTCGCCAAGTTCTCTTTCACCCTTGCTAAACTGAAATGCAGAGCATGGCAAAAAAGAAAAAGATGCAACTAATAGTATTATGTATGGGAACGGGAGGTAGCCAGCAGCAAGCAACAATACCTCATTGAGCAATGGGTGGCTAGACGCAGCATGCTGGGCAGCCTTGTGCAGCGTCGGTCCGGATCCATCGAGAAGAAGAGATGCCTTGTTCACTTTGGCGATGGCCTCGGCAGCCGCCAACGCGCTCAGGAAGATGGCTTGACGAGCCCTCCTTCGTGCTCCGCTATGATCAGTGTGCTCACCTAGCAAGCAGGACAGCAGCAGGGCCAAGGAGACCCAGGGGCAAACTAGCCTTTTTAGGTAATGATGGTGAGGCAAGACTGATGTTCAGTAATAATTCAGGAGAAGTAATAATGGCATAACCGCACAAGGAGGAGGCAAATTCATCTTCTTTTGTTTAATTAGCGTTCACATGCTACTCTAGAGTGGAGTAGACAGATACTAGCAGAGGAAGTAGCAGACAGGCATGGAACTGAATCTGTCCAAGAGAAGAGAGAGCACAGTAAGACACAGAGAGAGAGAGAGAGAGAGACTGAGAGTAGCATAAGGCAAAGTTGAAGTTCTAAGCTCAGCATTGATATTAGGGTAAATTAATATGACTTGGGCTCTCAAAGAGTAAACATAATATGTCATCTGTAAGAATTTACTCCAACGGACTAATGATTCGCTTTGTTTTGAATTTCATTAGGTTTATGCAATGCTAGACCAGCCAGGGACTATCTCTCCTGGTGGCATTTCTTGAAGATGAAGAAGAACCTGAGCAGGCACCCTGAGAACGATGTGCCTTGAACATAGGAAGGTGGCCCATGAGCACACATACTCAGTTAGCCACACCAGAGGAGATACTCGGTCCCACTGTATGCAATGCAAATAAGATCCTTTATATTCCGAGCTTCTGAAATAATCACTCATTGCAATTTGTTATATCCTGACCTTGTTGATTAAGAACAATAGAACTATAGAAGTGTTGGAAACTGCATATGCAGCGATGACATCTTCTTGCTCAAATGTTCAACATTACTCCCTCTGTCCCATAATATAAGATGCTATTACAACCAATATGCGAGTATATCTGTTGTAATAACATCTTATATTATGAGACGGAGGTAGTACCTTCTATAACAATGTGACTATTTTGTCTACTTTAAGGAAGAAGGAGCACTCCTGGATAATTCAGAGGAACATCTGCATCTAGATACTGAGGTTATGCTCGTAATTCTGAACCTGAAGGAAAGAAATTGTGACGAACTATGTTCCATTGCTAACATAATATGATTATTGCATACACCAAATCACTACGATGTAAAATATACCCTCTCCGTCCCAAATTTTTTGTCTTAGATTTGTCTAGATATGGATGTATCTAGAAGTGTTTTAGTGTTAAATACATCCGTATCAACAAATAAATACATCCGTATCAACAAATCTAAGACAAGCTTTTTGGGACAGAGATAATACTTGACATTGATTAGATGTGAATCTCAATAGCCAAATAGATGAATTCAGGCTATAAATAGCCAGGGGAAATACTTGTCTGTTTCTCCTGAAACAAGTCTAGAATGTCAGAACACATGGAAGCCTGTAAAGAAAATTTCTTGATTGCTTCACCCAAGGATATATGGTAAGTCACAATTTACAAAGATCACCAATTGTGAACTCTCTGCATTCACAATTCCACATAGTACATAGTACATACAACATATTAATGTTGTTCATCATTCTTAGTCGGGATTGCTTCCGCGAAAAAGAAAGAAATTAGTAAAAGAAGTTTCACAACAGATAGTATACAATAGTATTACTACTTGGTAAACTTTTGGTGGATAAATCATCCCTCAAAAGAAAACAAAGAAACCCAGATAATTCAGTCTGTGAATTTCACCGAATGACCGTGGGATAAATCGACTAGTGGCCAAGGGAGGGGGGGAGGAGAAGACCTTGTTGTTGTAGGCGCGGGTCATCGGGGATGATGCGTAAGTTGAAGGCACGGCGGAGGCAGTCCTGTCCGGCGGCGGGATCCGCGAGGCGGCGGTGCACGGCTCCGAGGAGGCGCCGTGCGGCTGCACGGGAGGCGGGGGCGTCGAGGCGGTCGAGCAGGGCCTCGGCAGCGCCGTACTCGGAGGCTGCGCAGGACGCCAGGAAGGCCGCGACCTCCACGTCCATGTCCTCGCCAGGGCTCGCCGGCGCTGCCATTGCCGTCTCAGGGAAGGTTCGATTTGGGTGGGGACAGGGGGTTGACTGATCGTGCTGGTCGAGGACGACGGTGGGTGGTCTGCGGCGGTTGGTTTGGATAGAGGTGTAGGCAGTGGCTGATCTGCATGCCGCCTAACCGGATCAAGATCGAGAAGGGGAGAGGGTGGGGGCGCCGATGCCGGCGCCGATGGGAGACAGGCCGGGGTGGGGTGGAGGAGGTCGTCGTCCTCGTCGGTGGCGGCGGGGCTGAGGTAGGGTGAATCGGGAGCGGCTGTGGTGTTGGAGTAGAGATCGAGCGCGTGATCTGAATATTTCGAGATATTTTGTTAGTTGGAACGTGGGAGTGGTGGACATTGAGCGCGCAAGCTCAAAGAGTGGTGGTAGGCGGCTGTCCAAAATATCAGGTTACTAATGGCGCACCACCTACAAATGCGCCATTAGTAACCCTGGTTACTAATGGCGCACCAGCTGGTGGTGCGCCATTAGTAGTTTTGCAAAAAAAAATATAGTAGTGGCGCATCACCTGTAAATGCGCCATTAGTAAGCCCGGTTACTAATGGCGCACCAGCTAGTGGTGCGCCATTAGTAGTTTTGCAACAAAAAAATAGTAGTGACGCACCGAGTGTGTGGTGCGCCATTAGTGTCCATCACACTAATGGCACACCTCCACATGGTGCGCCACTGCTATATAGTAGTGGCGCACTACTTGTCTGGTGTGCCATTAGTGTCTATATCATCTATAGCCCTTTTTCTAGTAGTGTGTTGTGTGAGCTCCTCTGGCTTCCACTGATAAACCGGCATCTGGTACTCGACTGGTGGCTCAAGCACGGGCACCTGTGGTTGGGCTAAGCCCCAATATGAGTAGATGTCCGAGGGCATAATAATGTACCTGCCTCCATGAAGATTGAACAAAGAAGGAGCCGGCAAAGTAATAGTCTCACGAGTACCCTGACTAAATACCAGGTTATAAATCATCCTTCTATTTATATCTCTATCAAGAAAATCATGGTAAACCATGCTATCGTAATCTAGATATCTCTCGGAAAGAAGAACCTATTCTTCCTGCTCTAGTCTAATAGGTATCTCAAAGTGTGTGGCAAGACGGGTAGCATAGATACCTCCATAGACAACACCTTTAGAACGGTTCGGGTTCAACCGTTTAGCTACTATAGCGCCCAAGCTATAATTTTTATCGTTATAAAGGGCTTCGCGCAAGACCGCAAGATCTGGGGAACTAAGTGACCCAGCTTTCCCACGGCCAATCAAACATTTTCCCACAAATAATGAGAAGTACCGAAGCACGGGAAAATGAATGCTAGCAGCTGTAGCGCTAGACACTCCTCTCTCCTCTCCTACAATAATTGTATCAATGAAAGCTTCCAAGTCCCGTGGACGAGGTTCATGAATATCCCCAACGTAAGGTAATTTGCAAACATTGCAAAAATCTTGGAGTGACATGCGCTGGGGGATATTGTAAAGTTTGAACTCAACCATAGGAGGATTCTTCCTCGGATACAAGTTAAAGCTTTGTACGAAGATATTAATGAGGAGGAGGTATTGCGGACACTTATCTTAAACGAAGGCGGTAAGGCCTGCATTTTCCACCAAGTGATAAAAGTCCTCATAAATTCCAGCGGTGCGTAAGAACATGTCGCTTGGCCACTAGGACGCTTGAACTTCTGCGACTCGAGGGACCAGATACTTGGGCTTCTTCTCACTCCCATCATCCTTGGGGTCACGGCTTGAAGATCCTCTTAAGAACCTCCTCATCTATTCCCTTTTCTATCTTTGAAAATTTCTGAAATTTTTAGTGATTCTAAGGAAAAGTGAATAAGGCCCAACGAAACTCGTAGCAACTACTCCAACGAGTGCCTAGAGGCCATATCACACATCAAAAATACTTGGGACCAGCTAAAATTAGCATGCAAAGCTCAAGAACATGGTCACCAGGGCAGCAAAAATACACAGAGTATAAGGCACTAGAGAAAAAAACTAATTGGACCAATGGAGGAGTCACTTACCAAGGAGTAATTTCCCCAAAACAGTTCGGAGAACGGTGATTTGAGCAAAGAGATCGAAAATCCCAGCAAGAGGAGCAAGAACACGGGTTTGAGCTGTGAAACGATTTTTTTGGAGGTAGGAGAACCAGATGAGAGGAAGAATGACTGGAAAGGGTGCCTGTGGGCCCCACAAGCCTAGGTGGCACGGCCAGGGCGGTGCCCACACTGCCAGGGCTTGTGGCCCACTGGTATAGCCCCCAGACAAGCTCTTTGTCTCAGAATTTTTCAAAACTTCCAGAAAAAATCATACTTGATTTTCAGGACGTTCGAAGAACTTTTATTTTTGGGGTACTTTTCTATGGGACCCTAAGGCAGGAAACAGGGAAAACTAAACTAAATCTATCATTTTTATTCTAAGCAACCGAAGGTGAAAGCTTGGAACAGAGGTTTGTGACTCCTCGATTCATCCATCTCATGGTCATCGAAAGAAATCCGTCAATGAGGTTGATCAAGTCTCCTCAACAAATCTTTCCGAATCGCAAAAGAGAACGGAGAATTTTCGAATAGTCACTAGGTCACCTCAATGGGGATGTGTATCTCCCCAACAAGAAAATCTTACTTCATCTTGACACGAGGAATAGGGCATTCAAAGCTCCCAATAAGAATCGATGAAGTTTTTTCGATAGCATTGATGCAGTGTACTCGATATTGTTTCTTCGGAAAGTGCACCGCATGCTCATTGCCGTTGACATGGAAAGTGACATTGCCTTTGTTGCAATCTATGACAACCCCTGCAGTGTTTAAAAAGGGTCTTCCGAGGATGACCGCCATGGCATCGTCCTCAGGAGTATCCAAGATAACAAAGTCTGTTAAGATAGTGACATTAGCAACCACAACAGGCACATCCTCGCAAATGCCGATAGGAAAAGCAGTTAATTTGTCGGCCATTTGCACAGAGATTTCAGTGGGTGTCAACTTATCCAGTTCAAGTCTATGATAAAGAGAGAGAGGCATAACACTAACACCGGCTCCAAGGTCGCATAACGCAGTTCTAACATAGTTGCCTTTAATGGAGCAAGGTAAAGTGGGCACACCGGGATCACCTAGTTTCTTAGGATGTCCACCCTTGAAGGTATAATTAGCAAGCATGGTGGAAATCTCAACCTCAGGTATCCTCCTCTTATTAGTCACAATATCTTTCATGTACTTAGCATACGGAGACATTTTGAGCATATCTGTCAAACGCATTTGCAGAAAGAGAGGTCTGTTCATTTCAACGAAGCGCTCAAAATCCTCATCATCCTTTTTCTTGGATGGTTTGGGAGGAAAGGGCATAGGTTTCTGAACCCATGGCTCCCTTTCTTTACCATGCTTCCTAGCAGTGAAGTCATTCTTATCCTATCTTCTATTCTTAGGCTATGGTTATCAAGATCAACACTAGGTTCAATCTCCACATCCTTATCATTGCTAGGTTGAGCATCTTCATGAACATTACTATTGATATTATCATCAGGCTCATGTTCATCACCAGATTGTGTTTTAGCATCAGAGACAGAGGCATTGTTTGGACTCTCAGGTGTAGCAGCAACATGGTTGCTACCGTGCGGGTTCTGCTACTGCGACAACAGACCTTCCCTGGTAACGGCGCCAGGAATCATGCTATTGCGGCTACGCCTATAGGGACTTCCTTGGAAAATATGCTAAGGATTTCCCCGCGGCCTTGGATCCTTGCGTTGGTGTTCCCTTGAAGAGGAAAGGGTGATATAGCACATCAGCGGTAAGTATTTCCCTCAGTTTTGAGAACCAAGGTATCAATCCAGTAGGAGGAGCGTTCACAAGTACCTGCACAAACACAAAGAGCTTGCACGTAACGCTATCAAGGGGTTGTCAATCCCTTATAGATTGTTTGCAAAGTGAGAACTGAAAGCAAAGAGTAACAAAGCAAAGTAAACGTGAAGTGGAAACGATAGTTGTGAATAGACCCGGGGGCCGTAGTGTTCACTAGTGGCTTCTCTCATGAAAGCAAGTAGACGGTGGGTGAACGAATTACTGTCGAGCAATTGATAGAACCGTGCAAAGTCATGACGTTATCTAAGGCAATGATTATATCTATAGGCATCACGTCCAAAACAAGTAGACCGATACTTTATGCATCTACTACTATTACTCCACACGTCGACCGCTATCCAGCATGCATCTAGTGTATTAAGTCCAAAAGAACAGAGTAACGCCATAAGCAAGATGACATGATGTAGATGGACAATCTCATATCTACGATAAAAGCCCATCTTGTTACCCTTGATGGCAACAACACGATGCATGCCTTGCTGCCCCTTCTGTTACTGGAAAAGGTCACCACACGGTATGAACCCAAAACCAAGCACTTCTCCCATTGCAAGAATCATAGATCTAGTCGGCTAAACAAAACCCAAGACTAGGAGAGACTTACAAGGATATCAAATCATGCATATAAGAAATCAGCAAAGACTCAAATATAATTCATAGATAATCTGATCACAAATCCACAATTCATCGGATCTCGACAAACACACCACCAAAGAGGATTACATCGGATAGATCTCCATGAAGATCATGGAGAACTTTGTATTGAAGATCCAAGAGAGAGAAGAAGCCATCTAGATACTAACTACGGACCCGTAGGTCTGAAGTGGACTACTCACGAGTCATTGGAGAGGCGATGATGTTGATGTAGAATCCCTCCAACTCCAAAGTCCCCTCCGGGAGGGCACCGGGAAGGGTCTCCAGATGAGATCTCGCGGAAACGGAAGCTTGCGGCGGCAGAAAAGTGTTTTCGTGGATGCCCTCATTTTTTCTGGATTTTTAGGGAATTTATAGGCCAAAGACATAGGGCAGGGGAGCGCCAGGGGGGCCACAAGCTTGGTTGCCGCGACCTCCCCCCTTGGCCGCGGCAACAGGGTTTGTGGGCTCCCTATGGGCCCACTGCCTTGGCCCTCAAGCCTCCCGATCTTCTTCCGTTCTAGAAAAAATATATTTCGGGAATTTTATTCCATTTGGACTCCGTTCGAAAATCAGATATGAAAAGAGTCAAAATACAGAAAAAACAGGAACTGGCACTTGGCACCGAGTTAATAAGTTAGTCCCAAAAAAAGATAAAAAAGGTAAACAAAACATCCAAAGTTGACAAGATAACAACATGAAACCATCAAAAATTATAGATACGTTTGAGACGTATCAAGCATCCCCAAGCTTAACTCCTGCTCGTCCTCGAGTAGGGAAGTGATAAAGAATGAATTTTTGATGCTTTCATGCTACCTAGCATAGATGCCCTTTGTAACTCCTCTTATGTGACGTGAATGTTCAGATCCAATAGATTCAAAACAATAGTTTGCTATTGACGTGGAGACAATAATAATTCAAGGAAACTAGCAAGGTAATCATGGACTTTCAAAATAACTAGCCCAAAAGAAAGTTATCCCTACAAAATCATATAGTCTGGCTATGCTCTATTATCCTTGCACAACGAATTTAAATCATGCACAACCCCGGTATTGGCCAAGTAATTGTTTTCACACCTTTACTTTCTCAAACTTTTTCGACTCTCACGCAATACATGAGCGCAAGCCATGGTTTTAGCACTATAAGTGGTGTGGAGTGTGGTGGAGGTTGCAAGACAAACAAGGACAAGATGGTCACATTGACTAGGCATATCAATGAGATATGGAGATGCTCATCAATAGGTATCAATGTGAATGAGTAGGGATTGCCATACAAATGATGCACTAGAGCTAAGAGTATGTGAAAGCTCTTAAATAACCCTAGTGGGTGTGCATGCAACTTGCTTGCTCACGAAGACCTAAGGCAATTTTGAGGAAGCCTATCATTGGAATATACAAGCCAACTTATATAATGAAAATTTCCCACTAGCTATATGGTGGTGACAAAACGAGAGATTCTCAATCATGAAGATCATGGTGCTTACAAGCACAAGTGTGGAAAGATAGTAGCATTGTCCCTTCTCTCTTTTTCTCTCATTATTTTGGTGGGCTCTTTGGCCTCTTATATGTGTGTGTGTGTGTGTGTGTGTGTGTATATATATATATATTGTTTTGGTGGGCATATTTGGCCTCTTTTATTTCCTCACATGGGACAATACTCCATCAATGATGATAATCACACTTACAACTCAAAACTTAGAGCAATAATGACTCTATATGGAATGCCTTCGGTAGTGTACCGTGACAATGATCTAGCATGGCATAGACATCTATGGGAACATCATGCTAGCTATCTTATGATCATGCAATGGCAATGTAGAAGTGGTGGCACATGTCATGGTGGTAGTTGCATGGCAATATATCTCGGAATGGTTTTGAAAAAGCCATAGGAGGTAGGTATGTTGGCTGTTTTGAGGGAGGCTAATGGTGGGTTTTATGCACCGGCGAAAGTTGCACGACACTAAAGAAGATAGTGATGGTGGAAGGTGAAAGTGCATCTAAACCATGGACTCAGCATTAGTCATGAAGAACTCATATACTTGTTGCAAAAGTTTTAGTAGTAATCGAAACAAAGCATTCAACGCATACTCCTAGGGGAAGGGTTGGTAGGTATAAACCATCGCGCGATCCCGACCGCCACACAAAGGATGACAATCAATAAACTAATCATGCTCAGACTTCATCACATAGCGGTTCACCATACACGCATGCTACGAGAATCACTAACTTTAACACAAGTATTTCTAGATCCACAACACCTTACTAATATAACTTCAATATTACCACAACCACAACTCAAAACTAATTGAGATGAATCAAACTTCTCTAACTATTCAATGCACATGAAGGTGGAAGTTTTCATATCCCTTTGGATAACTACCCCTTTTGAGACTACTTTCAAAGCAGAGATCACCTACCAAGCCACGCACCGCCGTTCTCTAAAAGATATAAGTGAAGCACATAGAGCAAACGCAACTAGCTCAAAATATATAAGTGAACCACATGTGAGCTGAATTGTCTAACCAAAGGATATAAGTGAGGCTCAACAAAATCACGGTGAGTGCATGTCTCTCTCTAGGTGTGCAGAAAGGATGATTGTGACACAACAAAAATAAAAGACTCCTACGATACAAGACGCTCCACGCAAAACACATAACATGTGGTGAATAAAAATATAGCCCCAAGTAACGTTACCGATGGATTGGAGACGAAAGAGGGGATGCCTTCCCGGGGCATCCCCAAGCTTAGTCTTTTACGGCATCCTTGAATCAACTTGGGGTGCCTTGGGCATCCCCAAGCTTGAGCTCTTTCCACTCTTTATCGTTTTGTCCATAAGATATACACCCAAAACTTAAAAACTTCACAACACGAAACTTAAACAGAAACTCATGATAACATTAGTATAAGAAAGCAAACCACCACTTCCTTAGGTACTGTAGAAAACATAAATGCTACTTATATTGATGTTGGGTTACTGTATTTTCAATCTTCCATGTCTAATACCCCCCGATACTATCCATAGTTTCATCAAAATAAGCAACCAACTCAACAAAAACAGAATCTGTTAACAGCAGACCAGTCTGTAGCAATCTGTATACTTCGTATACTTCAGTTACTTCAACAATTCTGAAAAATTACGACAGTCTGAAGAATTTGCATAGCAATCTGAAGAAAAAAGAATCAACTCAAAAGCTCTTACAAAAAAAAATGAAAATTCTTTTCGTGAGCAGAAAGTTTCTGTCTTTTCCAGCATGACCAAACGATCATCCCCAAGACTAATCATAATGGTTTTTCTTGGCACAAACGCAAAAAGAAACACAAAAAACACAATCATAAAAGAATTATGGAAGTGTGGAAAACAAAAAATAGAAAGAAAAAGGATAGATTCGTTGGGTTGCCTCCCAACAAGCGCTATTGTTTAACGCCCTTAGCTAGGCAAAAGGTGATGGAATCACGTATAGTCATCTTTGGTGCTCAAACCATAAGTAGCCCTGATCATAGATTCATAAGGCAATCTTATTTTCTTTCTAGGAAAATGCTCCATGCCCTTCTTTAGGGGAAATTGAAATCTAATATTCCCTTCCTTCATATCGATGATAGCACCAATAGTCCTTAGGAAAGGTCTACCAAGAATAATGGGACATGAAGGATTGCAATCTATGTCAAGTACAATGAAATCCACGGGTACATAGTTCTTATTTGCAACAATAAGAACATCATCGATCCTTCCCATGGGTTTCTTGACAGTAGAATCCGCAAGATGCAAATTAAGAGAGCACTCTTCAATCTCATGAAAACCAAGAATATCACATAAAGACTTTGGAATCGTGGAAACACTAGCACCCAAATCACACAAAGCATTGCATTCATAGTTTTTGATTTTGATTTTTATAGTAGGTTCCCACTCATCATGAAGTTTTCTAGGTATAGAGACTTCTAATTCGAGCTCCTCTTCAAGAGATTTCATCATAGCATCTACGATATAAGCGGTAAAGGCTTTGCTTTGGCTATAAGCATGTGGAGAGTTTGCAATGGAATGCATCAAAGAAATGCATTCAAACAAGGAGAAACTATCATAATTGAATTCCTTGAAATCCAAAGTGGGAGTTTCATTACTACCCAAAATTTTGATTTATTCTACTCCACTCTCCACACCTTTATCATCAAGATAGGTGGGCTCCGAATCATTGGGGCGTTTTCAACCAAAGTGGATTCATATCCAGCCCCTTCATCAAAAGGTTTGACACGCGAAAACAAAGATTCAAGAGGAGTCACACCAAGCACTTTAAGATCTTCGTGATTTGCATCACTAGAACGCACCTTTTTTAAACCATTCATGCCTAGCGCGAATTTGGGCGGTTCTTTCTTTGCTCTCATTCATGGAGGTACGCATAGCTTTTAAAGTTTCATCCAAGTTGACCTTGGGAGGAGCACATCAACTTTCAAAGCATCAATATCACAAGACATCCTGTCAACGCTCTTAGCCAAATCGTCTATTTTGAGTAGTTTTTCCTCTATGGACGCATTGAAAATCTTTTGAGAGTTGATGAACTCTTTGATATTACTCTCTAAATCAGAGGGTAATTTGTTGTGATTTCCATAAGTGTTGTTGTAGGAATTGCCATAATTGTTAGAGGAGTTACTAGGAAAAGGCGTAGGAACATAGTTTCCTCTAAAAGCATTGTTGTTGCCAAAATTGTTCCTACCAACAAAATTAACGTCCAAACTAGCATTGCTACTCTCAATCAAGGAAGATAGTGGCATGTCATTAGGATCTAAAGGAGCATTTCTACTAGCAACCAAATTCATTAACTTATCCATCTTAGCACTAAGCCAGTTAATTTCTTCTATAGCGTGTACCTTCTTGCTAGCAGGTGACCTTTCAGTGTGCCACTGAGAGTAGTTGGTCATGATATTGTCTAGGAGTTTTGTAGCGTCTCCTAACATGATTTCCATGAACATTCCTCCTGAGGCGGAGTCCAAGATATTGCGAGAAGCAAAATTCAAACCAGCGTAAAAGATTTGTATAGTCATCCACAAACTCAAGCTATGAGCGGGACAATTTCTAATCATTAACTTCATCCTCTCAGTGGCACACTGAAAGGTATTGAGATGGGATGCGACATCTTCACTAGGAAGGCTAGAGAATTGCTCTTTCATAACAAGATTCAGCAAAGCTGCGTTGATTTCATACGATTCCGCACTAGTGGCGGGAGCAATCGGAGTACTAATAAAATCATTATTATTGGTACTCGAGAAGTCGCAAAGTTTGGTGTTTTTAGCCATGATGACTTCAACAAACCAACAAGAACACAAGCAAGCAAGAAAACCGGCAAAGGAAAACAGCAAAGGGCAAAAGAAAACAGCAAAGGAAAACGGAAAAAGGCAAATGAAAACGGCAAAGGGGAGAGGCAAATGAAAACGGCAAATGTGAAGTGGGGGAGAGGAAAACGAGAGGCAACTGGCAAAAAAGGTAAATGCAAGAGATGAGTTTGTGACACCTACTTGGATAGATCTCCTCCCCGGGAACGGCACCAGAAATCCTTCTGCTACTGCGACAATAGACCTTCCTTGGTAACGGCGCCAGGAATCCTGTTGTTGCGGCTACGCCTATAGGGACTTCCTTGGCAAATATGCAACGGATTTCCCCGCTGCCTTGGAGCCTTGCGTTGGTGTTCCCTTGAAGAGGAAAGGGTGATGTAGCACAACGGCGGTAAGTATTTGCCTCAGTTTTGAGAACCAATGTATCAATCCAGTAGGAGGAGCGTTCACAAGTACCTGCACAAACACAAAGAGCTTGGACCCAACGCTATGAAGGGGTTGTCAATCCCTTATAGATTGTTTGCAAAGTGAGAACTGAAAGCAAAGAGTAACAAAGCAAAGTAAACATGAAAGTGGAAATGATAGTTGTGAATAGACCCGGGGGCCGTAGTGTTCACTAGTTGCTTCTCTCATGAAAGCAAGTAGACGGTGGGTGAACGAATTACTGTCGAGCAATTGATAGAACCGCGCAAAGTCGTGACGTTATCTAAGGCAATGATTATATCTATAGGCATCACGTCCAAAACAAGTAGACCGATACTTTCTGCATCTACTACTATTACTCCACACGTCGACCGCTATCCAGCATGCATCTAGTGTATTAAGTCCAAAAGAACAGACTAACGCCTTAAGCAAGATGACATGATGTAGATGGACAATCTCATATCTACGATAAAATACCATCTTGTTACCCTTGATGGCAACAACACGATGCGTGCCTTGCTGCCCTTTCTGTCACTAGGAAAGGTCACCACACGGTATGAACCCAAAACCAAGCACTTCTCCCATTGCAGGAATCATGGATCTAGTTGGCCAAACAAAACCCAAGACTCGGAGAGACTTACAAGGATATCAAATCATGCGTATAAGAAATCAGCAAAGACTCAAATATAATTCATAGATAATCTGATCACAAATCCACAATTCATCGGATCTCGACAAACACACCGCCAAAGAGGATTACATCGGATAGATCTCCATGAAGATCATGGAGAACTTTGTATTGAAGATCCAAGAGAGAGAAGAAGCCATCTAGATACTAACTACGGACCCGTAGGTCTGAAGTGGACTACTCACGAGTCATTGGAGAGGCGATGGTGTTGATGTAGAAGCCCTCCAACTTCAAAGTCCCCTCTGGTAGGGCACCGGGAAGCGTCTCGAGATGAGATCTCGCGGAAACGGAAGTTTGCGGCGACGGAAAAGTGTTTTCGTGGATGCCCTCATTTTTTCTAGATTTTTACAGAATTTATAGGCCAAAGACCTAGGGCAGGGGAGCACCAGGGGGGGCACAAGCTTGGTTGCCGTGGCCTCCCCCTGGCCGCGGCAACAGGGCTTGTGGGCTCCCTGTGGGCCCACTACCTTGGCCCTCAAGCCTCCCGATCTTCTTCCATTCTGGAAAAAATTATTTTGGGGATTTTATTCCGTTTGGACTCCTTTCCAAAATCAGATATGAAAAGAGTCAAAAACACAGAAAAACAGGACCTGGCACTGGATTAATAAGTTAGTCCCAAAAAAGATAAAAAAGGTAAACAAAACATCCAAAGTTGACAAGATAACAACATGAAACCATCAAAAATTATAGATACGTTTGAGACGTATCAGGTTCCTATCATCTTTCTTATTCTTTCTAGGATGACTAGGTGCATCAATGCTAACTCCTTGAGAATCTTGTTCAATTCTCTTCGGATGACCCTCAAGATACAAAGGTTCCTAGGTCATTCTACCGCCTCTAGTGACGACTCTAACGGAATTGTCATTCAACTCATTGAGCAAGTTATTTTGAGCTTTAAGTACTTGTTCTACCTGAGTAGTAACCATAGAGGCATGTTTACTCAGAAGCTTAAAATCATTGACGTTTCTCTCCACACAAGCACTTAAATGACTAAGCATACGAGCATTCGGTTCCAATTGTCTGCTAACATAATCATTGAAACTATGTTGTTTGGCAACAAAGTTATCAAATTCATCCAGGCATAAGCTAGCAGGTTTATCAAAAGGAATATCACTCTCATCAAACCTATGTAGAGAATTTACTTCTACTACGTGTATCGGGTTATCGAGACCATGGATCTCTTCGATAGGTGGTAGATTTTTGACATCTTCAGATTTAATGCCTTTCTCTCGCATAGATTTCTTGGCTTCTTGCATATCTTCAGGACTGAGGAATATAATACCTCTTTTCTTCGGAGTTGGCTTAGGAGGTGGTTCGGAAATAGTCCAAGCATTCTCATTGCACAAGATGTTATTCAGTAGAATCTCAGCTTGTTCTACAGTTCGTTCCCTAAAAACACAACAGGCACAACTATCTAGGTGGTCTTTGGAAGCATCGGTAAGTCCATTATAGAAGATATCAAGTATTTCATTCTTCTCAAGAGGGTGATCAGGCAAAGCATTCAGTAGCTGGATGAGCCTCCCCCAAGCTTGTGGGAGACTCTCTTCCTCAGCTTGAGCAAAGTTGTATATTTCCTGCAAGGCAGCTTGCTTCTTATGGGCAGGGAAATATTTTTCAGAGAAGTAGTAGACCATATCCTAGGGGCTACGCACACAACCAGGAGCAAGAGAAGTGAACCAGGTCTTAGCATCATCCTTTAGCGAGAAAGGAAACAACTTGAGGATATAGTAGTGGCGGATCTTTTCCTCACTAGTGAATAGGGTGGCTATATCGTGCAGTTTGGTAAGATGGGCTACAACCGTTTCAGACTCATAACCGTGAAAAGGATCAGATTCGACAAGAGTGATTAACTCAGGGTCGATAGAGAATTCATAATCCTTATCGGTCACAAAGATAGGCGAAGTGGCAAACTTCGGGTCGTATTTCATCCTAGCGTTCAGCGATTTTTCTTTCCACTTTGCAGTAATTTCTCAACATCATAGCTATCCTTACACGCAAGAAAGTCCTCAGCTATCTCCTCTTCCATAACATAGCGCTCAGGCGTAACATGCAATTCAGGCATATTAGCAGGTTCTACTTCAATAATATCAGAAGTTTCAGACGTATCATCACATCTAGCAGCAACTCTAGCAATTTGTGGATAAAGGAATGCACCTAGTGGCCAAGCAGTATCAGGCATAACATCATCAGGAAAAGCAGTATCAAGCATAGCATCATCATGCAAAGCAGTATCAAGCATAGAATCATCATAAGCATCATGGGGAGCAAAAGTAGCATCATCAAGCACATGCGACATATCAAGATTTCTAGCAGGAGGCGATGTCGCAAACTTACTCAAAACTGAAGGTGAATCAAGTGCACAGTGCTATCCCACAGACAACAGCGCCAGAAGTTGACACGTTGACAGAGGCTGGGCTTGCGTTGGTTCTTCCCTTGAAGAGGAAAGGGTGATGCAGCACAAGAGCAGTAAGTTTTTCCCTCAGTTTGAGAACCAAGGTATCGATCCATAAGGAGGGTCTCGTCAAGTCCAGAGTACCTGCGCAAACACAAACAAGCTTGCACCCAACGCTTCAAAGGGGTTGTCAATCCCTTCAAGATTGTTTGCAAAGTGAGATCTGAAGGCAGAAAGTGCAACGAAGTAAAAAGTGTAAGGTTGAAAATATGGTGTGGAGTATACCCTGGGGGCCATGGTGTTCACTAGAGGCTTCTCTCAAAATAGCAAGTACCACGGTGGGTGAACAAATTACTGTCGAGCAATTGATAGAACCGCGCAAAGTCATGACGATATCTAAGGCAATGATCATGCATATAGGCATCACGTCCGAGACAAGTAGACTGATACTTTATGCATCTACTACTATTACTCCACACATCGACCGCTATCCAGCATGCATCTAGTGTATTGAGTTCATGACGAACAGAGTAACGCTTTAAGCAAGATGACATGATGTAGAGGGATAATCTCAAACCAATGATGAAAACCCCATCTTTTTACCCTTGATGGCAACAACATGATGTGTGCCTCGCTACCCCTTCTGTCATTGGGTGAGGTCACTGCACGGTATGAACCCAAAACCAAGCACTTCTCCCATTGCAAGAATCATAGATCTAGTTGGCTAGACAAAATCCACAACTCGAAGAGAATTACAAGGATATGACATCATGCATAAGAGAGATCAGAAGAAACTCAAATAAGATTCATAGATAATCTGATCATAAATCCACAATTCATTGGATCTCAACAAACACACCGCAAAAGAAGATTACATCAGATAGATCTCCATGAAGATCATGGAGAAGTTTGTATTGAAGATCCAAGAGAGAGAAGAAGCCATCTAGCTACTAGCTATGGACCTGTAGGTCTATAGTGAACTACTCATGCATCATCGGAGAGGTCATGGTGGTGATGAAGAAGCCCTCCGTGTCTGAATCCCCCCTTCGGCAGGGCACCAGGACGTGCCCCTGATGGGATCTTGCGGACACAGAAGTTTGCGGCGGCGGAAAAGCGATTGCGATGATATCCTCATTTTTTCTGGAATTTATGGGATTATATAGGCGAAAGACCTAGGTCAGGGGACCTCCAGGGGCCCCACAAGCCTGGATGGCGCGGCCCCCCTGGCTGCGGGGTGGGGGCTTGTGGGGCCCCTGGGGCTCCCCTGCCCTGGCTCCCAAGTTCCCTGATCTTCTTCCGTTCCAAAAAAAATCTTTTCAGGGATTTTCTTCCGTTTGGACTCCGTTTCAAAATCTCCTCTGAAAGGGGTAAAAAACATGAAAAAATGGAACTGGGACTTGGCACTGAGTTAATAAGTTAGTCCCAAAAGATATATAAAAGGCATACAAAACTTCCAAAGTTTGACAAGATAATAGCATGAAACCATCAAAAATTATAGATACGTTGCAGACGTATCAAGCATCCCCAAGCTTAACTCCTGCTCGTCCTCGACTAGGGAAGTGATAAAGAATGAATTTTTGATGTGGAATGCTACCTAGCATAGTTGTCCTTTGCAACTTATTTCACGTGACATGAATGTTCAGATCCGTAAGATTCAAAACAATAGTTTGCTATTGACATGAAAACAGTAATACTTCATTCAAACTAGCAAAGTAATCATTAACTTTCAAAATAACAAGGCCAAAGAAAGTTATCCCTACAAAATCATATAGTCTGGCTATGCTCCATCATCCTCACACAACTAATGTAAATCATGCACAACCCCGGAATTGGCCAAGTAATTGTTTTCGCACTCTTAGTTTCTCAAACCTTTTATAACTATCAAGCAATACATGAGTGCAAGCCATGGATATAGCACTATAGGTGGAATAGAGTGTGGTGGTGGTTGTGAGAAAAAAAGGAAGGAGATGATTACATTGACTCGGCGTATCAATAGGCTATGGAGATGCCCATTAATAGATATCAATGTGAATGAGTAGGGATTGCCATACAAGAGATGCACTAGAGCTATAAGTATGTGAAAGCTCAAAAGGAAAACTAGTGGGTGTGCATCCAACTTGCTTGCTCACGAAGACCTAGGGCAATTTTGAGGAAGCCCGTCATTGGAATATACAAGCCAAGTTATAAAACGAAGATTCCCACTAGAATATGGTAGCGACAAAGCAAGAAGCTCTCAATCATGAAGAACATAGTGCTATCATGAAGCACAAGTGTGGAAAAAGATAGTAGCATTGTCCCTTTTCTCTTTTTCTCTCCCTTTTTTTCATTTGGGCTCTTAGGCCTCTTTTTTTCTTTTTTTTTCTCTTTTTTTCTCTTTTTTTGTTTTTGGGCTCTTTGGCCTCTTTTTTTTCTCACATGGGACAATGCTCTAATAATGATGATCATCACACTTTTATTTACTCACAGCTCAAAGATCACAATGATGATGACTCCATAGGAAATGCCTCCGGCAGTGTATCGGGATGTGCAACGATCTAGCATGGCGTATGACGTTGAATCATCTCGCTGGCTATCTTACGATCATGCAATGGCAATATGAGAGTGACGGCACAAGTCATGAGATGGAACGGTGGGAGTTGCATGGCAATATATCTCGGAATGGCTATGAAAATGCCATAGTAGGTAGGTATGGTGGCTGTTTTGAGGAAGAAATTTGGTGGCTTTGTGCACCGACGAGAATTGCGCAGCACTAGAGAGGCTAGCAATGGTGGAAGGTGAATGTGCATCTATACCATGGGCTCAGATTAGTCATGAAGAAGTCACATACTTATTGCGAAAGTTTTTATTAGTAATCGAAACAAAGTGCTAAACGCATACTCCGAGGGGAAGGGTTGGTAGGTGTAAACCATTGTGCGATCCCGACCTCAACACAAAGGATGACAATCAATAGATCAATTATGCTCCGACTTCCTAACATAGCGGTTCACCATATGTGCATGCTACGGGAATCACTAACTTCAACACAAGTATTTATAGATTCACAATACCCTACTAACATAACTCTCAATATTACTGAATCCACGTTTCAAAACTAATTGAGAGGAATCAAAACTTCTCTTACTACTCAATGCACATGAAGATGGAGGTTTTTGAATCCTCTTTGGGTACCTAGCACATGTTGGAATTATGCCCTAGAGGCAATGATAAATGTAGTTATTATTATAATTCCTGTATCAAGATAATCGTTTATTATCCATGCTATAATTGTATTGAATGAAGACTCATTTACATGTGTGGATACATAGACAAAACACCGTCCCTAGCAAGCCTCTAGTTGGCTAGCCAGTTGATCAAAGATAGCCAATGTCTTCTGATTATGAACAAGGTGTTGTTGCTTGATAACTGGATCACGTCATTAGGAGAATCACGTGATGGACTAGACCCAAACTAATAGACGTAGCATGTTGATCGTGTCATTTCATTGCTACTGTTTTCTGCGTGTCAAGTATTTATTCCTATGACCATGAGATCATATAACTCACTGACACCGGAGGAATACTTTGTGTGTATCAAACGCCGCAACATAACTGGGTGACTATAAAGATGCTCTACCGGTATCTCCGAAGGTGTTGGTTGAGTTAGTATGTATCAAGACTAGGATTTGTCACTCCGTGTGACGGAGAGGTATCTCGGGGTCCACTCGGTAATACAACATCACACACAAGCCTTGCAAGCAAAGTGACTTAGTGTAAGTTGCAGGATCTTGTATTACGGAACGAGTAAAGAGACTTGCCGGTAAACGAGATTGAAATAGGTATGCGTATACCGACGATCGAATCTCGGGCAAGTAACATACCGAAGGACAAAGGGAATGACATACGGGATTATATGAATCCTTGGCACTGAGGTTCAAATGATAAGATCTTCGTAGAATATGTAGGATCCAATATGGGCATCTAGGTCCCGCTGTTGGATATTGACCGAGGAGTCTCTCGGGTCATGTCTACATAGTTCTCGAACCCGCAGGGTCTGCACACTTAAGGTTCGGCGTTGCTTTATGCGTATTTGAGTTATATGGTTGGTTACCAAATGTTGTTCGGAGTCCCGGATGAGATCACGGACGTCACGAGGGTTTCCGGAATGGTCCGGAAACGAAGATTGATATATAGGATGACCTCATTTGATTACCGGAAGGTTTTCGGAGTTACCGGGAATGTACCGGGAATGACGAATGGGTTCCGGGAGTTCACCGGGGGGGCAACCCACCCGGGGGGGCCCATGAACCTTAGGGGTGGCGCACCAGCCCTTAGTGGGCTGGTGGGACAGCCCAAGAGGGCCTATGCGCCAAGAGAAGAAAAATCAAAGAGGAAAGAAAGAAAAAAATAAGGAAGGAGGTGGGAAGGGAAGGAAGGACTCCCACCAAACCAAGTCCAACTCGGTTTGGGGGGGGGGGGGAGTCCTTCCCCCCTTGGCTCGGCCGACCCCCTTGGGGCTCCTTGAGCCCCAAGGCAAGGCCCCCTCCCTCCCACCTATATATACGGAGGTTTTAGGGCTGATTTTACACGACTTTCTCACGGCAGCCCGACCACATACCTCCACGATTTTTCCTCTAGATCGCGTTTCTGCGGAGCTCGGGCGGAGCCCTGCTGAGACAAGATCATCACCAACCTCTGGAGCGCCGTCACGCTGCCGGAGAACTCTTCTACCTCTCCGTCTCTCTTGCTGGATCAAGAAGGCCGAGATCATCGTCGAGCTGTACGTGTGTTGAACGCGGAGGTGCCGTCCGTTCGGTACTAGATCGTGGGACTGATCGAGGGATTGTTCGCGGGGCGGATCGAGGGACGTGAGGACGTTCCACAACATCAACCGCGTTCACTAACGCTTCTGCTGTACGGTCTACGAGGGTACGTAGATCACTCATCCCCTCGCGTAGATGGACATCACCATGATAGGTCTTTGTGCGTGTAGGAAAATTTTTGTTTCCCATGCGACGTTTGCCAACAGTGGCATCATGAGCTAGGTTCATGCGTAGATGTCTTCTCGAGTAGATCACAAAAGTTTTGTGGGCGGAGATGTGCGTTTTGCTGCCCTCCTTAGTCTTTTCTTGATTCCGCGGTATTGTTGGATGAAGCGGCTTGGACCGACATTACTCATACGCTTACGAGAGACTGGTTTCATCGCTACGAACAACCCTGTTGCTCAAAGATGACTGGCAAGTGTCGGTTTCTCCAACTCTAGTTGAATCGGATTTGACCGAGGAGGTCCTTGGATGAGGTTAAATAGCAACTCATAGATCTCCATTGTGGTGTTTGCGTAAGTAAGATGCGATCCTACTAGATACCCATGGTCACCACGTAAAACATGCAACAACAACATTAGAGGACGTCTAACTTGTTTTTGCAGGGTATGCTTTTGATATGATATGGCCAATGATGTGATGTGATATATTGGATGTATGAGATGATCATGTTGTAATAGAAAATATCGACTTGCACGTCGATGGTACGGCAACCGGCAGGAGCCATAGGGTTGTCTTTATACTAATGTTTGTGCTTGCAGATGCGTTTACTATTTTGCTAGGATGTAGCTTCAGTAGTAATAGCATGAGTAGCACGACAACCCCGATGGCGACACGTTGATGAAGATCATGGTGTGGCGCCGGTGATAAGAAGATCGTGCCGGTGCTTTGGTGATGGAGATCAAGAAGCACGTGATGATGGCCATATCATGTCACTTATGAATTGCATGTGATGTTAATCCTTTTTATGCACCTTATTTTGCTTAGAATGATGGTAGCATTATGAGGTGATCTCTCACTAAAATTTCAAGACCAAATTGTGTTCTCCCCGACTGTGCACCGTTGCTACAGTTCGTCGTTTCGAGACACCACGTGATGATCGGGTGTGATAGACTCAACGTTCACATACAACGGGTGCAAAACAGTTGCGCACGCGGAACACTCGGGTTAAGCTTGACGAGCCTAGCATGTGCAGACATGGCCTCAGAACACATGAGACCGAAAGGTCGATCATGAATCATATAGATGATATGATTAGCATAGGGATGCTTACCACTGAAACTATACTCAACTCACGTGTTGATCGGACTTGAGCTAGTGTAAGTGGATCATGAACCACTCAAATGACTAGAGAGATGTACTTTTTGAGTGCGAGTTTAGCAAATAATTTGATTGAGTTAAACTCTAATTATCTTGAACATAGTCTAAGTCCACTTTGAATATGTTTGTGTTGTAGATCATGGCTCACGCAACTGTCACCCTGAATTTTAATACGTTCCTAGAGAAAGCTAAGTTGAAAGATGATGGAAGCAACTTTGTAGACTGGGCTCGTAATCTTAAGCTAATCTTACAAGCTGGGAAGAAGGATTATGTCCTTAATGCTGCGCTAGAAGATGAACCACCCGCTACGGCTGATCAGGATGTTAAGAACGTTTGGTTAGCACGTAAGGAGGACTACTCAATAGTTCAATGTGCAGTCTTGTATGGCTTAGAACCGGGACTTCAACGTCGCTTTGAGCGTCATGGAGCATTTGAGATGTTCCAGGAGTTGAAGTTCATCTTTCAGAAGAACGCCCGGATCGAGAGGTATGAGACCTCCGATAAATTCTATGCTTGCAAGATGGAGGAGAACTCGTCTGTCAGTGAGGATGTGCTCAAAATGTCTGGGTACTCAAACCGTCTAGCTGAGCTGGGAATTGAACTCCCGCAAGAAGCTATCACTGACAGAATCCTTCAATCGCTGCCACCAAGCTATAAAGGCTTTGTGTTGAACTACAACATGCAAGGGATGAACAAGTCACCCGGCGAGTTGTTTGCGATGCTGAAAGTCGCAGAGTCTGAACTCCGTAAAGAGCATCAAGTGTTGATGGTGAATAAGACCACTAGTTTCAAGAGAAACGGCAAAGGCAAGAAGGGTAATTCAAAGAAGAGCGGCAAGCCTGTTGCTAATCCGACGAAGAAACCCAAAGCTGGACCTAAGCCTGAAACAGAGTGCTTCTATTGCAAGGGTATGGGTCACTGGAAGCGCAACTGCCCCAAGTATCTGGCTGATAAGAAGGCGGCCAAAGAAAAATAAGGTATATTTGATATACATGTTATTGATGTGTACTTAACCGGTTCTCGTAGTAGTGCGTGGGTATTCGATACCGGTTCTGTTGCTCATATCTGCAATTCGAAACAGGAACTACAGAATAGACGAAGGCTGGCGAAAGATGAAGTGACGATGCGCGTAGGAAATGGTTCCAAGGTTGATGCAATCGCCGTCGGCACAGTTTCACTTCAGTTACCATCAGGATTAGTGATGAACTTAAATCATTGTTATTTCGTGCCTGCGTTGAGCATGAACATTATATCTGGATCTTGTTTATTGCGAGACGGTTACTCTTTTAAGTCATAGAATAATGGTTGTTCTATTTCTATGAGTAATATCTTTTATGGTCATGCACCCAATGTAAGAGGATTGTTCATATTGAATCTTGTTAGCGATACGCATATACATAACATTGAGACCAAAAGAATTAGAGTTAACAATGATAGCGCCATATTTTTGTGGCACTGCCGCTTAGGTCATATTGGTGTAAAGCGCATGAAGAAACTCCATGCTGATGGACTTTTGAAGTCACTTGACTTTGATTCACTTGACACGTGCGAACCATGCCTCATGGGCAAGATGACTAAGACTCCGTTCTCCGGAACAATGGAGCGTGCAAGTGACTTATTGGAAATCATACATACCGATGTGTGTGGTCCGATGAGCGTGGAGGCACGCGGCGGATATCGTTATTTTCTCACCTTCACTGACGATTTGAGTAGATATGGTTATGTCTACTTGATGAAGCACAAGTCTGAAACATTTGAAAAGTTCAAGCAATTTCAGAGTGAAGTGGAAAATCATCGTAACAAGAAGATCAAGTTCCTACGGTCTGATTGTGGGGGTGAATATCTGAGTTTCGAGTTTGGTGCTCACTTAAGACAATGTGGAATTTTTTCACAGTTAACACCGCCTGGAACACCACAGCGTAATGGTGTGTCCGAACGTCGTAATCGTACTTTATTAGAGATGGTGCGATCTATGATGTCTCTTACCGAATTGCCGTTATCTTTTTGGGGTTATGCATTAGAAACAGCTGCATTTACTTTAAATAGGGCACCATCAAAATCCGTTAAGACGACACCATACGAACTGTGGTATGGCAAAAGACCAAAGTTGTTGTTTCTTAAAGTTTGGGGATGTGATGCTTATGTCAAAAAGCTTCAGCCTGAAAAGATGGAACCCAAAGCGGAAAAGTGCGTCTTCATAGATTACCCAAAAGAGACAGTTGGGTACACCTTCTATCTCAAATCCGAGGGCAAAGTGTTTGTTGCTAAAAACGGAGCTTTTCTTGAGAAGGAGTTTCTCTAGAGAGAGTTGAGTGGGAGGAAGATAGAACTTGACGAGGTTGTCGAACCTGTCATCCCTCTGGATGGTGGCGCAGGGCAAGGGGAAACCTCTGTCGTTGCGACGCCGGTTGAGGAGGAAGTTAATGATGATGATCATGAAACTCCAGTTCAAGTTTCTGTCGAACCACGCAAGTCGACGAGACAACGTGCTGCTCCAGAGTGGTACGGAAATCCCGTCTTATCAATCATGTTGTTAGACAACAATGAACCTGCAAATTATGAGGAAGCAATGGTGGGCCCAGATTCCAACAAATGGCTAGAAGCCATGAAGTCCGAGATAGGATCCATGTATGAGAACAAAGTGTGGACTTTGGAAGTACTACCTGAGGGCCGCAAGGCTATTCAGAACAAATGGATCTTTAAGAGGAAGACGGACGCTGACGGCAATGTGACCGTTTATAAAGCTCGACTTGTGGCAAAGGTTTTTTCACAAGTTCAAGGAGTTGACTACGATGAGACATTCTCACCCGTAGCGATGCTTAAGTCCGTCAGAATCATGTTAGCAATAGCTGCATTTTTCGATTATGAAATCTGGCAGATGGATGTCAAAACGGCGTTCCTTAACGGTTTCCTTAAGGAAGAGTTGTATATGGTATAACCCAAAGGTTTTGTCGATCCTAAGAATGCTAACAAAGTGTGCAAGCTCCAGCGATCCATTTACGGACTGGTGCAAGCATCTCGGAGTTGGAACAAACGCTTTGATGAGGTGATCAAAGCATTTGGGTTTATACAAGTGGTTGGAGAATTTTGTATTTAGAAGAAAGTGAGTGGGAGCTCTGTGGCGTTTCTAATATTATATGTGGATGACATATTGCTGATTGGAAACAACGTAGAGTTTTTGGAGAGCATAAAGGATTACTTGAATAAAAGTTTCTCTATGAAGGACCTAGGAGAAGCTGCTTACATTCTAGGCATTAAGATCTATAGGGATAGATCAAAACGCCTGATAGGACTTTCACAAAGCACATACCTTGATAAAGTTTTGAAAAGGTTCAAAATGGAACAGTCCAAGAAAGGGTTCTTGCCAGTTTTACAAGGTACGAGATTGAGTAAGACTCAGTGCCCAGCAACTGATGAAGATAGAGAGCATATGCGCTCCGTCCCCTATGCTTCAGCCATAGATTCTATCATGTATGCAATGCTGTGCACTAGACCGGATGTTAGCCTGGCCATAAGTATGCCAGGTAGGTTCCAGAGTAATCCAGGAGTGGATCACTGGACGGCGGTCAAGAATATCCTGAAGTACCTGAAAAGGACTAAGGAGATGTTTCTCGTGTATGGAGGTGACGAAGAGCTCGCCGTAAAAGGTTACGTCGATGCAAGCTTTGACACAGATCCGGACGACTCTAAGTCCCAAACCGGATACGTATTTATTCTTAATGGGGGTGAGGTAAGCTGGTACAGTTCCAAGCAAAGCGTCGTAGCAGATTCTACATGTGAAGCGGAGTACATGGCTGCCTCGGAGGCGGCTAAGGAGGGTGTCTGGATGAAGCAGTTCATGACGGATCTTGGAGTGGTGCCAAGCGCACTGAATCCAATAACCTTGTTCTGTGACAACACGGGTGCCATTGCCCTAGCAAAGGAACCACGGTTTCACAAGAAGTCCAGACACATCAAACGACGCTTCAACCTCATCCGCGACTACCTCGAGGGAGAGGACGTAAATATATGCAAGGTGCACACGGATCTGAATGTAGCAGACCCGCTGACTAAACCTCTTCCACGGCCAAAGCATGATCAACACCAGAACTGTATGGGTGTTAGATTTATTACAATGTAATTCACATGATGATGTGAGGGCTAGATTATTGACTCTAGTGCAAGTGGGAGACTGTTGGAATTATGCCCTAGAGGCAATGATAAATGTAGTTATTATTATAATTCCTGTATCAAGATAATCGTTTATTATCCATGCTAGAATTGTATTGAATGAAGACTCATTTACATGTGTGGATATATAGACAAAACACCGTCCCTAGCAAGCCTCTAGTTGGCTAGCCAGTTGATCAAAGATAGCCAGTGTCTTCTGATTATGAACAAGGTGTTGTTGCTTGATAACTGGATCACATCATTAGGAGAATCACGTGATGGACTAGACCCAAACTAATAGACGTAGCATGTTGATCGTGTCATTTCATTGCTACTGTTTTCTGCGTGTCAAGTATTTATTCCTATGACAATGAGATCATATAACTCACTGACACCGGAGGAATACTTTGTGTGTATCAAACGTCGCAACGTAACTGGGTGACTATAAAGATGCTCTACAGGTATCTCCGAAGGTGTTGGTTGAGTTAGTATGTATCAAGACTGGGATTTGTCACTCCGTGTGACGGAGAGGTATCTCGGGGCCCACTAGGTAATACAACATCACACACAAGCCTTGCAAGCAAAGTGACTTAGTGTAAGTTGCAGGATCTTGTATTACGGAACGAGTAAAGAGACTTGTCGGTAAACGAGATTGAAATAGGTATGCGGATACCGACGATCGAATCTCGGGCAAATAACATACCGAAGGACAAAGGGAATGACATACGGGATTATATGAATCCTTGGCACTGAGGTTCAAACGATAAGATCTTCGTAGAATATGTAGGATCCAATATGGGCATCCAGGTCCCGCTGTTGGATATTGACCGAGGAGTCTCTCGGGTCATGTCTACATAGTTCTCGAACCCGCAGGGTCTGCACACTTAAGGTTCGGCGTTGTTTTATGCGTATTTGAGTTATATGGTTGGTTACCGAATGTTGTTCGGAGTCCCGGATGAGATCACGGATGTCACGAGGGTTTTCGGAATGGTCCGGAAACGAAGATTGATATATAGGATGACCTCATTTGATTACCGGAAGGTTTTCGGAGTTATCGGGAATGTACCGGGAATGACGAATGGGTTCCGGGAGTTCACCGGGGGGGCAACCCACCCCGGGGGGGCCCGTGGACCTTAGGGGTGGCGCACCAGCCCTTAGTGGGCTGGTGGGACATCCCAAGAGGGCCTATGCGTCAAGAGAAGAAAAATCAAAGAGGAAAGAAAGAAAAAAAAAGGAAGGAGGTGGGAAGGGAAGGAAGGACTCCCACCAAACCAAGTCCAACTCGGTTTGGGGGGGGAGTCCTTCCCCCCTTGGCTCGGCCGACCCCCTTGGGGCTCCTTGAGCCCCAAGGCAAGGCCCCCTCCCTCCCACCTATATATACGAAGGTTTTAGGGCTGATTTTACACGACTTTCTCACGGCAGCCCGACCACATACCTCCACGGTTTTTCCTCTAGATCGCGTTTCTGCGGAGCTCGGGCGGAGCCCTGCTGAGACAAGATCATCACCAACCTCCGGAGCGCCGTCACGCTGCCGGAGAACTCTTCTACCTCTCCGTCTCTCTTGCTGGATCAAGAAGGCCGAGATCATCGTCCAGCTGTATGTGTGCTGAACGCGGAGGTGCCATCCGTTCGGTACTAGATCGTGGGACTGATCGAGGGATTGTTCGCGGGGCGGATCGAGGGACGTGAGGACGTTCCACTACATCAACCGCATTCACTAACGCTTCTGCTGTACGGTCTACGAGGGTACGTAGATCACTCATCCCCTCTCGTAGATGGACATCACCATGATAGGTCTTTGTGCGCGTAGGAAATTTTTTGTTTCCCATGCGATGTTTTCCAACAGCACATTTGGGACTACTTTCATAGCATAAGCCAACTACCAAATCACGCACCGCCGTGGTCTAAAGATATAAGTGAAGCACAAGAGCAAAAGTATCTGGCTCAAAAGATATAAGTGAAGCACTAGAGCAAAAGTATCGAGATCAAAAGATATAAGTGAAGCAATATGAGAATTCTAGCAAAATCACGATGAGTGCATGTCTCTCTCTCTCAAAAAGGTGTGCAATGCTACTGCAACAAAAGACCTTCCAACGGCGCCAGAAACAAGCATGCTGACGGGAGACTATTCTTGTCTTGATACTCCTCAGCAACGGCACCAGGAATCCTTCTCCTACGGCTACGCCTTTAGGGACTTCCTTGGCAAATATGCAAAGGATTCCCCCGTGGCCTGGGAGCCTTGCGTTGGTGTTCCCTCGAAGCATAAAAGGTGATGTAGCACAGCGGCGGTAAGTATTTCCCTCAGTTTTGAGAACCAAGGTATCGATCCAGTGAAGGAATATCACAAGTACCTGCACAAACACAAGGAGCTTGCTCCCAATGCTATGAAGGGGTTGTCAATCCCTTATAGATTGTTTGCCAAGTGAGAACTGAAACCAACAAAGAAACAAAGCAAAGTAAAAGAGAAAGTGGAAACGATAGGTGTGAATAGACCCGGGGGCCGTAGTGTTCACTAGTGGCTTCTCTCATGAAAGCAAGTAGACGGTGGGTGAACGAATTACTATCGAGCAATTGATAGAGCCGCGCAAAGTCGTGACGTTATCTATGGCAATGATTATATCTATAGGCATCACGTCCAGAACAAGTAGACCGATACTTTATGCATCTACTAGTATTACTCCACACGTTGACCGCTATCCAGCATGCATCTAGTGTATTAAGTTCATGAGAACAGAGTAACGCCTTAAGCAAGATGACATGATGTAGATGGACAATCTCATATCTACGATAAAAGCCCATCTTGTTACCCTTGATGGCAACATGATGTGTGCCTTGCTGCCCCTTCTGTCACTGGGAAAGGTCACCACACGGTATGAACCCAAAACCAAGCACTTGTCCCATTGCAAGAATCATAGATCTAGTTGGCCAAACAAAACCCAAGACTCGGAGAGACTTACAAGGATATCAAATCATGCATATAACAAATCAGCAAAGACTCAAATATATATCATAGATAATCTGATCACGAATCCACAATTCATCGGATCTCGACAAACACACCGTCAAAGAGGATTACATTGGATAGATCTCCATGAAGATCATGGAGAACTTTGTATTGAAGATCCAAGAGAGAGAAGAAGCCATCTAGCTACTAACAACGGACCCGTAGGTCTGAAGTGAACTACTCACGAGTCATTGGAGGGGCGATGATGTTGATGAAGAAGCCCTCCAACTCCAAAGTCCCCTCCGGCAGGGCACCAGGAAGGGTCTCTAGATGAGATCTCGCGGAAACGAAAGCTTGCGGCGGCGGAAAAGTGTTTTCGTGGATTTCCTGTTTTTTTCTGGATTTTTAGGGAATATATAGGCCAAAGACCTAGGGCAGGGGAGCACCAGGGGGGCGACAAGCTTGGTTGCCGCGGCCTCCCCCTGGCCGCGGCAACACGGCTCGCCCTCAAGCCTCCCGATCTTCTTCTGTTCTGGAAAAATTCATTTCGGGGATTTTATTCCGTTTGGACTCCGTTCCAAAATCAGATCTAAAAAGAGTCAAAAACTCAGAAAAACAGGAACTGGCACTTGGCACTGAGTTAATAAGTTAGTCCCAAAAAAGATATAAAAGGTAAACAAAACATCCAAAGTTGACAAGATAACAACGTGAAACCATCATAAATTATAGGTATGTTTGAGACGTATCAAGCATCCCCAAGCTTAACTCCTGCTCGTCCTCAAGTAGGCAAGTGATAAAGAATGAATCTTTGATGCTTTCATGCTACCTAGCATAGATGTCCTTTGTAACTCCTCTTATGTGACGTAAATGTTCAGATCCATTAGCAAAATAGTTCGGAGAATGGTGCTTTGAGCAAGGAGATCAAAAATCACAGCCAAATGAGCAAGAACACAGGTTTTGCGGCCAGGGGGAGGCAGCGGCCACAGGGCTTGTGGCCCACTGGTGTGTCCCCCAGACCAGCTCTCAGTCCCAATATTTTTCAAAAAAATCCAGAAAAAATCATATTTGATTTTCAGGACCATCAGAGAACTTTTATTTTCGGGGTACTTTTCTCCGGGACGCTAAAACAGAAAATAGGAAAAACTAAACTAAATCTATCATTTTCCTTCTAAGCAACAGAAAGTGAAAGCTTAAAATAGAGGTATGTGAGTCCTTGATTCATCCATTTCATGGTCATCGAAAGAAATCCGTCAATGGGGTTGATCAAATCCTCATGACAAAACTTTTTCAAATCGCAAAAGGAAACGGAGAATTGTCGAATAGCCACTAAGTCACCTCAATGGGGATATGAATCTCCCCAACAAGCAAATCATACTTCATCTTAACACGAGGAATAGGGCATTCAAAGCTCCCAATAAGAATCGATGAAGTTTTTTCGATAGCATTGATCCAATGTACTTGATATCGTTTCTTCGGAAAGTGCACTGTATGCTCATTACCGTTGACATGGAAGGTGACATTGCCTTTGCTGCAATCTATAACAGCCCTTGCGGTGTTTAAGAATGGTCTTCCAAGAATGATCGCCACGGAATCATCCTCAGGAATATCCAGGATAACAAAGTTCGTTAAGATAGTAACGTTAGCAACCACAACAGGCACATCCTCGCAAATGCCAACAGGGAAAGCAGTTGATTTGTCGGCCATTTGCAGAGAAATTTCAGTGGGTGTCAACTTATCCAGTTCAAGTCTACGATAAAGAGAGAGAGGCATAACACTAACACCGGCTCCAAGGTCACATAAGGCAGTTCTTATGTAGTTTCCTTTAATGGAGCAAGGTATAGTGGGCACTCCGGGATCACCAAGTTTCTTAGGAGTTCCACCTTTGAAAGTGTAATTGGCGAGCATGGTGGAGATCTCAGGATCCGGTATCTTCCGTTTATTAGTCACGATATCTTTCATGTACTTGGCATATGGAGACATTTTGAGCATATCAATTAACCGCATCTGCAGAAAGACGGGTCTCAACATTTCAATAAAGCTCTCAAAATCCTCATCATCCTTTTTCTTGGATGACTTAGGAGGAAAGGGCATAGGTCTCTGAACCCATGGCTCCCTTTCTTTACCATGCTTCCTAGCAGTGAAGTCATTCTTATCGTATCTCTTAGGTTGTGGGTTATCAGGATTAACCGTAGATTCAATCACATCCTTATCATTGCTAGGTTGAGCATTATTATGAACACCGTTGTCCATATTGTCACCAGGTTCATGTTCATCACCAGACTGTTTTTCTGCATCAAACGCAGAAATATCATTTGGTTCTTCAGGTGTGACAGTATTTGGTGAACTGACATGTAGGTTTCTACCATCCTTCTTCTTCTTCTTCTTAGGATGACTGGGTGTATCCGCATTAATTTCTTGAGAATCTTGATCAATTGTCTTAGGATGGCCTTCAGGATACAAAGGTTCCTGAGTCATTTTGCCTCCTCTAGTAATGACTCTGACAGAGTTGTCATTTAATTCATTGAGCAAGTCATTCTGAGCTTTAAGTACTTGTTCTACCTGAGTAGTAATCATAGAGGCATGTTTACTCAGAAGCTTCAGATCATTGACATTTCTGTCTACACAAGCACTTAAATGACTAAGCTTCAGATCAGGAGTACTTTGTTCCAATTGTGTGCTAACATAATCATTGAAACTCTGTTGTTTGGCAACAAAGTTGTCAAATTCATCACAGCATAGGATAGCAGGTTTGTCAAAAGGAATATCACTTTCATTGAATCTACGCAGAGAATTCACCTCTACTACTTGTATCGAGTTATCGAGACCATGGATCTCTTCGATAGGTGGTAGATTTCTGACTTCTTCAGATCTAATGCCTTTCTCTTGCATAGATTTCTTGGCTTCCTGCATATCTTCGGGACTGAGGAATAGAATACCTCTTTTCTTAGGAGTTGGCTTAGGAGGTGGTTCGGGAATAGTCCAAGCATTATCGTTGATCAAGATGTTATTCAGTAGAATCTCAACTTGTTCTACAGTTTGTTCCCTAAAAACACAACCGACACAATTATCTAGGTGGTCTCTAGAAGCATCGGTAAGTCCGTTATAGAAGATATCAAGTATCTCGTTCTTCTTAAGAGGGTGATTAGGCAAAGCATTCTGTAGCTGGATGAGCCTCCCCCAAGCTTGTGGGAGACTCTTCTTTGAGTTGAGCAAAGTTGTATATTTCTTGCAAGGCAGCTTGCTTCTTATGGGCAGGGACATATTTCTCACAGAAGTAATAGACCATATCCTGTGGACTACTCACACATCCAAGAGCAAGAGAAGTGAACCAGGCTTTAGCGTCATCCTTTAGAGAGAAAGGAAATAGCTTAAGGATATAGTAGTAGCGGATCTTCTCCTCACTAGTGAAAAGGGTGGCTATATCGTGTAGTTTGGTAAGATGGGCTACGACCGTCTCAGACTCATAATCGTGGGAAGGATAAGATTTCACTAGAGAGATTATCTCAGGGTCGACAAAGAATTCATAATCCTCATCGGTGATAAAGATAGGTGAAGTGGCAAACTTCGGGTCGTATTTCATCCTAGCTTTCAGAGATTTTTCCTTCCACTTGAGAAGTAATTTCTCAGCGTCATAGGCATCCTTACACGCAAGAAAATCCTCAGCTATCTATCCCTCCATAACATAACCCTCAGGTATATCAAGAAATTCATATCTAGGAGAGCTAAATCTAGCAGGAGCAAAAGCAGGTTCTATCTCAATAGTATCGGCAGTTTCAGAAGCATCACGAGCATTGGCAGTAACTCTAGCAATATGAACATCAAGGAATACCCCTAGTGGCATATAAGGCAAAGTAGTATCTCTAGCAGTATCAAGCATAACATCATCAGGCAAAATAGCATCTCTAGCATAGCATCATGGATAGCAGTATCAGGCATAGCATCTCTAGCAGTATCAGGCATAGTATCATCAAGCATAGTAGCACCATAAGCATCACCAAGCACAGGCGACATATCAAGATTTTTAGCAGGAGGTGGTGTCGCAAACTTACTCATAACTGAAGGTGAATCAAGTGCAGAGCTAGATGGCAGTTCCTTACCTCCCCTCGTAGTTGAGGGCAAGACTTTGGTTCTGGGATCTTTCAGATTCTTCATAGTGATCAGCAGATATAAATCGCAAGTGACTCAGAGAATATAGCTATCCCTCCCCGGCAACGGTGCGAGAAAAGAGCTGCTAGCAGTCCCCGCAATGGCACCAGAAAAGAACTGCTTCCAGTTGCTCAACAATTAGCAATTGGCTTGAGATGGCCCACCAGCTTGTGGGATCGTGGTAGTTTTCGAGGGTAGAGTATTCAACCCAAATTTGTTGGTTCGACACGATGGGAGTGAAAGGATATTCTCCATTATTAGCAGTTGAGTCGTCGGCTCAACCACACCTAAAAGATTAGTATCTGCCAGCAGGGTATAAGCAACATAGTAGTATGATAGCAACGGTGCGAGAAACGATCTGTTGACAAGGCAGACTATTCCTAACTGAAGTATCAATGGTGCCAGAAAAGTATTGCAGCAGGTAGTAGTAGTGTAACGAGTAACAGCAGTGGCAAGGAACATCAGTGGTGACAGCAGTAGCAAGTAGCAACAGTAGCAAGTAATAGCAACAGCAAGTAACAACAGTAGCAACAGTAGTGGTAGCAGCAGCAGGACAAAGCAAGTAACAGTAGCAGCAACAGTAGTAACAGCAGCGGAGCAAAGCAAGTAACAGCAGCAGCAAGTAACAGTAGCAGCAACAGTAGTAACAGCAGCAGAGCAAAGCAAGTAACAACAGAAGTGGGACAAACTCGTAGGCAATGGATCGGTGACTTGTTGGATGACATTCATCATGCAACAGTTATAACATGGAGAGATATGTGGCTAGCTCCCGTTCGTCAATGTTATGTAGGCATGCATTCCGTGTGTAGTCATACGTCCTTAGCGAAAAGAACTTGCATGACATCTATTGTCCATCCCTCCCGTGGAAGCAGGGTCCAAATGTATACTACGGGATATTAAGGTTCTCCTTTTAATAAAGAACCGAACCAACGCATTAGCACTTGGTGAACACATGAACTCCTCAAACTATAGTCATCACCGGGAGTGGTTCCGGTTATTGTCACTCCGGGGTTGCCGGATCATAACACATAGTAGGTAACTAAAACTTGCAAGATCAGATCTACAACACACATATATTGGTGACAACATAATAATTTCAGATCTGAAATCATGGCACTCGGGCCCCAGTGACAAGCATTAAGCATGGCAAAGTAGTAGCAACATCAATCTCAGAACATAGTGGATACTAGGGATCAATCCCCGTCAAAACTAACTCGATTACATGATAGATCTCATCACATTCATTGATACGTCTCCGTCGTATCTACAATTCTTGATTGTTTCATGCCAATATTCTACAACTTTCATATACTTTTGGCAACTTTTTATACTTTTTTTGGGACTAACATATTGATCCAGTGCCCAGTGTCGGTTCCTGTTTGTTGCATGTTTTTGGTTTCGCAGAATATCCATACCAAACGAAGTCCAAATGCAATAAAAATTTACGGGGATTTTTTGGAATATTTATGATTTTTGGGAAGAAGAATCAACGCGAGACGGTGCACGGAGTGCCCACAAGCCCACCAGCCGCGACCAGGGGGTGGGCCCACGGCTGGCAGGCTTGTGGCCACTCCTTAAGGCAGTTGGTGCCCTTCTTTCGACACAAGAAATATAATATCCAGAAGAAAATCGTGTTATAATTTCAGCCCAATCGGAGTTACGGATCTCCGGGAATTTAAGAAATGGACAAACGTAGAATCTGGGAGCGCAGAAACAGAAGGCATAGAGAGAGAGAGATCCAATCTCGGAGGGGCTCTCACCCCTCCTCCGCCATGGAGACCATGGACCAGAGGGGAAACCCTTCTCCCATCTAGGGAGGAGGTCAAGGAAGAAGAAGAAGGAGGGGGGCTCTCTCCCCCTCTCTCCCGGCAGCGCCGGAACGCCGCCCGGGACATCATCGTGTGACGGTGATCTACACCAACACCTCCGTCATCTTCACCAACATCTCCATCATATTCCCCCATCTATATTCAGCGGTTCACTCTCCCGCAACCCGCTGTACCCTCTACTTGAACATGGTGCTTTATGCTACATGTTATTATCCAATGATGTGTTGCTATCCTATGATGTCTGAGTATATTATCATTGTCCTATCGGTGATTGATGAATTGCTATGATTGGTTTAATTTGCTTGTGGTTATGTTGCTGTCCTTTGGTGCCCATCATATGATCGCGCATGTGGATCACACCATAGGGTTAGTTATATGTTGATAGGACTATGTATTGGCAGGCTAGAGTGACAGAAGCTTCAAACCTAGCATAAAAATTGATGCATATGGGATTGAAGGGGGACCAATATATATTATTGCTATGGCTGGGTTTTACCTTAATGAACGTTAGTAGTTGCAGACGCTTGCTAAAAGTTTCAATCATAAGTGCATAGAATTCCAACTAAGGGATGACATGCTAGCAGAGGCCTCTCCCACATGATACTTGCTATCGATCTAGTAACGTAGTCAATTGCTTAGGGACAATTCCGCAACTCCTACCACCACTTTTCCACACTCGTAGTTGTTTTTTTATCTAACCAGCCCCTAGTTTTATTTACGTGTTCTTTACTCTCTTGCAATCCTATCCTATCACTCCTACAAAGTACTTCTAATTTCATACTTGTTCTAGGTAAAGCGAATGTAAAGTGTGCGTAGAGTTGTATTGGTGGTCGATAGAACTTGAGGGAATATTTGTCCTACATTTAGCTCCTCGTTGGGTTCGACACTCTTACTTATCGAGAAAGGCTACAATTGATCCCCTATACTTGTGGGTTATCAAGACCTTTTTCTGGCGCCATTGCGGGGAGCAATAGCATGGCGTGAATATCCTCGTGTGTGCTTGTTTGCTTTATCCCTAAGTAGATTTATTTGCTGTTCTAAGTTGTTCTCTATCTTTAGTTATGGATATGGAACACGAAATACAAAAAAATAGGGGTACTTTCTACTCATGGAGATGGGGAACCTCCTAAAACCCTTGAGGCTCGTTCTGTGGAAAATATTATGCACTTCTTTAATAATCCTAAGAAAGCCCCATTCAATTATATAATGGGATACACGTTGGATCAACGTGAATACTTTAGGGATTATCGCTTTACTCAAAAAGGGAAACTTTTATGGGATCAAATCCATTTGTTGAAATGGTATGCTTGGGAACTATGCAAGAGATATGGTGTTACTTGTTGCTCTAGGATGAAGGCTCCACACCTTCCCTTTTCTTGTGAATTTAATGATCATAGAACCCTGGCTTCTTATGCTAATGGTATATATGATTACTATGATGTGGAGAAAATAGAAGAGTTTGTTGCTTTTATGGGTGCTTATGAAATTGAGGCTGTGTTTAAAGGATGTGATGATAATGATGATGCTCCTTACCGATCTAAAAATTTGGCTATGCTTCGTTATTGTTATACTAATTATGAATATAATGCCCATATTGAACGATTTAAGGAGAAATTCTATGCTGCCCAAGAAGAGAATATTATTTTGCAGGAAACTATGAAAGAAGAAAATGCTGAAATTGTGAGCTCATTAGATGAAAAAGATGAAGAGGAGAGCGAAGAACAAAAGGAGGAAGAGTGGACTAGATACCCGTGTCCACCTTCTAATGAGAGTAACTCTTCTACTCATACATTATTTAATTTCCCTTCGTTCTTACCGAAAGATGAATGCTATGATCCCTAGGATTCGTTTGAAATATCCCTTTTTGATGAACTTGATGCATGCTATGCTTGTGGCCATGTTGCCAATATGAATGTTGCTTATGAAGATGAGCTAGCTATAGTCCCTTATGTTAAACATGCTGATTTTGATGAATATAATATGCATGTGCTTGCTGATCCTACTTGCAGTTATTATGAGAGAGGAACTACATCTCCACCTCTCTATGTATCCAATACGATAAAATTGCAAGAAACTTCTTATGCTATGTATTGGCCTTTACTTGGTGTGCATGAATTGTTCTTTTATGACATCCCAATGCATAGGAAGAGAGTTAGACTTCGTCATTGCTTGATATATGTTACCTTGTGATCACTACTAAATTTCAAATCATTGCTAATTAAAATTGGCTTTGATATACCTTGGGATCCGGGTGGATCCATTACTTGAGCACTTTATGCCTAGCTTAATGGCTTTAAAGAAAGCGATGCCTGGGAGACAACTCGGAAGTTTTAGAGAGTCATTTATTTCTGTTGAGTGCTTTTATTTAGTTTAAAAACAAAAAAATATATAGGGGAACTTAAATCTTTTCCAAAAAGAGAAGCGATTGAAAGGTTATGCATTGCGGAAGTGAGGGTCGACCTTGAACACTTGTGTTCATGCTCATGGAAACAATGTAGAATTTTTCATGGAAGTTTCTCACAAAAATAATTATCCCCTTGTACAATTCCTTTGTGTTTTTAAAAATAATGTGCCAAGTAAAGCCTTTATGATTCGTTTGGGTGATAGTTGTTTGATCACGCTGAGAAAAGACAGAAACTTTCTGCTCACGAAAATAATTTTCTTTTATTCTGGAAGAGCTTTTGAGTTGATTCTTTTTGCTGCTGATTGATATGCAAATTTTCCAGACGTTCGTAATTGTTCAGATTTTTTGAGATATCAGAAGTATACGGAATATACAGATTGCTACAGACTGTCCTGTTTTGTTAGATTCTGTTTTCTATGCATTGTTCTCTTATTTTGATGAATCTATGGGTAGTATCGGGGGGTATGAACCATGGTGAAGTTGGATTACAGTAGACATAATGCTAATATGAATTTAGAATGAGTTCACAACAGTACTTGAAGTGGTGATTTATTTTATTATACCAACGGATCTCACGAAGTTTTGTTGAGTTTTGTGTGATTGAAGTTTTCAAGTTTTGGGTGAGAGCACGATGGATGAAGGAATAAGGAGAGGCAAGAGCCTAAGCTTGGGGATTACCGAGGCACCCCAAGCTAATATTCAAGGAAGACTCAAGTGTCTAAGCTTGGGGATGCCCCAGAAGGCATCCCCTCTTTCGTCTACAATCTATCAGTAATTTTACTCGGAGCTATATTTTAATTCGTCACATGATATGTTCAAATGCTTGGAGCGTCTTTTGTGTTTATTTTTCCTTTTTCTTTTATGCATCATGCTGGTATAAGATAGTCCTTGGTTGGCTTTATAGAATGCTTCTTGTGCTTCACATATATCTTTTGAAGTTTGGATTGCCTGTTTCCCTATACATAGAAAACCGTTATTTGTAGAATGCTCTTTTGCTTCACTTATATTTGTTAGAGCAGGGAATATCTTTTGTAGAAAGAATTAAACTCTCATGCTTCACTTATACCTATTTAGAGAGTTAACATGAGTTGGTCATTCACATGGTTAGTCATAAAATCCTACATAAAACTTGTAGATCACTGAATATGATATGTTTGATTCCTTGGAACAGTTTTGCGACATGAATATGTGATATTAGAGTCATGCTAGTGAGTAATTGTGTTTTTTTAGAAATACTTATGTTAAGGTTTGTGATTCCCATAGCATGCACGTATGGTGAACCGTTATATGATGAAGTCGGAGCATGATTTATTTATTGATTGTCATCCTTTGTGTGGAGGTCGGGATCGCGCGATGGTTAACTCCTACCAACCTTTCCCCTAGGAGCATGCGTGTAGTACCTTGTTTTGATGAGTAATAGACTTTTGCAATAAGTATGTGAGTTCTTTATGACTAATGTTGAGTCCATGGATTATACGCACTCTCAGCCTTCCACCATTCCTAGCCTCTCTAGTACCGCGCAACTTTCGCCGGTGCATTACACACTACTGGAAAAACATAATTTGCCGACAGCTTTAAGCTTTGCCGTCAGCAATTTCACGGGGCTGACGGCAAAGAGACTTTGCCCTCAGCCAAAATTAATGCTAACGGCATAGGCGGGGATGACGGCAAAGAAAATCTATGTCGTCCGCTTTATCTAAGCCGGTAGCCACCTAACGGCAAAGGAAAAAAAGCTGTCGGCATAGGAAGGCTGACGGCATAGGGGGCTAACCCGGTCGCCGCCTCGACGAGTGCTTAATGGGGGCCGTCTTTGCCGACAGCCAGCTGAGGGCAAAGACTAACAGCTGTCTTTGCCGACAGCTGGCTGAGGGCAAAGACTAACGCCTGTCTTTGCCGACAGCTGGGTGAGGGCAAAGCCATGTGCCTTATCCGCCCGTGCCACGACCTCTTCTCTCTCTCACGTACCTCTCCCACCCTGCTCTCCCGACCCGCCCTGCGCCGCCCCGCCCTGTGCTGCCCCACGCCGCCCCTGCTCGCCGGCGCCCCCCCCCCCCCCCCCCCCCCGCGCCCGCCCCGCGCCCGCCCCGCCCCGCCGCCACCCCGCGCCAGCCGTCGGTGGACTCGCCGGTGAGCTCCTCCTCCCTTTTTTGTTTTTTAGTTTATTTTTTCTATGTTAGGGCCTCTTAGATTTAGAGGATCGCAAAAACATGGGAATAGGAAAAATGTAGGAAAACTATCGGAACTAGTGATTTGGCAGTCGTTGCATGCTTAGGAAAATACATGTTTTGTTTGTGTGGAATTTGCATTCCTGCGTTTTTCCTATGGAATTTGCAATGGAGGCCTTAGTTAGATCCTATGGAATTTGCTTAGGAAAATACTATGAAACGTTTGAAATGGAGGCCTTAGTTAGATCCTATGGAATTTGCATTCCTGCGTTTTTCCTATGAAAAATCCTTCAAATCAAAGGAGGCCTTAGTTAGATCTGTTAGTAGTGGATTTTTAGTTAAATTTAGTTAGCAATTACTTAGTGGTAGATTTTTAGTTAGATTTAGTTAGAAATACATGTTAGTACATGTAAGTATTAGTTAGCTAGCTGTTAGTATTAGTCATCTAGCTGTTAGTATTAGTTAGCTAGCTGTTAGCAATAGAAAGAAAATAATAAGAAGAAAAGAAATAGAAGAAGAGAAGAGTAATAAAACTTGAATAATAAATTATTAATAATAGATGTTAGTATTAGTTAGCTTAATTACCGCGAGTGCGTATTTGTGTTGACTGAGTGCATTTAAATGTGCAGTAGCTTCTCCGCGAGGGATTGGTTTTCGACGATCTCCCCTGCATTCGAAAGTGAGCACATTTGTTAACTCCTCCTCCATCCCCTTTATTTTGCTCTGTTACGGCCTTCGTGCTGATGACACTATCTAGCTAGGTATTTTTAGTATTAAAATGCAAAGGTGTTGCGTAACCAATATGCGTCTCCCATTCGAAAGGGTTCCTGTCATAAATATGCATGCATTTGCATATTTATAACGGTGATTCTTTCGAATTGTCCAACGTTATCCATGGACAGCCCGGGTATGTGTAGATTGGGTCGTTGCCCACGCTTTGCTCCAGATCCCATGCAGAGTTTCGACAGCTCCTCCTTGTTGTTCTCCGGGTACACATCCTCTCGGTTAGTTGTCGAGACGTGTATCAGAAGAACAGCGGGGAGGTGCTGCCGAAATTTTGCATTGGGTCGGGAGCAGAGCATGGGGAAATGACCCAATCTACACATACTCGGGTGAGATTAGGACCCATCTTTACCTAGTAGCTGGTAGGTGTGCATGCCGTGCATCCCAATGTATTAACCATGATTAAAAAATGGCCATAATGAATTTAACATACTTGATGAATTGATAATTTATATTGTTTTATATGTGGATACTATGTAGCTAGCTTGCCAGAATGACTGATCGTGAATGGATGTACACCGGTCACCATAGTCAGAGAGATATGACCAATGAATGGTTGAGCAAAACCTATGAATTCGTGGAAACGGCGTTTTCTAAAGGCCAGCCAAAAACATGGTGCCCCTGCACTAAGTGCAAGAATTATTCGCGACAGACAAAGGATGTAATGGGTAAACACATGCAGATGCGTGGTTTTACTCCCGACTATACCTTGTGGACATTTCATGGTGAGTCGGCCCAACGTAACAGAGACGAGGTGTTGCCTCGACGCACCGATGATCATGGTACAGGGATTGAAGACATGGTGAATGACTTTGATGATGCTCCGAACAAGGACGAAGAGATGGAGAAATCCGCGAAAGCCTTCTATGCCATGTTGGAGTCTTCAAAACGTCCTCTTCACGAGCACACTAAGATTTCTCAGCTAGATGCCGTCGCACAAGTAATGGCTCTGAAAGCCTAGTTCAACATTGGAAGAGATCTGCTTGACTCAGTGATGACCCTATTTGGGCGCTTTCTACCAGAAGGTCATATTATGCCTTCAAACCTATATGAGTCAGACAAAATCCTTAGTGCACTCAAGATGCCGTATGAGCAGATACATGCTTGTGAGAAGGGATGTGCCTTATTTAGGAAAGAGTATGCGGACGAAACATATTGTCCATTTTGCAAGTCCTCCAGATATGTTGAGGTAGAAAACGGTGAAGGTGAGAAGAAGCAGAGCAAAATCCCCGTGAGTGTCCTACGGTATCTGCCGATCCTACCAAGACTTCAACGACTTTACATGCTCGAAGAAACAGCAAAATAGATGACATGGCACAAACATGGAATTAGGAAAGAATTAGATGAACACGGAGTTCCGATGTTGGTACACCCTTCAGATGGTGACGCATGGAAGGCATTCGATAGTATACATAAGGAAAAAAGCTAAAGAACCAAGGAATTGTCGAATCTCCATCAGCCTCGATGGGTTCAATCCTTTTGGTATGATGGCTACCCAATATAGTTGCTGGCCTGTATTTGTCATTCCCCTCAATCTTCCACCATCATGCATTATGCAAAGAAAACACATATTTCTGACGTTGATAGTTCCAGGGCCAAAATACCCGGGGAAGAATATGAGTGTGTACATGCAACCACTGATGGATGACTTGAAAGAAGCTTGGGTGAATGGGGTCAACACATACGACGCAGCTAAGAAAGAGAACTTTCAAATGTATGTTTGGTACCAATACTCGTTGCATGATCTGCCATCATTTGCTCTTTTCGTTGCCTGGTGTGTGCATGGAAGGTTCCCATGCCCACAATGCAAGGCAGCTCTTAAATTTCATTGGTTGCCGGCGGGTGGGAAGTATTCCTGCTTTGACTTGCATAGACAGTTCTTGCCTATGGACCATCCATTCAGAAAAGACAAGAAGAATTTCATGAAAGGTAAAGTTGTCAAACACTCAGCACCACCTGCGTTGACGGGGGCACAAATTAATGAACAGTTAAAATCTATGGAGCCTGATCCAAACCGTCGAGGGTATTTCTTGGGTTATAATGAGGAACACGCCTAGACCCACAAGCCATGCATCTGGGATCTCCCCTACTTCGAAGACCTCTTACTTCCACACAACATTGACATGATGCACACTGAAAAGAATATCGCCGAGGCCCTTCTTGGCACATTTTTCGGCACTGATAAGGGCAAAGATAATACAAAGGCTAGAGTTGACCAGGAGACTCTGTGATAGGCCATCACTAAACATGCGAGAACCGAAAAGAAGAAAAAATTGGTCCAAACCACCTGCCTGGTACAATCTTGAGAAGGGAGCAATAAGGGAAATCCTCTTGTGGGTGCAAAAAAAGTTGTTGTTCCCCGATGGGTATGCTGCGAATCTAGCGAGGGGAGTGAGCATTGAAAAAATGAAAATATTTGGGCTCAAGAGTCATGATTGGCACATATGACTTGAGCGGATAATGCCGGTGATGTTGCGTGGCTATATCCCCGAGGCTGAATGGCTAGTATTGGCCGAGTTGAGCTATTTCTTCCGTGTTCTTTGTGCTAAAGAGTTGTCGTGTGCCTTGATAGATGACATGGAAGAGTTGGCGCCTGAGTTGCTCTGCAAGTTAGAGAAGATTTTTCCACCGGGCTTCTTTAATCCGATGCAACACATGATTTTGCATCTCCCAACCGAGGCAAGATTGGGTGGCCCTGTGCAAAATCGTTGGTGCTACGCAACTGAAAGAATGCAGAAGACACTTCGAGGAAAATGTAAAAATAAACGTAGAATTGAAGCATCGATGGCCGAGGCGTTCATTACCGAGGAGGCGGCAAACTTCGTAACAGCACACTATGATGCCACTATGCATAGCTTGCATAATCCAAAGCCTCGGTACAATCTGGGTGACCCGAAACGACGTGAATCCAATCTCAGCCTTTTCAAAGGGAAGCTCGCACCTTCTGGTGTGGGAAAACTAAAGTTGTTGTGCGTCGAGGAGTGGCGCACACTAACGATGTATATATTGAACGATTTAACAGAAGTTCGGCCATACATTGAGTAAGTGCTCTGTACATTGTCTCGCAACTTTTAACAAGTTTTGTGTCTAACAACTATTATTAATTGATATAGTCGATACGTCGAACAATTCTCGAATGGTGTTGCAATCGAAAAAGAATCCATTCTCGACTATGAACTTCTTGAAAAGACAGGAGGCGGCTATCCCAGTTTCATCGCTTGGTTCAAAAAAATGGTACCTCCCTTATATATAATAAGTGATTTCCTTTGTTGCTATTACTCATGAGTAACACCAAACTCTATCTTTTCTTAACTATTAGGCTAATTCAGATGAGCAAGTCGAAGATGAATTGAAACAAATAGCTAATGGTTTTGACTTTAAGGTCCGTACATTTCAGAAGTACGACATCAACGAGTATCACTTTCGTACTGCTAGCAAAGAGCTTTCAATGCCCGGTTGAAAAACAAACAATTCCGGTGTCTCTGCTATAGGCGAGGGAGGTGTCGAGTATTATGGAAGACTTGAAGAAGTCTACGAACTTCATTATTATGGTGAAAATCCTCCGAACGTTGTTGTGTTCAAATGTCATTGGTTCGATCCTACTAAGACAAGACGGACTCATGAACATCTTGGGATTGTTGAAATTCGACAAGACAGGCAGTTAAGCGGTGCCGATGTCTATATTGTGGCTCAACAGGCCACCCAAGTTTTCTATCTGCCATACTGTTGTCAAAGTGTTAAGAACCTAGAAGGTTGGTATGTCGTGTTTGATGTGCCGCCACATCTTAGACCACCTCCCCCAAATGAAGACGATTATGAACCTCAAATTGACCCAATAACATATGATGGAGAACTTTTCCAAGAATCACGTGGTGTCAGACGTCGTACCCGAAATTGCTCTATGTCCACCCTGAACATGGAGGAACAAGACTCACGTGATGATGAGGAAGAAGTGGAAGTAGAAGAAGTTACCAATGCCGATGAGCTATCAATGCTTGATCGATTACAAAAAGGCCTTCCACATGATGTCCCTGAACCCGATGACGATATCAGTCATGACGACACGTGTGATATTGATGATGAATTTGCTTCAATTGACCATGGAGAAGAGACAAATGATCCAGACTATTAGTACTTTTTATGCATCCAAACATTGTTGTTTAATTATTCAATTATTAGTTGAATTATTCATGTATTTATTATTATTCATTTAATTATTATCCTTGAATTTGTACTAATTATTTAACTATTTATCGTTACAGGTGGTGAGACATGGCAGACGGGGATAAGTTGAGGATAGCACCTGGGCAGCTACGGAGAACTTTGTTGCAGAGCTTTGCCGAGGAGCCCCGTGGGAGAGGCGTAGGAAAGAAGAGAGGCAGAGGACGTGGTCGTGGGAGAGGGAGGCTGCATGATAGGAGCCATTCGCCACCACCCTCGGCTACTTCTGTCTCAGCCACTTCACCCTTGCAGACGAGGGTGTCACCGGTGCGGGATCCTACCGTCCAGGAGCAGACACCGATGCAGGGGGCTGAGGGGGAGGCTGAGGCGAAGGGTGCTGAGGCGGAGGCTGAGGCGGAGGGTGCTGAGGCGGAGGCTCAGGCAGAGGGTGCTGAGGCGGAGGCTCAGGCGGAGGGGGCTGAGGCAAAGGCTGAGGGGGCTGCCAGCAAGTCGGTCTACCAACGTGGTATGACACGAGTTCCAGACCGATTGGACTTGCAGCACAGGCCGTTAATTAAGCCAAATGGCGAGAAGTAAGTTGATATATATTGTGTACCTTATATCATTATATTTCACCAAGTAGCTAATGTCTTTGCCTTATCATTATGTAGGGGGTGGGATTACCCGCAGAATACCCGGAATCCAAACTGCCTCCTTGGTGCTTTACTTTGGGAGCACTTCCCCGGGATAGTGCAGTTGCCCGGTGAGGGTATGGTTCCCGAGCCAGGACTCAAGTGGGAGCACTACCAAGCCGCTCTGCTCCCAGAAAACACATATGTCAATGGTGTTGTTTGCGTGAGCGTGGCTGACAAGGTGTTGGCTGATTTTTGGGTAACTATTATTTTACCCAATAAAAAGTATACAATGTTATATATTGTTATTTCCTTCCAAATCATTTCACTATTCATCTGTGCATCTATTTGGCATAATTGCAATGTTACTTTAGGGTCGAGGAGGGGACGGAGGAGGCGGCCAAGAAGAACCTCGTGAAAGAGTGCAAGAGTTTATTGAATAACACGAGGCACGAGCTGCGTGTTTAGGTTGTTCGAGATTGGTACGCCAAGCAAGGGGAGCCGAAGACAAAGACTGAATGTCGAAAGATTTTCCTTGATAAGACCGAGTACATGGAGGTATGTACATTCCAAAGATCAATTCTTAGGGCTAGTTAGGTCTATTTAGTTATAATACTTAGTTTCATTCTTCATTAACTTACATTCATAGGTGCCCCCGAGATGGTTGGCCGATAAGATGGATTGTTGGGAGATGATAGCGGACAGGTGGTGCATAGAGGCTTGGTTGAGCACCCACACTATGGCCAAGGACCGTCGTGCCCAATTGGTTGGTGTGCCACACCACCAAGGCAATGCCAACATCAAGCAATACGCCAAAAAATGGGTATGTGTGCCTTGTTTTGTTTCATCAATAATTCGTTCGTTCATGATTTTTGTTGTACTAATTCTTTGTCTTTTCGTGTAGGCCAAACACACTAACCAGCCCGAGCCTGAGGGACACGCCGCGTTTAGCATGGCCCATAAGGGCTCGTACAATACGGCGAAGGCATATTCTGAGGGGGACGGGCCGTCGGCGTACACAATCCTGTCCGCCTACAACAAGATGACATCTTATTCTGAGGTGGTCAAACAGCTGCGCGGGCCTGACTTTGACCCGAGCCAGAATCCTATCGATCCAAAGGCGTTAATGATCTCTGGTGGCGGTAAGAGTCATGGCACGCTGGCCATGTGTGATGGCTTCGTCCCTATCACTGAGACTCTATCTCACATCAAGTCGAGGCAAACGAGCTCCGCTCCTGCAATACGGCAACGCGCGAGGCCAGTTGATCTTGCCATCGAGGTTAGTTTTCTTCATTATTTCTTTCGTTCTTTTGTCCCTGGATGGATGATGAAAATTCCTTTTGATGAGTGGTTGCAGGCCGCACTTATGAAGGAGAGGGAGGCCACCAGGCTCTTGTTGTAGGAGAGGGACTGGATTACGCAGAGGTTGCTTGACGAGGAGAGGCATGCAATAATGCCCATGCGAAGGCCATGCACGACTTCGTTGCGGTAAGTCAGTTGTGTGAGAAGCAAGGCTATGTGTGAGACGCAACAAGGCTATTTCTTTGACTCCTCGAAAACTAATTTGCAAGCTATGTGTGAGAAGCAAGGTTTGCCGGCACCTCCGCCGATGCCTTCTCCGGTGGGAACGGTGAGTTCCCTTTCAATGACCAACCTTGCACGGTCTTATACCATTGTCTGTCGCCGTGCTAACCACATATTTTAACTCTTGCCTTGTTGCAGCATCATTCAAGAGTTGAATCACACGATCCCTTTACTTCTCCTAGTGAGAGCCCTAGCAACCCAGCGACCAACGGAGATGCAGCTTCTCCTTCGTTTCTTGGCATTCAGTAAGTTATTCCTCTCCTTGTTATTCTTCTTATTGTTTAGATCAACTTAGATTATGCCAGGCTTTAGTTAGCTTAGTAAATTCTAGTTGATATTAGCCATGGTTTAGTTATCTTAGTAAATTCTAGTTGATATTAGAGCTCAAAAATGACATAATTAGTTTAGAAAGTTTTAAAAGAAACCAGAAGAGAAGAACAAACAAGAGATGAAGAAATAAGAGAAGAAGAAAGAGGAGAAAAAGATAACTTCTCTTCTTTCTTTTTCTCTATCTTCTTCTTCTTCTTCCACTTCTTCCACTTCTTCTTGTTCTTGTTCTTCTTCTTCTTCTTCCACTTCTTCTTCTAATTGCTTAGCTTAATTTAGATAACTTCTTTCTTATTGTATTCTTCTTCTAACTTCTTTCTCATTATGCAGATTTTGATAAAGCAGCATGGCATATGGATGGATGCTCGAGACTTTGTAATGCACTTGTGTAGTCTTAGATGAACTTTGTAATGCAATTGTATTTGTGGATGCACTTGTGATGCTTTGTAATACTTTGTGATCTTGTTTGCACTTTAATGACATATATTCGTGTTGTTTGCACTTGTTTTGTATTGTTTGCACTTTGTGATGCACTTGTGGTGCTGTTTAGGGGCAGATTCAATATATATATGTTGCTGTTTGTATCTATGTTTTGCAAATGCAGGGAATTAACAGAAAACAAATATGAAAAAAAGCAGAGAGGGTCTTTGCCTACAGCTTACTGACGACAAAGGCTTTGTCGTCGGTGGGCTGACGGCAAAGAAGACACGTGGCGGCAGCCTGTGTATTCTGGCAACTCTAGGAATACCAAATTTTCGGCTTTGCCGTCAGCTGGGCTCCAGCTGTCGGCAAAGAGGCGACCAAGGGGACCCAGGGGTTTCGGCTTTGCCGTCAGCTCTGCTATGGTTGTGGGCAAAGAGGGGAGGCTTTGCCGTCAGCTTTGCTTCGGCTGTGGGCAAAGCCTGTCGTTATCCTTCTAACGGAGCTCGGCCTGCGCCGTTGCCGCCACTGCTCTTTGTCGTCAACCCGTGCCAGAAAGCTAATGGCAAAGTCTTTGCCGTCGGTCGATCTTCGGCTGTCGGCAAAGAAGATGATTGCCGATAAAATCTTGGCCGGTACCTTTGCCGACAGCACACTGACGGCAAAGCCTTTGCCATCAGTTAAACTGTCCTTTACCGTCAGCTCTGGCTGTCGGCAAACCAGCAGATTCCAGTAGTGACACCCACCATATAGCCTCCCTCAAAACAGCCACCATACCTACCTATTATGGCATTTTCATAGCCATTCCGAGATATATTGCCATGCAACTACCACCGTTCCGTCTCATGACATGGGCCACCACTTCCATATTGCCATTGCATGATCGTAAGATAGCTAGCATGATGTTTCCATGGCTTGTCCGTTTTTTATGTCATTGCTATGCTAGATCATTGTCACGGTACACTACCGAAGGCATTTCATATAGAGTTATCATTGCTCTAAGTATTGAGTTGTAAGTGTGCTGATCATTATTAATAGAGCATTGTCCCATGTGAGGAAATAAAAAAGGCCAAAGATGCCCACCAAAATAAAATAAAAATATATAAAAAAAGAGGCCAAAGAGCCCACAAAAAAATGAGAGAAAAGAGAGAAGGGACAATTGCTACTATCCTCTTTCCACACTTGTGCTTCAAATAGCACTATGATCTTCATGACAGAGAGTCTCCTATATTGTCACTTCCATATACTAGTGGGAAATTTTCATTATATAACTTGGCTTGTATATTCCAATGATGGGCTTCCTCAAAATTGCCCTAGGTCTTCGTGAGCAAGCAAGTTGGGTGCACACCCACTAGTTTCTTTTGTGAGCTTTCATACACTTATAATCTCTAGTGCATCTGTTGCGTGGCAATCCCTACTCACTCACATTGATATCTATTGATGGGCATCTCCATAGCCCGTTGATACGCCTAGTTGATGTGAGACTATCTCCTCCTTTTTTGTCTTCTCCACGACCACCATATTCTATTCCACCTATAGTGCTATGTCCATGGCTCACGCTCATGTATTGCGTGAAAGTTTAAAAGGTTTGAGAACACTAAAGTATGAAACAATTTCTTGGCTAAAACCGGGGTTGTGCATGATTTAAATACGTTGTGTGGGGAAGATGGAGCATAGTCAGACTATATGATTTTGTAGGCATAACTTTCTTTGGCCATGATATTTTGAGAAGACATGATTGCTTTGTTAGTATGCTTGAAATATTATTGTCTTTATGTCAAATGATAGACTATTGCTTCGAATCACTCGTGTTTTAGTATTCATGCTATGATTAGATTATATGATCAAGATTATGCTAGGTAGCATTCCACATCAAAAATTATCTTTTCTTTATCATTTACCTACTCGAGGACGAGCAGGAATTAAGCTTGGGGATGCTGATACGTCTCCATCGTATCTATAATTTTTGATTGTTTCATGCCAATATTCTACAACTTTCATATACTTTTTGCAACTTTTTATACTATTTTTGGGACTAACATATTGATCCAGTGCCCAGTGCCAGTTCCTGTTTGTTCCATGTTTTTTGTTTCGCAGAATATCCATTCCAAACAAAGTCCAAACGCAATAAAAATTTACGGGGATTTGTTTTGGAATATTTATGATTTTTGGGAAGAAGAATCAACGCGAGACGATGCACGGAGTGCCCACAAGCCCACCAGCCGCGGCCAGGGGGTTGGCCCGCGGCTGGCAGGCTTGTGGCCACTCCTTAAAGTGGTTGGTGCTCTTCTTTATCCACAAGAAAGATAATATCCGGAAGAAAATCGTGTTAAAATTTCATCCCAATCGGAGTTAAGGATCTTCGGGAATTTAAGAAACGGTGAAACGTAGAATCTAGGAGCGCACAAACAGAAGGACACAAAGAGAGAGGTCCAATCTCGGAGGGGCTCTTGCCCCTCCGCGGCCATGGAGACCATGGACCAGAGGGGAAACCCTTCTCCCATCTAGGGAGGAGGTCAAGGAAGAAGAAGAAGGAGGGGGGGGCTCTCTCCCCCTCTCTCCCAACGGCGCCGGAACGCCGCCAGGGACATTATCGTGTGACGGCGATCTACACCAACACCTCCGTCATCTTCACCAACATCTCCATCATCTTCCCCCATCTATATTCAGCGGTTCACTCTCCCGCAGCCCGCTGTAGCCTCTACTTGAACATGGTGTTTTATGCTACATATTATTATTCAATGATGTGTGGCTATCCTATGATGTCTGAGTAGATTATCGTTGTCCTATCGGTGATTGATGAATTACTATGATTGGTTTAATTTGCTTGTGGTTATGTTGTTGTCCTTTGGTGCCCATCATATGATCTCGCGAGTGGATCACACCATATGGTTAGTTGTATGTTGATAGGACTATGTATTGGCAGGCTAGAGTGACAGAAGCTTCAAACCTAGCATAGAAATTGATGCATATGGGATTGAAGGGGGACCAATATATCTTATTGTTATGGTTGGGTTTTACCTTAATGAACGTTAGTAGTTGCGGACACTTGCTAATAGTTCCAATCATAAGTGTATAGAATTCCAAGTAAGGGATGACATGCTTGTTGGAAATATGCCCTAGAGGCAATAATAAATTAGTTATTATTATATTTCTTTGTTCATGATAATCCTTTATTATCCATGCTATAATTGTATTGATTGGAAACACAATACTTGTGTGGATACATAGACAAAACACTGTCCCTAGTAAGCCTCTAGTTGACTAGCTCGTTGATCAAAGATGGTCAAGGTTTCCTGGCCATAGGCAAGTGTTGTCACTTGATAACGGGATCACATCATTAGGAGAATCATGTGATGGACTAGACCCAAACTAATAGACGTAGCATGTTGATCGTGTCATTTTGTTGCTACTGTTTTCTGCGTGCCAAGTATTTATTCCTATGACCATGAGATCATATAACTCACTAACACCGGAGGAATGCTTTGTGTGTATCAAACGTCGCAACGTAACTGGGTGACTATAAAGATGCTCTACAGGTATCTCCGAAGGTGTTAATTGAGTTAGTATGGATCAAGACTGGGATTTGTCACTCCGTGTGACGGAGAGGTATCTCGGGGCCCACTCGGTAATACAACATCACACACAAGCCTTGCAAGCAATGTAACTTAGTGTAAGTTACGGGATCTTGTATTACGGAACGAGTAAAGAGACTTGCCGGTAAACGAGATTGAAATAGGTATGCGGATACTAACGATCGAATCTCGGGCAAGTAACATACCGAAGGACAAAGGGAATGACATACGGGATTATATGAATCCTTGGCACTGAGGTTCAAACGATAAGATCTTCGTAGAATATGTAGGATCCAATATGGGCATCCAGGTCCCGCTATTGGATATTGACCGAGGAGTCTCTCGGGTCATGTCTACATAGTTCTCGAACCCGTAGGGTCTGCACACTTAAGGTTCGACGTTGTCTTATGCGTATTTGAGTTATATGGTTGGTTACCGAATGTTGTTCGGAGTCCCGGATGAGATCACGGACGTCACGAGGGTTTCCGGAATGGTCCAGAAACGAAGATTGATATATAGGATGACCTCATTTGGTTACCGGAAGGTTTCCGTGCATTACCGGAAAAGTTTAGGGCTCATCGGTAGTGTACCGGGAGTGCCGGGAGGGGTGCCGGGGACCATCGGGAGGGGTGTCACGCCCCAAGGGGTCTCATGGGCTATGGGAAGAGATAAACCAGCCCCTAGTGGGCTGGAATAAGTTCCCACTAAGGCCCATAAGGTTTGAGAAGGAAAAAACACAAGGTGGAAAGAGTTTCCAAGTGGGAAGGTGGAATCCTACTCCAAGTAGGATTGGAGTAGGACTCCTCCACCTCCAATTTCGGCCAAACCTTTAGGTTTTGAGGCTGCCTCCTCCCCTCCCTCCCACCTATATATACAGAGGTATTAGGGCTGATTTGAGACGACTTTTCCACGGCAGCCCGACCACATACCTCCATAGTTTTTCCTCTAGATCGCGTTTCTGCGGAGCTCGGGCGGAGCCCTGCTGAGACGAGATCATCACCAACCTCCGGAGCGCCGTCACGCTGCCGGAGAACTCTTCTACCTCTCCGTCTCTCTTGCTGGATCAAGAAGGCCGAGATCATCGTCGAGCTGTACGTGTGCTGAACGCGGAGGTGCCGTCCGTTCGGTACTAGATCGTGGGACTGATCGCGGGATTGTTTGCGGGGCGGATTGAGGGACGTGAGGACGTTCCACTACATCAACCGCGATCTCTAATCGCTTCTGCTGTACGATCTACAAGGGTACGTAGATCACTCATCCCCTCTCGTAGATGGACATCACCATGATAGGTCTTCGTGCGCGTAGGAAAATTTTTGTTTCCCATGCGACGTTCCCCAACAGTGGCATCATGAGCTAGGTTCATGCGTAGATGTCTTCTCTAGTAGAACACAAAAGTTTTTGTGGGCGGTGATGTGCGTTTTGCTGCCCTCCTTAGTCTTTTCTTGATTCCGCGGTATTGTTGGATTGAAGCGGCTTGGACCGACATTACTCGTACGCTTACGAGAGACTGGTTTCATCGTTACGAGTAACCCCCTTTGCTCAAAGATGACTGGCAAGTGACTGTTTCTCCAACTTTAGTTGAATCGGATTTGACCGAGGAGGTCCTTGGATGAGGTTAAATAGCAACTCATATATCTCCGTTGTGGTGTTTGCGTAAGTAAGATGCGATCCTACTAGATACCCTCGGTCACCACGTAAAACATGCAACAACAAAATTAGAGGACGTCTAACTTGTTTTTGCAGGGTATGATTGTGATGTGATATGGCCAACGATGTGATGTGATATATTGGATGTATGAGATGATCATGTTGTAATAGAAATATCGACTTGCACGTCGATGGTACGGCAACCGGCAGGAGCCATAGGGTTGTCTTTATACTAACGTTTGTGCTTGCAGATGCGTTTACTATTTTGCTAGGATGTAGCTTTAGTAGTAATAGCATAAGTAGCACGACAACCCCGATGGCAACACGTTGATGGATGATCATGGTGTGGCGCCGGTGACAAGAAGATCGTGCCGGTGCTTTGGTGATGGAGATCAAGAAGCACGTGATGATGGCCATATCATGTCACTTATGAATTGCATGTGATGTTAATCCTTTTATGCACCTTATTTTGCTTAGAACGACGGTAGCATTATGAGGTGATCTCTCACTAAAATTTCAAGACGAAGTTGTGTTCTCCCCGACTGTGCACCGTTGCGACAGTTCTTCGTTTCGAGACACCACGTGATGATCGGGTGTGATAGACTCAATGTTCACATACAACGGGTGCAAAACAGTTGCACACGCAGAACACTCGGGTTAAGCTTGACGAGCCTAGCATGTGCAGACATGGCCTCGGAACACATGAGACCGAAAGGTCGAGCATGAATCGTATAGTTGATATGATTAGCATAGGGATGCTTACCACTGAAACTATTCTCGACTCACGTGATGATCGGACTTGAGATAGTGGATTTGGATCATGTACCACTCAAATGACTAGAGAGATGTACTTTTTGAGTGGGAGTTCTTAAGTAATATGATTAATTGAACTAATTGTCATGAACATAGTCTAATGGTCTTTGCGAATTACGATGTAGCTTGCGCTATAGCTCTACTGTTTTTTTATGTTCCTAGAGAAAATTTAGTTGAAAATTGATAGTAGCAAACTTTGCAGACTGAGTCTGTAAAACCGAGGACTGTCCTCGTTGCTGCGCAGAAGGCTTATGTCCTTAATGCACCACTCGGTGTGCTGCACCTCGAGCGTCGTCTGTGGATGCTGTGAAGATCCGACATACACGTTTCTGATGACTACACGATGGTTCAGTGCAAAGTACTTAATGGCTTAGAAGCAAGGCACCGAAAACGTTTTAAACGTCACGGAACATAATTGATGTTCTAAAGAGATGAAATTGTGATTTCATGCTTGTGCCCTTGTTAAGAGGTACGAGACCTCCAACAAAATTCTTTGACCACAAAGTAAAGGAGAAAAGCTCAATCGTTGAGCGTGTGCTCAGATTGTCTGAGTACGACAATCACTTGAATCAAGTGGGAGCTAATCTTCCAGATGAGATAGTGATGGTTCTCCAAAAGTCACTGCCACCAAGCTTTGAGCGCTTCGTGATGAACTATAACATATCAAGGATAGATACAATGATCTTTGAGAGATTCGCGACGTTTGACACTGCGAAAGTAGAAATCAAGAAGGAGCATCAATAGTTGATGGTTTGAAAAACCACTAAGTTTCAAGAAAGGCGAGGGCCAGAAGGGATACTTCGTGAAACGGCAAAACAGTTGCTGCACTAATGAAGAGACCCAAGATTAAACCCAAACCCGAGACTAAGTGCTTCTGTAATAAGGGGAACAGTCACTGAGGCGGAGCAACTCTAGATACTTGGTAGATAAGAAGGCTGGCAAAAGTCGAGAGAAGTATATTTGATATACATAATGTTGATGTGTACTTTACTAGTACTCCTAGTAGCACGAGGGTATTGGATACTGGTTCGGTTGCTAAGTGATTAGTAACGCGAAATGAAAGCTACGGCATAAACGGAGACTAGCTAAAGGCGAGGTGACGATATGTGTTGGAAGTGTTTCCAAGGTTGATATGATCAAACGTCACACGCCCCCTTTACCATCGGGATTGGTGTTGAACCTAAATAATTGTTATTTGGTGCTTGCGTTAAGCATGAACATGATTGGATCGTGTTTATTGCAATACGATTATTCATTCAAAAGGAATAATGGTTACTCTATTTGCTTGAATAATCACCTTCAATGGTTTATTGAATCTCGATTGTAGTGTTACACATTGGTGCCAAAAGATACGAGTTAAATGATGATAGTACCACTTACTTGTGGCACTGCCGCTTGAGTCATGTTAGTATAAATTGCATGAAGAGGCTCCATGCTGATGGATCTTTACTCACCTGATTTCGAATCACTAGTGACATGCAAATCATACCACATGAGCAAGGCCTTGTTTTCATTGAGATGAAACAAGATAGTAACTTGTTGGAAGTGATACATTTTGATGTATGCAGTCCAGTGAGTGTTGAGGCACGCAGTGGATATCATTATGTTCTTACTTCACTGACGACTTGAGTAGATACAGGAGTATTTACTTAATAAATCACAAGTCTGAAATATTGAAAAGTTCAATTCTGTTTCAGAGTGAAGTTCGTCGTAACAAGAGGATGAACTGTCTACGATATGATCATAGAAATGAATATCTGAGTTACGAATTTTTGGTACACAGTTAAGACAATGTGGAAATTGTTTCACAGTTCATGCCACCTGGAACATCATGGTGTGATGATGTGTCTAAACGTCATAGCCACGCACTATTTAGTATGGTGCATGATGGGATGTCTCTTATCGAATTACCACTATCGTTTATGGGTTATGCATTAGAGACAACCACATTCACTTTAAATGGGGCACCGCGTATTTCCGTTGAGATGACACAGTATAGACTGAGGTTTAGAGAAATCTAAACTGTCGTTTCTTGAAAGTTTGGGGCTTCGAAACTTATGTGAAAAAGTTTCAGTCTGATAAGCTCGAACCCAAAGCGGATAAATGCATCTTCACAGGATATCCAAAACAGTTGGGTGCATCTCCTATCTCAGATCCGAAAGCAAAGTGTTGGTTTCTAGAAACGGATCCTTTCTCGAGAAAAGGTTTCTCTCGAAAGAATTGAGTGGGAGGGTAGTAGAACTTGATGAGGTTATTGAACCATCACTTCAACCAGTGTGTAGCAGGGCGTAGGAAGTTGTTCCTGTGGCGCCTACACCAATTGAAGTGGAAGCTGATGATGGTGATCATTAAGCTTCGAATCAAGTTACTACAAACCTCGTAGGTCGACAAGGTCGCGTACTGCTGCAGAGTAGTACGGTAACCCTGTCTTGGAGGTCATGTTGTTGAGCAACAGTGAACCTACGAGTTATGGAGAAAGCGATGGTGGGCCCAGATTCCGACAAATGGCTGGAAGCCATAAAATCCGAGAGAGGATCCATGTGTGAAAACAAAGTGTAGACTTTGGTAGAACTACTTGATGGTCATGGGACTATTGGGTAAAATGGATCTTTAAAATAAGACAGACGATGATGGTGATAAGTCACTATTAAGAAAAGCTCGACTTGTCGCAAAGATGTTTTCGACAAGATCAAACAGTTGACTATGATGAGTCTTTCTCACTCGTAGCGATGCTAAAGGTCTGTTAGAATTATGTTAGTAGTTGCTGCATTATTTATGAAATATTGCACGTAGGATGTCAAAACATTGTTTCCTCGACGGTTTCCTTGAGCAAACATTGTATGTGATACAACCAGAAGGTTTTGTCGATCCTAAAGATACTAGCAAGTATGCAAGCTCCAGTGATCCTTCAATGGACTGGTGCAAGCATCTCGGAGTTGGAATAAGCACTTTGATGAGATGATCAAAGATTTTGGGTGTGTACAAGGTTTATGAGAAACTTGTATTTCCAAAGAAGTGAGTGGGAGCACTATAGAATTTCTGATAGGTATATGTGGTTGACATATTGTGGATCAGAAGTAATGTAGAATTTCTGTAAAGCATACAAGGTTGTTTTGAAAGAAGTTTTCAAAGGAGTACCTGGATTACGCTACTTGAACGTTGAGCATCAAAGATCTATGGAGATAGATCGAAAAGCACTTAACGGAAGTTTCAACAAGATGCATGCCTTGACAAGTTTTTGAAAGGAGTTCAAAATAGGTCAGCAAAGAAGGAGTTCTTGGTTGCGTTGTGAGGTGTGAATTTGAGTAAGACTCAAAACCCGACCCCGGCAGAATAAAGAGAATAGACGAAGGTCGTCTTCTATGCCTTAGCCGTAGAATCTAAAGTATGCCATGCTGTGTACCGCACCTGATGTGTGCCTTGACTCAAAGTATGTTGAGAGGTACAGAGAGTGATCCATGATTGAATCACTAGCAGCGGTCAAAATTTATCCTTAGTAACTAATGGACTAAGGAATTTTTTCTCGATTATGGAGGTGGTTAAAGAGTTCGTCGTAAAGGGTTACGTTGATGCAAGCTTTGACACTAATCCGAATAACTATGAGTAGTGAAACGGATTCGTATAGTAGAGTAGATATTTGGAGCATTTCTGAATAGCACGTAGTAGCAGCATCTATAAGATGGCATAAAGATTTGTAAAGAACACACGGATCTGAAAGTTTCAGAACCATTGACTAAAACCTCTCTCACGAGCAAGACGTGATCAGACCCCATAACTATATGGGTGTTGGATTCGTTGGAATCACATGGTGATGTGAACTAGATTATTGACTCTAGTGCAAGTGGGAGACTGTTGGAAATATGCCCTAGAGGCAATAATAAATTAGTTATTATTATATTTCTTTGTTCATGATAATCCTTTATTATCCATGCTATAATTGTATTGATTGGAAACACAATACTTGTGTGGATACATAGACAAAACACTGTCCCTAGTAAGCCTCTAGTTGACTAGCTCGTTGATCAAAGATGGTCAAGGTTTCCTGGCCATAGGCAAGTGTTGTCACTTGATAATGGGATCACATCATTAGGAGAATCATGTGATGGACTAGACCCAAACTAATAGACGTAGCATGTTGATCGTGTCATTTTGTTGCTACTGTTTTCTGCGTGCCAAGTATTTATTCCTATGACCATGAGATCATATAACTCACTAACACCGGAGGAATGCTTTGTGTGTATCAAACGTCGCAACGTAACTGGGTGACTATAAAGATGCTCTACAGGTATCTCCGAAGGTGTTAGTTGAGTTAGTATGGATCAAGACTGGGATTTGTCACTCCGTGTGACGGAGAGGTATCTCGGGGCCCACTCGGTAATACAACATCACACACAAGCCTTGCAAGCAATGTAACTTAGTGTAAGTTACGGGATCTTGTATTACGGAACGAGTAAAGAGACTTGCCGGTAAACGAGATTGAAATAGGTATGCGGATACTAACGATCGAATCTCGGGCAAGTAACATACCGAAGGACAAAGGGAATGACATACGGGATTATATGAATCCTTGGCACTGAGGTTCAAACGATAAGATCTTCGTAGAATATGTAGGATCCAATATGGGCATCCAGGTCCCGCTATTGGATATTGACCGAGGAGTCTCTCGGGTCATGTCTACATAGTTCTCGAACCCGCAGGGTCTGCACACTTAAGGTTCGACGTTGTTTTATGCGTATTTGAGTTATATGGTTGGTTACCGAATGTTGTTCGGAGTCCCGGATGAGATCACGGACGTCACGAGGGTTTCCGGAATGGTCCGGAAACGAAGATTGATATATAGGATGACCTCATTTGGTTACCGGAAGGTTTCCGTGCATTACCGGAAAAGTTTAGGGCTCATCGGTAGTGTACCGGGAGTGCCGGGAGGGGTGCCGGGGACCATCGGGAGGGGTGTCACGCCCCAAGGGGTCTCATGGGCTATGGGAAGAGATAAACCAGCCCCTAGTGGGCTGGAATAAGTTCCCACTAAGGCCCATAAGGTTTGAGAAGGAAAAAACACAAGGTGGAAAGAGTTTCCAAGTGGGAAGGTGGAATCCTACTCCAAGTAGGATTGGAGTAGGACTCCTCCACCTCCAATTTCGGCCAAACCTTTAGGTTTTGAGGCTGCCTCCTCCCCTCCCTCCCACCTATATATACAGAGGTATTAGGGCTGATTTGAGACGACTTTTCCACGGCAGCCCGACCACATACCTCCATAGTTTTTCCTCTAGATCGCGTTTCTGCGGAGCTCGGGCGGAGCCCTGCTGAGACGAGATCATCACCAACCTCCGGAGCGCCGTCACGCTGCCGGAGAACTCTTCTACCTCTCCGTCTCTCTTGCTGGATCAAGAAGGCCGAGATCATCGTCGAGCTGTACGTGTGCTGAACGCGGAGGTGCCGTCCGTTCGGTACTAGATCGTGGGACTGATCGCGGGATTGTTCGCGGGGCGGATCGAGGGACGTGAGGACGTTCCACTACATCAACCGCGATCTCTAATCGCTTCTGCTGTACGATCTACAAGGGTACGTAGATCACTCATCCCCTCTCGTAGATGGACATCACCATGATAGGTCTTCGTGCGCGTAGGAAAATTTTTGTTTCCCATGCGACGTTCCCCAACAATGCTAGCAGAGGCCTCTCCCACATGATACTTGCTATCGATCTAGTAACGTAGTCAATTGCTTAGGGACAATTCCGCAACTCCTACCACCACTTTTCGACACTCATTAGACACTCGTAGTTGTTTCTTTATCTAACCAGCCCCTAGTTTTATTTACGTGTTCTTTACTTTCTTGCAAGCCTATCCTATCACTCCTACAAAGTACTTCTAGTTTCATACCTGTTCTAGGTAAAGCGGACGTAAAGTGTGCGTAGAGTTGTATCGGTGGTCGATAGAACTTGAGGGAATATTTGTCCTACCTTTAGCTCCTCGTTGGGTTCTACACTCTTACTTATTAAGAAAGGCTACAATTGATCCCCTATACTTGTGGGTTATCACTCATCACCGACCAGCGAGCCTACGAATAGATTACTCACGAATGATGAAGAGCTTCATGGAATTGGAGAGGGAAGAAGGTTGATGATGACGATGGCGACGATCTCCTTGATCCGGAGCCCAAAACGGACTCCAGATCTTCCCTCCAAGGCAAGAACTGGATGTGGCGGCGCCTCTGGATCGTGAAACGCTATGAAATATTCTCTCTTGATTTTTTTTGGGACGAAAGGGAATAAATAGCGCTGGAATTGGGGGCGACAGAGCCATGTGGGCCCCACAAGCCTGGTGGCTGCGGCCAAGGGGAGGCCGCGGCCATAGGGCTTGTGGCCCACTGGCCCGTCCCCTCCGGTGGATCTTTGCGCAGGTATTTTTCATATTTTCCACAAATATTCTCCGTAAATTTTCAGGATGTTCCTAGAACTTTCATTCTGCACAAAAACAACACCATGGCAATTCTGCTGAAAATAGCGTCAGTCCGGGTTAGTTCCATTCAAATCATGCAAATTAGAGTCCAAAACAAGGGCAAAAGAGTTTGGAAAAGTAGATACGATGGAGACGTATCATCTACCATGGAAGCCATCTTCTTGGTACGACAGCTGATGGAGAGATACAGGGAGCAAAAGAAGGACCTTCATATGGTGTTCATTGATTTGGAGAAGGCCTATGATAAGATACCTCGGAATGTGATGTGGTGGGCCTTGGAGAAACACAAAGTCCCAACAAAGTACATTACCCTCATCAAGGATATGTATGATAATGTTGTGAAAAGTGTTCGAACAAGTGATGGCGACACCGATGACTTTTCGATTAGAATAGGGCTACACCAAGGTTCAACTTTGAGCCCTTATCTTTTTGATTTGGTGATGGATGAGGTCACAAGGGATATATAAGGAGATATCCCATGGTGTATGCTCTTTGCGAATGATGTGGTGCTAGTCGATGATAGCCGAACTGGGGTTAATAGAAAGTTAGAGTTATGGAGGCGGACTCTAGAATCGAAAGGTTTTAGGCTTAGTAGAACTAAAACTGAATACATGAGGTGCAGTTTTAGTGCTACTAGGCACGGGGATGGAGAGGTTGGCCTTGGTGGGCAGGTGGTACCGGAGAGAGACACGTTTCGATATTTGTGATCCATGTTGCAGAAGGATGGCAATATCGATGAAGACGTGGGCCACCGAATCAAGGCTGGGTGGATGAAGTGGCGCCAAGCTTCTGCCGTACTCTGTGACAAGAGAGTGCCAGAAAAGCTAAAAGGCAGGTTTTATAGGACAACTATCCGACCTGCGATGTTGTATGGCACGGAGTGTTGGCCAGCCAAGAGATGACATATCCAACAGTTAGGTGTAGCAGAGATGCGCATGTTGAGATGGATATGTGGCCACACAAGGAAGGATTGGGTACGGAATGACGATATACGAGAGAGACTTGGGGTAGCACCGATTGAAGAGAAGCTGGTCCAGCATCGTCTCAGATGGTTTGGACATATTCAACGGAGGCCACCGGCAGTGCCGGTGCATAGCGGACGGATAAAGCGTGCTGAGAATGTTAAGAGGGGTCGTGGTAGATCAAACTTGACATGGGAGGAGTCCGTTAAGAGAGACCTGAAGGTTTGGAATATCGACAAAGACTTAGCCATGGACAGGGGTGCGTGGAAGTTAGCTATCCACGTTCCAGAGCCATGACTTGGCTTCGAAATCTTATGGGTTTCAACTCTAGCCTACCCCAACTTGTTTGGGACTGAAAGGCTTGGTTGTTGTTGTTGTTGTTGTGAACAGTTCTTGAATGGGAACGGATTTTTCAAAATCTGAACAATTTCTGAATCTGTGAACAATTTTTGAAGAGGCAACCAAATTTATAAAAAATAAAAACATATTTTGAAAATATGTTTTTTATAAAAATTTTGAACACTTATTGAGACACGTACAAAAATTTTAAAATTCAAACATTTTTAGAAAAAGAAAAATAAATTTGTGTAATAAATAAGAAGAAAAGGAAAAAAGGAAAAAAAAAAGAAAAAGAAAAGAGAAACAGAGCAGAAGCTAGAAGTTTCACCAAACCAAAAAACAAGCTGGAAACCTCTAGAAGGTTTTCAAAACCAGTAGTAATACTGTACAAAGAAAAAAGTTTTGCTACTAATTGGGTAGGCCCATTGCATGCCACCCTGTGCAAAGAGTTGACATTAAGACGCGGTGAGCGACGTATGTGATTTTCCCTAATCCCACATTATTACCTTCGAAGTTGTTATTGGGAAGAAATCGCAATGTATTTCAAGCACAAATCCTTCTTTCTAGGCTATCACTTGTTCCAGGCTAAATCAACTAGACATATAATATGCTCCACCAGTAGTCTGATGGGTAGCATTATTAGGTACATATATACACCACATATATACATAAGGGATATATAAATACACATACATTTTTATTTGCATAGTATCCACATGTGTATATAATTTTGTTAGTAGGTCCATTCATAGTCGTGTATGTATATAATTTCGTTAGTAAGTACATACATATTGATATATGTCATAATTTGTTTACCAGCTACAACCTAAGATAAATCATTGGATATATATATATACCAGCGTATGTATATAATTTCATTAGTAGGTCTTATATATTATGGGCTTGTCTGTATGATGGAGTCAATGCACATTTTTTGATTTAAATAATATTTTTTTTTATCAAGTATACCTTATGAAGTTATCAATTTTTGTTTATACGTGTTTTCATATGTGTGTAGAAGGTCACATGCATGTATACCTTGATAAAAAAATATGCATGTAAACATGTACTCCCTCCGTTCTTAAATATAAATATTTTATAGGTTTCACTAGACGACTATATACAAATGTATATAGACATACTCTAGAGTGTAGATTCACTCATTTTACTTTGTATGTAGACCCCTTGTGAAATCTGATAAAAGACTTATATTTAGAAACGGAGGGAGTATATCCCTTCCTTTTATTTTTTATTCTCTCTCTCAATTATTGTGTGTTTTACTTTTTTACAAATCAATAAATGCTAATGAATTGACATGCGAGCTATTAAATGCTAGGTGTCCCAAGCAATTTACATATATATATATATATATATATATATATATATATATATATATATAGGAAAAATACATCCTACCACCTAGGGGTAGTTACCCCACTTGTTCAATATACTACCATGCGGAGTATATATACTAATTTATCATTTTAATTATGTTCATATACTATATACAAGATTTTTGAAAGTGAGTTACATGAAAAAATTACAAGTTGACACATAGTTTTTATTATATTTGTGAAATACATATATATTTGTATGTAAAAAAGAGCATACACAAAATACGATACATACTACCAAAAAAACAGTATATATACTATCTAAACATGATTATATACTACATACTACGCATACATACTCTTCAATTTGATACATACTTCATACAACATACAAAACGCAAGTGGTGGTAACTACCACCGGTGGTAGATAAAATTTGTTTGTGTGTGTGTGTGTTTGTGTGTGTGTGTGTGTGTGTGTGTTTGTGTTTGTGTTTGTGTGTGTTGATTTGCAAATGTTGTACTTCTGGTTATCCCCTCGGGGTTTTGCAGGGAACCTAAGAGTTGCTTTTGTTTTGTCAAAATGCTCATTAATTTTCATTCCGATAAATTTCGGACACTTGATATGTTCAATTTTTAGTAAAGGTCGTGTCAATTTTTTTTGTAAATTTGAACATAACTTTTGTTAGACATAGGATATATCGAATGCCCAGAATTTGACAGAACGGGAATTAAACGACATTCCGACAAAACATAGCTAGGCAACTCATAATTTTTAATGTCATTATTCATTTGATTAGTACTGAAATTAAACTGGCAAACCCTAGGCAGCATGTCGCTCATAGCTTGTGTACATGGCCAAATCATCGGGAAAACATTAAAAAATAAAGCCCATAAATTAAAGAGAAATTAAGCAAAAATACTTTGTGTTCCTCGCAAAATAAAATACTTTGTGTGATGGGAAAGCTGTGCAAGAAAATACAAGTTAAGATAACCCAAGTAATCAAACAATTAAATGCGAGAAACCTATGAATTGTTAAAAGAAAGCGAGGAACCTTTGAGGAAAATTGTGTAGTTAATTATCAATGATTTAACAGTTATGTCTAATCAATAAAGCTCATGTTTATTTCAATAAAAAGACTCCCGGCTGATGTTCTTGAATTACCACTCTACATGGCGTACAAGCAGTACAGTCAGTCACCTAGCTAATCCAAACAGAGCAAAAATCACTGCAAAATGAAATCCATCAATTCGGACATGAATGACAAAAGCCAAACAAGGTGTTAATGAAATATCTACACAATGGAGTGATACGAGGAATCTGCAAGCCACGTTCGGCTAACGTGACGGTCTCATGTATCGGTCGACCAAAGAGTTGAATCGATCGAGGTCATAATGAAATAGCTACATCGCGCGTCGATCGATCCGAGGAATCAGCAGAACCGCGTTGGGCTAACATGATGGTCTCATGGATCATCATAGGTGAGGTTCACTTAATACACAGGTTTACTTTTGTCTATAGAGAGTTTTAGTTTTATTTGGTTCACCGAAAATATGGAAAGGTTCAATCCTTCGTTTGGGGAGGTTTCATGAGGTTCACTTTTTATAGCGTCACGGTTCGCTTTCTCCTCATGTGAAATGCGGAAAAAATGTTACGGAAATGACAAAAAAGAACACGGTTCACTTCTGGATATCGTTGGGGTTCACTTACGCCCCGACGTGAAGTGCACTCCACTTCCCCATCTTGAAAATTTCACGTCTGACGAAAAACCCATGAAGTTCGCTTGGCTGTAGGATGCAGTGCAATTTTCCGTCTGAAACACGGATTTTAAAAATAAAGAGTAGAAAAGACATGCGTACCAACAAGGTTGTGAGAATCCTAATTCTTAATCGGATCAGAGCCCTCATGGTAGGATCACAGATCGTAGAATCTTCACTACCAGAATCGTGCAAACGTAGATTTTACTAGCCAAATTCGTAGAATCATATGACTCAATATGCGTGGATCATAAAGTTATAGAGTTGTACAACAGAATCGCGATTCTAACAACATTGCGTACGCACCTTCCCGCGGCCTCTCGTCGCGCCAATGCATGATGTTTCCTTCTCTCTTGTTTGCCAATAGAGAAAAAACTTGAAAGGTAGTGCACAAGTCTATAAAATGTTTTACATAGAGTACCGAAGTACCATTTTTCGTCCATGGATTTTAATTGGCTCCTTTGCACTCTAAGGGCAATTCAATCACGCGGTTCGGACGTGTTTTACTATGCAATATGACCCTGCATTTGTCCGTTGTACGGTCCGAACGTCCTTTCCCCGTTAAACCAGAAGCAAACCAGGGGTAGTACGGTCGCCAGGCCAAGTGCGCTCTCTGCTAGCCAGTATAACCTAAAAATTCTCGCAAAAGAAATTCATCGCAAGAATTCAAATAGTAGTAGTGGACGTGACACTATTTGGAACATTCCCGAATAATATTTCAATATTTGAGTAGTTTTGTGGAATTACGAACAATTTTCTGAAATAGGGAACATATTTTGAAATTTCTGAATTTTTTCCATAAACATAAACATTTTTTGAATTTGTGAACATATGTTCAAAATGGGAACAATTTTTAAAATAACGAACATACTTAATGTTTTTCGAACATATTTCGAACTGGACAACAAATTCCCAAACAAATATATATATATATATATAATATAGGAAAAAGAACATTTTTTATAATACGGAAACATTTTTATAAAATCTCACAAAAATAGAAAACATGATTTTTTTCAAAACTGGAACATTTTCCAAATTCGAAAACATTTTTTGGATACGCGAACATTTTTCGAAACCTGAACTTCTTTCAAATTCGAAAACACTTTTTGGAAAATGGGAATATTTTTTTGGAATCTCGAACAAACTTGAAAACACGAGCAATTTCTGAATCCATGATAATTTTTGAATAAATAAATAATTTTTTGAAAAGCAAACAAATTTATCAAAAATATTTTCAAAATAGGAAAAAACCAAATTTGTGAACAAAAATGGAAAACGGGAACATTTTTGAAAAATGCAGGCATTTGTTTATTTCTGATTTGTTTTTGAATTGGGACATTTTCTGAAAATCTGAACAATTTCTGAATCTATGAACAATTTTTATACAGGAAACAATTTATGAAAAATTAGAACATATTTTCAAATATATGGACATTTTTAATTTGTCAACAAAAATTGAAAATGGGAACATGTTTTGTAAAGTGCTACTAGTTTTTTGTATTTGTGAACAGTTTTTGAATGGGAACGGATTTTGAAAATCTGAACAATTTCTGAAGATGCAACCAAATTTATAAAAAATGCAAACATATTTTGAAAATACGTTTTTTTGTAAAATTCTTGAACACTTATTGAGACACGAACACATTTTTTGAAAATTCAAACATTTTTTAGAAAAATAAAAATAAATCTGTCAAAGAAATAAGAAGAAAAGAAAAAAACAAACAAAAAAATAAAAAGAAAAGAGAACCAGAACAGAAAAAGTCCGGCTCAGGAACCTTCTAAAAGTTTCACCAAACCAAAAAAACTAGATGGAAACCTTTAGAAGGTTTCCAAAATTAGTAGTAATACTGTACACAGACAAAAAAGTTTTGCTACTAATTGGGCAGGCCCACTACGTATATGATTTCCCTAATCCCACATTATTAGCTTCGGAACTGTTATTGGGAATAAATCGCAATGTATTTCAAACACCTAGGCCCAGATCCTTTTTTCAAGGCCATCGCTAGCTCCAGGCTAAATCAACTACACAGATCGTATGCTCCACGAGTAGTCTGATGGCTACAATTATTAGGTACATATATACATAATGGAATATATAAATACACATACATTTTTATTTGCATAATATCCACATGTGTATATAATTTTGTTAGTAGGTCTATTCATAGTCGTGTATGTATATAATTTCGTTAGTAGGTACATACATATCGACATATGTCATAATTTGTTTACCAGCTACAACCTAAGATAAATCATTAGATATATATATACCAACATATGTATATAATTTCATTAGTAGATCTTATATATTATGGGCTTGTCTGTATGATGGAGTCAATGTACAATTTTTTGATTTAAATAATAAAAATATTTTATCAAGTATACCTCATGAAGTTATCAGTTTATGTGTATACGTGTTTTCATATGTGTGTAGAAGGTCACATGCATGTATACCTTGATGTAAAAAGATGCATGTAAATATGTACTCCCTCCGTTTCTAAATATAAATATTTTTATAGGTTTCACTAAACGACTATATACAAATATATATAGACATACTTTAGAGTGTATATTCACTCATTTTACTCCGTATATAGACCCCTTGTGAAATCACATAAAAAACTTATATTTAGGAACGGAGGGGGTATATCCCTTCCTTTTTTTATTCTCTCTCTTTCAATTATTGTTTGTTTTATTTTTTTACAAATCAATAAATGCTAATGAATTGACATGCGAGCTATTAAATGCTATGTGTCCCAAGCAATTTACACACTTAAATGCTATATATATATATATATATATATATATATATATATATATATATATATGTGTGTGTGTGTGTGTGTGTGTGTGTGTGTTTGTGTGTGTTGATGTGCAAATGTTGTACTTCTGGTTATCCCCTCGAGCGGGGGTTTTGCAGGGAACCTAAGAGTTACCTTTGTTTTGCCAAAATGCTCATTAATTTCCGTTCCGGTAAATTTCGGACACTTGATATGCTCAAATTTTTAGTGAAGGTCGTCCCAAAAAAATTCGTAAATTTTGACATAACTTTTGTTAAACATAGGACATATCGAATACCCAGATTTTGACATAACGGGAATTAAACGACATTCCGACAAAACATAGCTAGGAAACTCATAATTTTTTTATGTAATTATTCATTTTATTAGTACTGAAATTAAACTGGCAAACCCTAGACAGCATGTCGCTCATAGCTTGTGTGCATGGCCAAATCATCGGGAAAACATTAAAAAATAAAACCCACAAATTAAAGAGGAATTAAGCAACAACGACAGCAACAAAAATACTTTGTGTTCCTCGCAAAATAAAATACTTTGTGTGATGGGAAAGCTGTGCAAGAAAATACAAGTTAACATAGCCCAGGTAATCAAACAATTGAAGTCGAGGAACCTATGAATTGTTAAAAAAAGCGAGGAACCTTTCAGGAAAATTGTACAGTTAATTATCGATGATTTAACAGTTATGTGTAATCAATAAAGCTCATGTTTATTTCAATAAAAACACTCTCGGCTGATGTTCTTTAATTACCACTCTACATGGCGTAAAACGGCTGTAACTTTTGCATACGACGTTAAAAAAAAGTTTAATATATAAAAAAAACTAGAGAAAATTAGGAATCTATTTCATCGGGGCTTGCCCGGTGAAGTTTTCTCAGATGCTCAAAATTTCAAATGTAAAAAAAGTTATGGCAAAAAGAAGATTTTTCCACAAAAATAAGAAAAAATAATTTTATTTAAAATCTTTAGGTTATTTTCATTGAAATTCACTATTATTATTACTTATTTTGTTTATTTTAATAATTGTTTGAAATCAAAAAATTAAATCATGTGACATGACATCAAACCCTAGGTTGTTTAGGAGTGATAGTTTACTATTGTCAGGAGAACAACAAGTGCAGACTTGGTAACTAGGGGCGATAGAACCAGGAAGTTAAGCGTGTTTGGGCTAAAGCAGTGAAAGGATGGGTGACCGGCCGAGAAGTTAGACGATTTGAAATGAGTAGAGCAGTGAGGATGGGTGATTAGAGATTAAATTGTCAAATAAATCAAAGATTTAAAAATTGAAATAAAACATAAAAACAAATCAAAGAATATTCAAAAATAAAATTTGAAAAATAAATAAAAAAAGTACTTTTTTGGATCAAACAAACAAAATAAACAGACGGATCCTTTAGTCCCGGTCCGTGTTAAGACCCGTGACTAAAGGGCCTGCCCCTGAGGACGCTCCGAGGCGCCCACGTGGAGCACCTTTGGTCCCGGCTTGGAACAGGGCCGGGACTAAAGGTTAGGCCTTTAGTCCCGCCTCTTTGGTCCCGGTTGGTGAACCGGGACTAAAGCCCCTTACGGGCCGGGACTATAGGCCCTGTCCCCACTAGTGACACAGGTTCACTTTTGTCTATAGAGAGGTTCAGTTTTATTTGGATCAACGGAAATATGAAGAGTTTCAATTCTTCTTTTGGAGAGGTTTCATGAGGTTCACTTTCTGTAGTGTCGCGGTTCGCTTACTCCTCATGTGAATTGCAGAAAAAATATTATGGAAATGACAAAAAAACAACAACGTGGTTCACTTCAATGTATACCTAATAAGTATACAGGTATACCCAATGTATGCCCTGGGAGGAAAGCCATCATTTGTATGTCATTTTTTGTTTTATTAGTACCGGAATAAAACTGGCAAACCCTACGTAGCATGTGGCTCATGGCTTGTGTACATGGCCAAATCATAGGGGAAAAATAAAAAATAAAGCCCATAAATTAATAAGGAATTAAGCAACAACGACAGTAGCAAAAATACTTTGTGTGCTGGGAAGCAATCAAACAATTGAAGGCGAGAAACCAATGAGGAAAATTGTACAGTTAATTATCAACAATTTAACAATTATTTCTAATCAATAAAGCTCATGTTTATTTCTATAAGAAGACTACCGGCTGAGGTTCTTGAATTACCACTCTACATGGCTATAAGCAGTACACTGAGTCACCTAGCTAATCCAAACAGAGCAAAATTCACTGCGAAATGAAATCCATGAATTCAAACCCGAATGATAGGAGCCAAACAAGGTGTTATTGAAATAGCTACACAGCGAATTGATATGGGCAATCTGCGAGCCACGTTCGTTAACGTGATGGTCTCATGCATCGGTCGATCAAAGACTTGAATCGATGGAGGTCATAATGAAATAGCTACATCACGCATCGATCGATCCGAGGAATCTGCAGAACCACGTTGGCGTAACATGATGGTCTAATGGATCGTTCGGCCAACAGCTAGCTAATTATTCCCGAGCATCTCTCGAGATCTCCATCGACCCAGATTGACTTGACTTGACTTGGCGAACGGATGAAGCACATGCAAGCAACATTGGCACGATTGAGAAGATTCCTCGTATGAATGAGCACATCCTAGCTAGTACTCCCTCCATCGAGTAATAAATGTACTTTTTCCTTTTCTGTCAGTCAAACTAGTTAAATTTTGACTAACTTTATTGAAAAAGATGCTAGCATTTATGAAATCAAATTAGTATCAACAGATTTGTCTTTACATGAAGTTTCCAAATATATCATTTTCATGTCATATATGTTGCTACTATTTTTTATAAAGTTGGTCAAATTTTAAAAAGTTTAACTAAGTACAAATCTATATGTACACTTATTTGTGGATGTCTCGCCGAGGGAGGTTCATGCATGTTTGGTTTTTTAGGACTCGCATTGATTAAAGTTTAAAACATCACATCCTAATTCCTTAGATTTGATTTTTTTTGTTTTTCTAAAAGAAGGATAACAGTCATGCATCAGGGCAATGCATGTAGCTATTTTGTTAATTATTTATCAAAAATTTACAAAATAATATATTTATAAGTCTGAAGCCATCGTCTATCAAACCATTGTCGCTATTTGTATCAACTTGGTAAAGGGGTGCAGATTGTCTCAGCCGTATATTCAAACCTTACACCAAAGCCTAACTTGTAAAGTCATAAGCTCCAACCAGGCCGACTGCCGGGTGTGGGACACACACCGGTCTGGCGCATTCTTAGTGATCACCGCATACGCACACTATAGAGGCTGCCGTCATCGTCCTCCACAATCCATCTTCAGAGCAGGCAAGTCGTCGACGCCATCATGACGACAGACAATGCCTCCATCGTGCGCACATCCATGAAGATGCATATGTCCCGCAAAAAAAGATGCATATGTGGCCCAAACTATGCACCATGCCGTCGAGACTCGACGCCATCGATGCGATAGATGCCACGCTGGACCACCTCCTCATTCGGCCGCAACGTCAAACAAACAATGTCCGCAAGCCACATTGCACCCAAGATGGCTGCTTCAAGAAGGGAACGACATCAAAGACGACGTCGTCGCTCACCGCGGTTGGGACTTTCATCCGAGAAACAAAGGGCATGATGAAGGTATAGGCAGATCTACCGAACGTCTCTATGAAGAGGAAATGGTGTAGTCGGATTGATTACTTAGCTCCTACGCCCTCCCTTTCCTAAATATAAGCTCTTCTTGAGATTTTAATATGGACTACATGCAGAACAAAATAAGTGAATCTATACTTTAAAACACGTCTATATACACCTGTTGTAATTTCTATTGAATTTTTTAAAAGGTCTTATATTTAGAAACAAAGGAAGTACTTAGAGCACCTACAACCGGACATAGAAAATATGATACACTAGACGCCCGCGCACACGCCCAGTCAGTGACCATGCGAGTCCTTTATTTGTCCGTCCGCCAGCCACACTTCTCATTTTCTTTCTCATATGTCCAGTCACTTGCACGTGATTGCTGAAGAGAAAGAGAGAGAAAGAAAAGAATGAATAAAAAAATGGTTTGTGGTGGGGTCGCGTCCTACGTGACGGATTGACCGGGCGCTCAGATACGTCCACGAACCCTCATATTCTTCCTATATTTAAGATGGTTAGGAGGGTTCATGGACAGTCCAGATATACATGAATGATATGAGGGGTCTGATTGGGTCAATTTCCCCCTTCTTTCTCATGTTTGGTCATTGAACGGACACGTTCACGGACGAATGATAGATGGTTTGAAAAGTTCGGTTGTAGATGCTCTTACTTTGGGTCGGCGCGTGGTCTTTGGATGTTTGGACTTTGGAGCATGCATGCATATGCATTCCTAGGATCCTCCAGCCGGTGAATTTCCACCGATTGTGAATGAACGTGCCTAAGGCTGGTTGTAATGGTAGTATCATAAGTACTATCATGCATGCCAACCAGGCATATTTGATGATGTGGCATAAAATTAAATGAAGAAAGAAAGGATTAAGTATCATATTATGATACCGTATCATATTATGATACCGTATCATATTAAATGTTGTGCTACTATGCGTCATGCATGGTAATAAATGAACTGTTTTATGATACTACTATATGATACCATGCATTACGAATGTAGTATCATACACTAATATCATATGCATGATACTAGTATATGGTATTCCCCATTACAACCAGACTAACAAAGCTATATACATGACGTACTAGTATGACACATATGGATGGATACACGAGGATCAACTCATCGTTGTTGACGCCATCAAAATATGCTGTGCATGACATACGTCACGTGGTGCACCGTGCTAAGGAGGGTGAAACAATTTGTGAACAAGTGGCAACACTTGGAGTAAAAAGAGAAAGTAGTGGTTGAATCCCAGCTCGATGCACCCACGGTGCATCCACGCAAGAAATCGTACCAAAATATTTCAAAAGTATCTGAAACTTTATGGAAATGATGTTCGACAAATGTTATAGACAGCTGCAAAGTTTGGTGGTCAAATAACATTCGAAGAACTGTAAGAAACAAAATTACCAAATCTGTTCAAACAGTTCACTTACATTTTGACTAATTTTTAGTAATTTTGTCGTTTAGGCATTAAGTTGGGGAGTAGAAAACCCACTCTCTTTGATGTAAATGATTTCCTCAAATAAATGTTGTCATACAACACTACTAGAATCTGCATTATTGCTGAGTTTCAGCGAAACTCGGCAGAGCACATATTAAACTCAGCGAAATATTCATCGAATCCCAAACTCGATGCAAGGCACTTGATTGGACGGCTCCCGGCAATCATTAATATCGTCGATCGCGAACTCGGTGAATATATAAACAATGTTTCTCATGTTTCCATCAGAAACAATTCAGGGAACCACACCGTTAGACTCAACGTGTCGTTAACAAAAGTGCCATATGACACAATTCTTTGCCGAGTTTCCAACTCGACAAACCTTAGGAATAATCCACGTGCTAGCATACATTCCTCAGTGCAAAATATCTACTGAGTTGGTTATTAGGTTAAACTGGACAAATGTTTGCCGAGTTCCAAATTCGTCAGTTTACTGTCCAATAAAGGACCACCGTGTAGCACAACTTCATTACCCAGTTTCAAACTTCGCCTAGTTCTTAAAAACCAAAATTGGGCAAACATATTGCCGAGTTTAAAACTAGGCAAACACCTTTTTCTTTACCGAGTGTTCTGATGAAATAATCCGGCCGACAAAACAAGATTAGGGAACTGCGGGACTTAATGAAATGATCCGCCCGATAAAACAAGAGCGACCGAATCAGATAGTATGGATCGAAACAGTCTGGTAAAACAAGAGCAACCGAGAGGGGCAACATAGACCGAGGAAGCTTAATGCAATGATTCAGAAAAAAGTGCCAAGCATGATTCGGCCAATAAAAAAAGAGCAATTGAGACGGGCAATATAGACCGACGAAGCTTAAGGCGATGATTCAAAAAAGAGCGGAGCACCATGGAGCTGAATGAAATGATGCGGATAAAACTAAAATGGTCGAGATGGTTATTATCAAAAAGGAGCCAAGCGGTCAGCAATGCTCCCTTTGTGAAGATAGAAAGTGTCGCTATGAAACTTATAATACCATCATAAGCATATCAAATCAGCTTATGTTAGGCAAAGAAGTTTCATAGGGACAGTCAAATCTTCCACAAAGGATGCAATAATGAGCTTACTGCTTTTGGACGAGGCGGCAATTTAATCCCAATGCTCCTTAAATGGCAAGGTGGGACTAAAAACAAGTCCCGGTCATAAGTTTGCCGAGTTTTTTCTATTACATTTGTATGATTGTCAAGAAATATAAGATCGTGAGATCAATATCAAAAACTCATATTTAGACATTTTGAAAAAAATGAAATTATTTGACAATATTCTTGTGTGATATGTCTACCACTTGGAAAAAAATCAATTCAAAACCTGATGTATATTTTGAGATTCAAAAAAGAAAAATTTGAATGTAAATAGTAACATCTTTTGGTGAATAGTACTTTGACACTATTCACATCTGATTTTGTCTTATTTATTTCTATTAATGTGAGTTGGATTCGGGGTAGAAACTTTTTAAGATTGTACATCAAACATTATGAGTATCTACAAAAAAATCAAGAATGTTTGAACATGTAATTCTAAAAAAAAATCTTATAGACGTCACCTGATGTGAGATCTCACCCCCCCCCCCCCCCCCACCTACCTTTATGGACACCCTCGGGTGTGTCAAACAAAAAAGCATAGACAGTACTGTCGAGATCCATGGCAAGCCTTGGATCGAGTTCCTAAGTAATTAATTAAGCAACTACTACTAACTAGCTGACCGATCCACGTTCGGTGACATGGGGCATGTTCGGATCGGATCTCCACCTTCAATGCAAGCATGTTAATCAAAGATGGGATTCCTCCGAAAACAAACTAATTTTGGGCATCTAATCAAGCCAAGTGTTTACTCCATTAACACAGTATAAGCGCGACTGGAAGCAAGACTCGGCGTTCGTCCACCACTTGTATTATCTTATCTTCTCCATACCCAATAAGATGTACATGGTCACCCCAAAATAAGTTTCCACTCAGCTCTCTTAGAGTAGGTCCAAATACCATTTGTCTCTTAATTGGCATGAGATTTGAAGACGACTTCCCATCTATCTCTTAATAGTACATTTGGTTCTACTAATGTCGAAGTTGAATATGAAAATAGGGCATAAAACGAAAGAAGGATTGCATAAGGCTGGTTATAGTGGGAGTAACTAAGGTAGTATCATGTACTTGGAACTAACAAACATGCTGATGTGACAGACAATTAAAGAAGAGAGAGAGAGGGGGTTAGAGTATCATAAGTAGATACCGTAACATGTTAAATGCTATGCTACTAGTATGTGTCATGCATGTCAATAAATAAGGTCATCTATGACACTAGTTTATGATACCATGTACTACGAAGATAGTACTCCTAACATGCATGATACTACTATATGATACTCTTCACTATAGCCAGCCTAACATACAGCTTGGCTTGTGTTAAGTCTTGGATCGAGTCCTTAATTAGATAACTACTCGATCTATTGATCGGAGGGCCGGGGCTAAGCCTCCTTTTCAAAAAAAAAATCTATTGATAGGAGGAATCAATGGCTCCTTAATTAGATAACTACTCCATCTATTGATCGGAGGAATCAATGGCACGTTCGGCTAATCTGATAGCCTCATCAATTACTTGGCCAGCAACAGGTTTTGCTCACACGCATCCAAATTGACTAGACATGGCCAATCAATGCATCAAGATCTAAACATGTGGGTTTCAAGGCGGTATCCCAGATATACTACTCCATCAAATTGTCCCCACGCTTCTACTACCGGATGTATTACAAGCCCTGTAGTAGAAGCCTCGGGATTTTCACTTTTGGCTGGGTCTAATGGCTACGAAAAAATATTTCTTCTGCTATGGATCCTTCCGATTAAGGACGACTTAAAAATTAGATTCTGTTAGGACAAGTGGTCAGGAAATGTCACACTCCATGAACAATACGCGGCTCTGTACAACGTCGCCACAAGGGGATACTATCGCCACGATGATGGAATTATTTCCGGCAAATGTTGCTGGCCATATAAACAGAAGTTCATAAATTGCTGCAACTTTTCCATAATACTCGGTACCTCCTTCGCCGATAGCAGAGAGACCACAATTTATAGATTTTCATAGATAGCTCTTTGTCAAAGGTACGAAAACGATTCATGTTGATGTTGTATTTCTCAAATGAACGGACCTTCAAAACCATTAGCAGCTTGTCTCAATTCGGCGTCCATAGACTCTGAATTAGCCGACAAGTTTAATACGAAAGGATTGTTGTATTAGCCGAAAGTTAGACCAAGAAATGAGATGGTCCATTAATAATAATTACCGTTTGTTTAAACCAAGAGATGAAACTAGGATAGTCGCCTCCAAGCTTTGCCAAAAGCTCATACTCTTCGATGGAATTCTTTTGGTGTACGAAAGAAAATAAACACTACTCCCAAATATTATTTTGGTGTAGCCAAAAAGTAGTAGAGGTAGTAGTTAGAAAGATCCATTTCAATATTTACTTTTTTAGTTCCCTGTATTTATATTTAGCCCTGTAGTAGTAGTTTTCTAGTTTTTTTCTCTCTTTGTTTAATGGTGTGTCGTCAATAAAATGTAGGTCGGAGCAGTAAAAATCTTTGACAGGGCATGATCCGCGTGACTTGGTGTCTCAACCACCGGATCAAGAAAGGATGAACAGCTAAGATCGAGCCGATGGAAGCAATCCATGGGAACGTCTGGAGGACCAATAAGAAAGTAGGAAGTTTCCTTCTGTGCCAACCCCACTCCGAAATTTCGGATATCGTCATTTCACTCGCGCCAAAACACATTTCAGATCCTCCTGCGCTACCCTTTGGAAACACTATCACGCTCCCGAGATTTTGCGATCATATATTTTGAACGAAAATGAAAGGAGTAGGTGATCGCTATGCTTAACCCTCGTGACTCCCCCACTCAACACAACAGCGAAGGACATCAATAGCAGCTAACTATATTTTCCATGTACATATGGTGTATGTTGCACACGAGAACCACTAACTACCAAAACTGCCAAAACTAAAAAGAAATGACTAGCTTGGAGGGTGGGGTGGCACCACGGTGGTGGAGGAGGGCCGCGGGGAGGGGGCGCCGTGGCCTGGCTTCGATGGGGGGAGGGGGTGGGTGTGGTGCCGCAGTGGTGGAGGAGGGCCGCGGGAAGGGGGCGCCGCGGCCTGGCTCCAACGATGAGGCATCGCCTCCTCGATCCGACACAGGTGCCTCCTACAGGGAGGTGGTCGGGGACGGGGGAGGGGGCGCCGACGATGGGGGAAGGGAGGGAGTAGCTAACGTGGTGGGGGCCGCGGTGAGGGAAGGGAGGGAGGAGGTGCGGTGGTGGGGGAAGGGAAGGAGGACCTGACAGCGGTGGGGTGGAGGATGGGAGGTGGCGCCACGGTGGTGGATGAGGTGGCGCCGGCGGTTGTGGGGTGGGGAGAGAGACAGAGGAGGGAGAGAGAGGGGGTGGGGGCTAATGGCCGTTAGATATGGAAGGGCTTTACCGTCTGCGGGAACACAACAAAGGCCGTGAAGGCAGACGACAAAGCATAAGCGAACGACATCCATTGACCTAGCCATCCCCATGGTCTAGTGGGGCCCAGCTAGGCTCTTTACCATCTTCCTTTAGACACTTTGTCGTCTGCTCGCAAACGACAAATAATGTAATGATGGCAAATATCAGTCCATTTGTTGCCGTCCTTTTTTGTGGAAGCAGATGACAAAGAACTTCTTTACCGTTAGCAAGTACACGACAAACAATGGACTGATGGCAACGAAGTTGATTCCAGTAGTGATACCAATTGGTATCAACTCCATATGATGTATTTGCAGTCGCAACTTGTTTCTTTTGGTAGTTCGGGTCCCCGATATGCGCCAATTGCATTCTTGAGCTATATGGTTAGTCTTTTTGCAAATTTTGAAAGGACCAAAATCATCCATATCATACCCACGGTTTTGTGTTCCTGCTGCCCGATTATCCTTCACCTTGGTAGCCCATGTTGTTGGAGTAGAAGGGCAACCACTGTTTTGACGATTGCTGCCACCACATTGCCGGTTCTGGTAAAGACCTTCATAGCCGCCTCCCTGCTGATTCTGGAGCCCGCCTCCATAGCCTCCGCTATTTGAGTTGTGGCCGCCTCCACCACCACCATGGTATCTGTCGCCGCTTGAGCTGCCTTTGGAAGACCCGTCACAGACCTTGTTAGAACCCCGTCCACCACGAGTAGCAACAGTCGCACACGACTTGAAACCTCCTGAAGAAATTAATCCTTGGAACAATACGACACTTTGGTCAAAATTTATCATCAGAGCGAAAAGATGGTCGATGGAGAGTGGTTTAGTGTAGACATCAACTGTCGAAACCAGAGGCCGCTATTCAAGATCCAACCCAGATAGGACGTGGGAGATGAGATCTTCGTTAGACAGAGCACTGCTGACGGCTGCCATCTCATCCGTTAATGAGCGCATGTTGGCGAAGTAGGTGGTGGATATGCGGTCATTGACAGATGAGATGGCAGCCGTTGATGCGGTTGCGGGTGGTTTAACAAAACATGCTTGCCATGTATTTCGAGAGAGCGGTTGTGATGGGGATTGACACTACCTAGACGAGAACTTCCTTCGTTAAGTTGTTCAGCAGATATCTAAGCACGAGTTGGTCCTGCCTGACCCCAGATCACGTGTTCACGATTGGCGACGGTGATGTCTTTCCCTTCCTTGTCCTTGGCAGCAACAAGTTTAGCCGGTTCCGCATCCATACAAGCACGCGTTCCGAACTTGAGGAAGGATCTAGGCACTCCATAGGATATAATTTTTGAGGGTGAGCGTTTGTGTAACTTTCATGTTTAGGACGGAGGTGGAGCTTCATGAAGATGTCACGACTGTGGGTTATGATCTTGGGTAATAGATTTTGATGGTTTTGGATTGTAGCTAGAAGATGTAAAAGAGGCTTGCTTTGACTACCATGTAAAGCTCCTTAACCTCATTGGAATGGGCGTGTTTGTGTTTATATGCAAGGGCTTATCCCTAGATTGCATACATATGATTTGGAGTACACGCCAAAATACAAGGAGATAGAGATACATAAGGAAAAGAGTTTGACAATAAATAACGATCCTAGTCTATCTCCAAGTCAGACGATAGCTCCGGGACTCCTGAGATGTGCCAAAGATGTAAGTCCTATGAACTGTTGGTCAATGATCGCTAACAAATCATCCTTGTCCATGGGGTAGCAAGTGTAATAGCGTTGTGAGTCCCATCGCGAATATATGCTGACCTATATTATACAGGGATTCCTAAATTAATGACGCACTCGAAAGAGATGGACGCACAGTCTTAATTATGGGTTGCAGTCACGAGTAGAAAATAGGGCTTTGGTCCAGGCGATGAAAGGGATTTAATCCCGGTTTGTTACGAACTGGGACCAATGGGTGCATCAGTCCTGGTTCGTGAGGCCAGGGCGCCGGCCGGGCCAGGGTCCCGGTTCGTCTGACCCCTTTTGTCCCGGTTCTAGACATGAACCGGGACCGATGGCTCTCTCTCCTCGCGCAACACCCTTAGTCCCGGTTGGTGGGTGGAACCGGGACTAAAGGTTAGTCTTCTTTCCTGGTTCTTCACTAGTGAAAATAGGGCATCGATCCCGGTTTCAGAGGGCATTTAGTCTCGGTTCTGCAATCGGGACAAAACTATTGGGACTAATGCCCAATACTTTTACTCCTGGTTTGCTTACGAACCGGGACTAAAGTAGCTCCACATGACCGCCATGGGAGGCCTCAAAGGAGGACCTTTAGTCCCGGGACTAAAAGGCAGCCACGCCTCAGCAGCTGCCAGGCTCTCGGGATTTTCATATTGTCTTTCCCCTTTTTATTTATGTGTTTACCATTTTATTTTATGCTTTTCATTCAACTTGATGCTAGCTACTATACATATAGCAATAAAAGAACCATTACACAACAGCGTCATGATCAATATTTAATAAGAACCATCAATATCACTTGAAAGTTGTTCAACTTAAGAAACAAATAACATCAATGTATCACATTCATCTTAACATACCAATTAACTAACTAACAGTTCTCCAACTGATAGTTCTAAACCTGGTCAACAACAACCATCATATGATAGACCTTGCGGTTGCTCTTCCTTATAGTGATTACCACAAGGGTGTCCACCCTTAATTCTCTCTTTTGCTTGATGAACTCATGCCAGCCGGCCTTGTGGAATGATATGCACCCCTCGTCGTCTATCTTGTATTGGACGTTCGTGACATGCCCTCTTGGTCCATGTATTACTCTAGCAGTGTCGACGGCGGGGATGTCCACTCCGGAAAACATCTTCAAAGGCAACTTCTGAAGACCCTATGAGAAAATAGAGAGCAAAGAATGTTAGACATCTCACCCTACTTGGTTATGACCAAAAAGACATGAAAGAATATAAAACATCTCATCATAACTTTTTCCATCATGTTTGTTTTTGTTATACGGTGCACAAATGGCTTCCCCAAGAACGCCGAAGAGGATGGTAACATTTCTTTCACATTAGCTTTATCATCCCGAGTAAGTTTCTTCATCCTTTGAGAAAAAATGCAGAAAGGAGAGGACCATCATCTTCATCTTCTATGTCCTCCTCTTCATCTTGGTTGTCCTCATTTTCATCTTGGATGTCCTCATCTTCATCTTGGTTGTCGATGTCATCTTGGTCATCTTGGTTGACGATGGCATCTTGGTCATTGTCATCATCATTGCTTTGGACATATAATGTCCTTAACCTATTCACCTCTCCTATAAAGTAAAAAGCTATGAGTTATCCTCCTTTAAAATTGTTCACTGCGCATATTCGATTCGAATTCGCGCTCCTCATCATCCACAAAGTACAACACGTTACCATATGAATTGTATAAGTCCTCCCTTATGTTGCATGGAACACACTATGGACCAGTTAATAATCAACAATAAAGTCAGTAAAATAGTTAAAAATGATCAGTATTCGATACAAATTCAAGTTAAAGACCGTTACCATTGATTTTTGAAATCCCTTTCTCAAAAATACCCGAACTGCACTGTTGTTTCAAGACTGTCCACACATGAATTTTGGCACACCTTGCAGGTCTTACGCCTCATGGTCCCAAATAATAAGCCCAAGCATTTTTCAAACGTAGCTTCACATTTTCATTTCAAAAAAAGACTTGATTCACATTTTCATTTAACAAAAATACTACCTTCATATTTTCATTTCAATAACAAAGCACATTTCCACAAAACATCTCATCTCTCAAAATAGAAACTTCACATATTCATTTCAAAACTCATCATGCATATGCAAAATTTACATCTGTTTCTCTGCCTAAAAAAGCAGAGCACATCTAAAAAGTTATGGCCGGAGGAGTAGAAGCAGGGGTGAGCATGGCCGGAGTAGTGGTAGCAGGGGTGCTTGGTAAAGGGGGGAGGGGACACGCAACAACAGGGAGGAGGGCGCGCGAGGAGGTTTGGCGTCGGTGAGGGTCAACGGGATCGGGGATGGTAGGGCGTCGGCGAGGGGCGTCAACGCGGTCGGGCAGCCTCGCGGCGTCGAGGTGGTTGTCGGCGCCGTCACGCGAGAGGAGGAGAAGAAACTAGCGTTGGGGGATTTGTACACTTTGTAAAGTACCTCTTATAAAGGCCGCCCTTTAGTCCCGGTTGAGGCCACCAAACGGGACTAAAGACCTCTGCTTCCGGAATTTTAGTCCCGGTTGGGGTCTTCTCCCAAAGTTTGTGCCCCGACTTCCGGAATTTTATCTTCATATCAGCGTACTCCTCGTCGATCAGGGCGGCTGCCATATGAGCCATTGAAGTCTTATCGTGCTTAAGCCTGAACCTGCCCTTAAGATCAATGTGGCATTCATCTGGTTCTCAATACCCCAAGTGCGCCTCATCTTGATCTTGTCATTCGCTATATCAACACTAGCAAAATATATGCCGGAACTCCATGAGTTTTGATCAATGCTTGTCACTACTGCAAATAACAAAATGGAACAAATGTGTTAAATACTATATTTTAGAACAAGTATAATAGAATCATAACAAGTCTAATTCGGCACAAGTATAATAAGAATCCTAACAAGTATAATAAGAATCATAGCAAGTTTCCTATTTCCTATGCATTTCCTATCCTATGAATCAAAAGAAGCGCCAATACTATGACATGTTCGCACGATGGCCAATACGTACAAGGAAAATATCCTATTAAATGTTTTTCCTATTTCTTATGCAATTTTCCTATCCTATTCCTATCCTCCTAATTCCTATTCCTATGCAATTTTCCTAATCCTCCTATTCCTATGACATTTTCCTATGAAAATCAAAGAAAAGCCCCATTCCTATATGAATCAAAGAAAAAGCCCCAATTTTCCTATGCATTTTCCTATAAATCAAAGAAACTATGTCATGTTCTCGACATTCCCAATCCTCCTATTCCTATTCAATGTTCCAATCCTATGAATCATAGAAAAGACCCAATTAAAACTATGACAAGTTTTGTATTACCTTGCCCACTCAAATACCATGACACATTGCTTGAAACAAAGTTGGACGACGGAAACATCGCGACCATCGGCCGTTGATGACCCACAAGTATAGGGGATCTATCGTAGTTCTTTCGATAAATAAGAGTGTCGAACCCAATGAGGAGCAGAAGGATCTGACAAGTGGTTTTCAACAAGGTAATCTCTGCAAGCACTAAAATTATCGGTAACAAGTAGTTGTGTGACAAGATGATTCGTAGAAAGTAGCAAGTAACAAAAGTAGCAACGGTGCACCAAAGTGGCCCAATCCCTTTTGTAGCAAGGGACAAGCCTGGGTAAAATCTTATAGGAGGTAAAGCGCTCTCGAGGACACATGGGAATTTCTGTCAAGCTAGTTTTAATCATGTTCATATGATTCGCGTTCGGTACTTTGTTAGTTTGATATGTTGGTGGACCGGTGATACGTCCATTTTGCATCATGCTTTCATGTTGATATTTATTGCTTGTTGGGCTTTTATATTACTTGTGGTACCATATTTATGCCTTTTCTCTCTTATTTTGCAAGGATTATTTGAAGAGGAGAATTCAGGCAGCTGGAATTCTGGACTAGAAAAGGAGCAAATCCTAGTCCACTATTCTGCACATCTCCAAATGCCTTGAAAATTTACGTGGATTTTTTCTGGAATATATTAAAAATACTCGGCGAAAGAACTACCGGAGGGGGGCCACCAGGGCCCCACAAGCCCCCACTCCACCACCACCCCCTGGTGGCGGTGGGCAAGCTTGTGGGCTGCATGAAGGCCTACTAGCCCCCCTCTTTTGCTATATGAAGCGTCCTGGTCTGGAAAAAATCACGGAGGAGCTTTTTCGTGGTTTCGCCGCCGCCACGAAGCGGAACTTGAGCAGATCCAATCTAGAGATCCGGCAGGACGATCCTGCCGGGGAAACTTCCCTCCCAGAGAAGGAAATCGTTGCCATCGTCATCACCAACACTCGTCTCGTCGGAGGGAGGCATCTTCATCAACATCTTCATCAGCACCATCTCCTCTCCAATCCCTAGTTCATCTCTTGTAATCAATCTTCGTCTCGCGACTCCGATTGGTACTTGTAAGGTTGCTAGTAGTGTTGATTACTCTTTGTAGTTGATGCTAGTTGGATTATTTGGTGGAAGAGTTTATGTTCAGATCCTTGATGCTATTCATTACACCTCTGGTCATGATTATGAGTAGTGTGAGTAGTTACTTTTGTTCCTGAGGATATTGGATAAGTCATGTTAATAATAGTCATGTGAATTTGATATTCGTTCGGTATTTTGATATGTTGTATGTTGTTTTTCCTCTAGTGGTGTTCTGTGAACGTCGACTACATAACACTTCACCATATTTGGGCCTAGAGGAAGGCATTGGGAAGTAGTAAGTAGATGATGGGTTGCTGGAGTGACAGAAGCATAAACCCTAGTCTATCCGTTGCTTCGTGAGGGGCTGATTTGGATCCACTAGTTTAATGCTATGGTTAGACTTTGTCTTAATTATTCTTTTGTAGTTGCGGATGCTTCCGAGAGAGGTTAATCATAAGTGGGATGCTTGTCTAAGTAAGGGCAGTACCCAAGCGCCGGTCCACCCACATATCAAACTATCAAAGTAACGAACGCGAATCATATGAACATGATAAACCTAGCATGACAGAAATTCCCGTGTGTCCTCGGGAGCGTTTTTCCTTCTATAAGACTTTGTTCAGGCTTGTCCCTTGCTGCAAAAGGGATTGGGCCACTTGCTGCACCATTGCTACTACTTGTTACCTGTTACTTTTTGCTTGCTACATTTCACCTCGGTACACAATCACTTGTTACTGCTACTTTCAGTGCTTGCAGTTATTACCTTGCTGAAATCCATTTATCAGAGCCTTCTGCTCCTCGTTGGGTTCGACACTCTTACTTATCGAAAGGACTACGATTGATCCCCTATACTTGTGGGTCATCAACCAGCGCTTGGGTACTGCCCTTACTTGGACAAGCATCCCACTTATGATTAACCCCTCTCGCAAGCATCCGCAACTACGACAGAAGAATTATGACAAAGTCTAACCATAGCATTAAACTAGTGGATCCAAATCAGCCCCTTACGAAGCAACGAATAAACTAGGGTTTAAGCTTCTGTCACTCTGGCAACCCATCATCTACTTACTGCTTCCCAATGCCTTCCTCTAGGCCCAAATAATGGTGAAGTGTTATGTAGTCGACGTTCACATAACACCACTAGAGGAAAAACAACATACAACACATCAAAATATCCAACGAATACCAAATTCACATGACTACTTATAGCATGACTTATTCCATGTCCTCAGGAACAAAAGTAACTACTCACAAAGTATAATCATATTCATGACCAGAGAGGTAATGAGTAGCATCAAGGATCTGAACATATAATCTTCCACCAAGTAATGCAACTAGCATCAACTACAAAGAGTAATTAACACTACTAGCAACCTTACAAGTACCAATCAGAGTCGCGAGACGGAGATTGGTTACAAGACATGAACTAGGGTTTGGAGAGGAGATGGTGCTGATGAAGATGTTGATGGTGACGAGTCCCCTCCGATGAGAGGAGTGTTGGTGATGACGATAGCGACGATTTCCCCCTCCGGGAGGGATGTCTCCCCGGCTAGGATCGTCTTGCCGGAGCTCTAGATTGGTTCTGCTCAAGTTCCACCTTGTGGCGGCGACGAATCCTCCGAAAAGCCTCCTCTTAATTTTTTCCGGAATGAAACCCTTATTGTAGCAAAATAGGGGGGCCAGAGGGCCAAGTGGGAGCCCACAAGCCCCCTAGACGCGGCTAGGGGGAGGCCACGCCTAGTAGGCTTGTGGCTTCCTGCTGGCACCCCTCTGGTACTTCTTTGGCCCAGTATTTTTTATAAATTCCAAAATAAATCCCCATTGATTTTCACGGCTTTTGGAGTTGCGCAGAATAGGTATCTCAAACTTGCTCCTTTTTCAGGCCAGAATTCCAGCTGCCCACATTCTCCATCTTCATGTAAACCTTGCAAAATAAGAGAGAAAAGGCATAAGTATTGAACCATCAAGTGTAATAACAGCCCAAAAAGCGATAAATATCAACATGAAAGCATGATGCAAAATGGACGTATCAACTCCCCCAAGCTTAGACCTCGCTTGTCCTCAAGCAAAAACCGAGATCAATAAATATGCCCACATGTTTAGAGAGAGAGGTGTCGATAAAACAAGATACGAACATGCAGGCATCATGATCATAGTTAGAACAGCAATACCAACATATAATCTCTCATGCTAAAGTGATAATTCCTTCACAGAGTAAACTATGGATCAAGAACCTTACCGAGAATTAACAACCGATAGCCTTTAGTCATTGAAACAATTGCAATTTATCATAACACCGGAAAGAGTCAAATAAGAGCTTGTAAAGCAAATGCACATACTCAATCATCCTTTTATCTTCTACGATTGCTACAACTCACGTGGTACTCATGAGATCAAAATTTCAGCTGAACACAGAGAAAGATAGGGGCTTATAGTTTCGCCTCCCAACCACTTACCTCAAGGGTAATGTCAACAGTAATAGTTCATGAATACCTACTTCCAAGTTGACATATGAATATAGATCTTTCCCTAGCATATGATGTTAGCCAAGATAACGGCGAAATAAGGAATTGGTGTAGATCACCATGACTCTTTCAAGGGCGAAAAGTAAAGGTATAAGATAGGCCCTTCACAGAGGGAAGCAGAGGTTGTCATGCGCTTTTGAGATTTGGATGTGTGTCCTCTTAGTGTGGAGGAACTTCACTTTATATTGCCTCCTCTGATAAAGAACTTTATTACGCTTTCTGTCGCTTTTATATCTTCCTCATCACAGGTTCGTACAAAGCTTATTTTCCACACACTAATAGATCATACATATTTAGGGAGCAATTTTATTGCTTGCACCGATGACAACTTACTTGAGGGATCTTATTCAATCCATAGGTAGGTATGGTGGACTCTCATGGCAAAACTGGTATGAAGGTTTATGGATGCACAAGTAGTATCTCTACTTGGTGCAGGAGGTTTGGCTAATATGAGGTGGAGGCAATCGTCACATGCTAAGGGATCTCTAGTCATATAACATTGTTCGGAACTAAGAAAATACAATTAATTATGTTGTCTTCCTTGTCCAACATCTACTTCTAAGCATGTAATAGTTTAGTGAGTATTCACAATCATAGATAGTGTCAAAGATGATATATTTATATGTGAACCTCTCCTTCTTTATCACTTCCTATTAATTGCAACAATGACCAAGGTCTACGTTTGTCTACCCTCAAAAAGTTTCAATGATCATTCTTTTTATAAGTGAAGCCATCACTTCCCATAAGATCATTACATGATCTTTCATGATTTTGTTCTTTTCTCATTCTTTTGATCATGGCATGAGGAAAGGCCCTTAACTAAGACACTCTTTATTATATGGCTCATGAGCTTGAATACATCGGGGGTTACACAAAGCAAAACTCAAGACTAAAACACTAAGAACTTTATTCTACTAGAGAAAGAGAAAATTGAAAAGGAACAAACTAAAACAAAGGTAAATGCAAAAGATGTGATGGTGATACGATACCGGGGCAACTCCCCCAAGCTTGGCACCAGCCAAGGGGATTGCCCATACCCATGCTTAGTTGTCTTCCTTTGGAGGTGATGGTGGTGGAGTTTTTTTGTCCTTTGATTCCAAGAGGGCCATCAATCTTTGATTTATACCTTGGAGCTCTGTGATATGTTTCTCCAGCAAAACAACTTCACGAGTGAGATAAGTATTGCGAACATGAGTTGTTTCACAAAACCTCAAGAGTTCAATCAAGGATGGAGACAGTAGGTGGAGGTAGGGTTGAAGGAAATCCACTTCTTCAACTTCTTCCTTGTTGAACACAGATTGCACTTCATCCCACGCCTGATTCTTCTCCTTAGTTTTGCCCTTGGCTTCCGTGACCTCCACTCTTTTCAGATCAGCATCTACTTCTTCATAGACTCGAGGGAAATTGTTCTCCCCGACAGATTCCTGAGACGACATAGTTGCTCTAAATTTGCGGCAGAAAACAAGATCGAAACGAAAACAGAGGAAATTTGCATGATACGAGGGTCAGACCTTTCGGGACAATATATAATGATTTTTTCCAGACCAGAAGGAGTACTCCGCAACAAAACGGAGTCTGGGAGCCACACGAGGTGGTCACAAGCCCCCAGGAGCAGCCAGGGGGGTGGCCCGCGCCTGGCAGGCTTGTGGCCTCCTGGTGCGCTTTCTGGACTGTTTTAAAAGTTTCTATTTTTTCAAAAATTCCAAAACGGAGAAAAATTCCTACTAGAAAAGTTTTGGAGTCTGTTTACTTACCGAATCACATACCTCTTCGTTTTCGGAGTTTGAAACAGGCTGACAAATGTCCCTTATGTACTCCTCCGGAGTTATGGTTTTGATAATATTGCTTTCAACATTTATGGGAGTACCTGAGATATAATGCTTGATTCTTTGCCCATTTACCACTCTCGGAAAAATACCTTCCGTGTTGTTGATCTTGATGGCACCGGAATGATATACTTCCTCAACAATGTAAGGACCTTCCCATTTGGAGAGAAGCTTGCCTGCAAAAAATCTTAAACGAGAATTATATAGCAATACATAATCACCTACATTAAACTCACACTTTTGTATCCTTTTATCATGCCACCTCTTAACCTTTTCTTTGAACAACTTGTCATTTTCATATGCCTGAGTTCTCGACACATCAAGCGAGCTAATGTCAAATAACCTCTTCTCAGCAGCAAGTTTGAAATCAAAGTTGAGCTCTTTGATTGCCCAATAAGCCTTATGCTCTAGCTCAAGAGGTAAATGACATGCTTTACCGTACACCATTTTGTACGGAGACATGCCCATGGGATTCTTATAGGCAGTTCTATAAGCCCAGAGTGCATCATCGAGCTTCTTAGACCAATTCTTTCTAGACCTATTGACAGTCTTTTGCAGAATTAGTTTAATTTCTTTATTGCTTAGCTCTACTCGACCACTGGACTGAGGATGATAGGGAGACGCAATTCTATGGTTGACATCGTACTTTGCAAGCGTTTTACAGAAAGCACCAGGAATGAAATGTGAACCACCGTCGGTCATCAGATATCTAGGGAATCCAAATCTCGGGAAAATAACTTCTCTAAGCATCCTGATAGAGGTGTTGTGATCAACACTACTAGTCGGGATAGCTTCTACCCACTTAGTAACGTAATCAACAGCAACTAGGATATGAGTATACCCGTTGGATTTTGGAAAAGGTCCCATATAATCAAAGCGCCAAACATCAAATGGTTCAGTGACAAGTGAATAGTTCATAGGCATTTCCTGATGTTTACCGATATTACCTATTCTTTGACATTCGGCACAAGACAAGACAAACTTACGGGCATCCTTGAAGAGAGTGGGCCAATAGAAACCTGATTGCAATACCTTGTGTGCAGTTCTATCTCCTGCATGGTGTCCTCCGTAGGCCTTGGAGTGACACTTCTGTAGGATCTCTCCCTGTTCATGTTCAGGTACACAACGTCTAATAACACCATCTACTCCTTCCTTATAAAGGTGAGGATCATCCCAAAAGTAATGTCTCAAATCAAAGAAGAATTTCTTCTTTTGCTGGTATGTGAAACTAGGTGGTATATATTTGGCAACGATATAGTTTGCATAATCAGCATACCACGGTGCACTACGTGAAGCATTGATGACATTCATTTGCTCATCAGGAAACTTATCATCAATAGGTTGTGGGTCATCAAGAACATTCTTCAACCTAGACAAGTTATCTGCTACTGGGTTATCAACACCCTTCCTGTCGACAACATGCAAATCAAATTCTTGTAGCAACAGAACCCATCTGATAAGTCTAGGTTTAGCGTCTTTCTTTTTCATGAGGTACTTAATACCAGCGTGGTCAGTGTGAATAATGACTTTGGAATCAACTATGTAAGACCTGAACTTTTCACATGCAAACACGACTGCTAAAAATTCCTTTTCCGTAGTAGCATAGTTTCTTTGGGCACTGTTTAGAGTTTTAGTAGCATAGTGAATAACATTCAACTTCTTATCAACTCTTTGTCCTAGAACAGCACCAACAACATAATCACTAGCATCACACATGATTTCAAAAGGTAGGTTCCAATCAGGTTGTTGAACAATAGGTGCAGTTATCAAGGCCTTCTTAAGTATTTCAAAGGCTTCCTCACATTCATCGTCAAAAACAAAAGGAACATCCTTTTGCAAGAGATTGCTAAGAAGCCTAGAAATCTTAGAGAAGTCTTTAATAAACCTTCTATAGAAACCAGCATGACCAAGGAAACTTCTTATACCTTTGATATCTGTGGGGCATGGCATTTTCTCGATTGCATCAACCTTAGCCTTATCAACTTCAATACCTCTTCTAGAAATTTTATGTCCTAAGATGATGCCTTCATTAACCATAAAGTGGCACTTCTCCCAATTCAAGACAACGTTGGTGTCTTTACATCTCTGCAAGACTAGATCAAGGTTGCTGAGGCAATCATCAAAACAAGACCCGTAAACGGAGAAGTCATCCTTGAAAACCTCAACAATCTTTTCACAAAAGTCAGAGAATATAGCCATCATACATCTTTGAAAGGTAGCAGGTGCATTACATAAGGCAAAAGGCATACATCTATAAGCAAAGGTACCGAAAGGGCAGGTGAAAGTGGTTTTCTCCTGATTAGATTGTGCAACTGGTATTTGGGAGAAACCAGAATAACCATCTAGAAAGCAGAAGTGTGTGTGTTTAGACAGTCTTTCTAGCATTTGGTCGATAAAAGGCAAAGGGTAATGATCTTTCTAGTGGCTTTATTCAATTTCCTAAAATCAATCACCATCCTATAGCCAGTAATAATCCTCTGTGGGATCAATTCATCCTTGTCATTAGGGACAACGGTAATACCTCCCTTCTTAGGGACGCAATGCACCGGACTCACCCAATCACTATGAGCAACAGGACAGATAATACCTTCTTCCAGGAGCTTTAGTATTTCTTTTCTTACTACCTCTTTCATCTTAGGATTTAATCTCCGTTGATGATCGACAACTCGTTTGGAATCAGGATCAGTGTTGATCTTGTGCTGGCATAGAGTGGGACTAATGCCCTTAAGATCATCAAGAGTATATCCAATAGTAGCACGGTGCTTCCTCCGAGTTTTTAGTAACTTCTTTTCTTCATGCTCTGAGAGGCTAGCACTAATAATAACAGGATATATCTCTTTTTCATCAAGATAAGCATACTTAAGAGTATCTGGCAACTGTTTAAGCTCAAACACAGGATCACCCTTTGGTGGGGGTGGATCTCCAAGCAGTTCAAGAGGCAAGTTATTCTTAAAGATAGGATATTGTTCTAAGACAACTCTATCTATCTCATCCCTTTCATCCATATGCATATCATTTTCATGCTCAAGCAAGTATTGCTCTAAGGGATCAGTAGGAGGCACGACAATAGAAGCTAGGGCAATAGTTTCATCCTTACTAAGCAACTCTTTTTCATGAGGTTGTCTACCAAACTTGGAGAAATTGAACTCATGTGACACACCTTCAAAGCCAACAGTGACAGTTTGCTTCTCACAGTCAATATGAGCATTGACAGTATTGAGAAAAGGTTTGCCAAATATGATGGGACAAAAGCTATCTTGTGTAGTAGCAAGAATGAGGAAATCAGCAGGATACTTCGTTTTACCACACAAGACTTCAACATCCCTAACAATTCCCACAGGGCAGATAGTATCTCTATTGGCAAGCTGAATAGTGACATCAATGGGTTCTATCTTGACAGGTGCAATCTCGTCTTTGATTTCATCATATAAGGATCGAGGTATTGCACTAGCACCCACGTCACATAAACCATGATAACAATGATCTCCTATCTTAACAGAAACAACAGGCGTGCCAACAACACGCCTATGTTTGTCTCTAGCATGTGGTTTAGCAATTCTAGAAGCATCTTCACAGAAGTGAATATCATGGCCATCAACATTGTCGGACAGGAGATCTTTGATAATAGCAATGATAGGTTCAACTCTAATTTCCTTAGGGAGTGTAGGTGTTCTAATGTGGCCCCTACGTATCACAGTTGAAGCTTTAGAATGATCTTTTATCCTAACAGGGAAAGGTGGTTTCTCAATGTAAGCACTAGGAACAATAGGATCATTATAGGCAATGACTCTCTCCTCAACTGGATTTGGTTTAACTACATTGACTTCTAAAGGAGGATGAAATTTAAACCACTTCTCTTTGGGGAGATCAATATGAGCAGCAAATGATTCATGCAATGAAGCTACTATCTCAGAGTCAAGTCCATACTTAGCGCTAAAATCACAAAAAGTATTTGTTTCAACAAAGGATTTAACGCAATCAAACTTGAAATTCATACCTGACTCCTTACCTTCATCAAGCTCCCAATATTCAGAGTTGCGTTTAATTCTTTCCAATAAATTCCATCTGAAGTCAATATCTCTCTTCATAAAAGAACCGGTACAAGAAGTGTCAAGCATGGTGCGATCATCATGAGAAAGCCGAGCATAGAAGTTCTGAATGATAATTTCTCTCGAGAGCTCATGGTTGGGGCATGAATATAACATTGATTTAAGGCTCCCCCATGCTTGAGTGATGCTTTCTCTGTCACGAGGCCAAAAATTATAAATATAATTCCGATCACGATGTACTAGATGCATAGGATAAAACTTTTGATGAAATTCCAATTTCAACCGATTGTAGTTCCATGATCCAGTATCATCACATAGGCTATACCATGTCAACGCCTTATCCCTCAAAGATAAGGGAAAGACCTTCTTCTTGACCTCATCCTTGGGCAAACCTGCAAGCTTAAATAAACCACAAACTTCATCTACATAGATTAGATGCAAGTCTCGATGTGATGTTCCACCTCCTGTAAAAGGATTAGCCAGCAGTTTCTCAAGCATACCCAAAGGAAATTCATAGCAAATATTATCAGTAGGTGCAGCAGGTTGAGGAGCAACTCGATCTTTGTGCTTCCGTTTGAGGTGGAGATACCCCAAACAAGCCCCTCAAAGCATTAGTTTCCATAGTGACAAGTGGCAATAAATTTCAGCACACTATATAAATGTTTCCTTACCAAATTCCACTTACCAAAGGCGCTTCACTCCCCGACAATGGCGCCAGAAAAGAGTCTTGATGACCCACAAGTATAAGGGATCTATCGTAGTCCTTTCGATAAGTAAGAGTGTCGAACCCAACGAGGAGCAGAAGGATCTGACAAGTGGTTTTCAGCAAGGTAATCTCTGCAAGCACTGAAATTATCGGTAACAAGTAGTTGTGTGACAAGATGATTCGTAGCAAGTAGCAAGTAAAAAAAAGTAGCAACGGTGCAGCAAAGTGTCCCAATCCCTTTTGTAGCAAGGGACAAGCCTGGACAAAGTCTTATAGGAGGTAAAGCGCTCCCGAGGACACATGGAAATTTCTGTCAAGCTAGTTTTAATCATGTTCATATGATTCACGTTCGGTACTTTGATAGTTTTATATGTGGGTGGACCGGCGCTTGGGTACTACCCTTACTTGGACAAGCATCCCACTTATGATTAACCCCTCTCGCAATCATCCACAACTATGAAAGAAGAATTAAGACAAAGTCTAACCATAGCATTAAACTAGTGGATCCAAATCAGCCCCTTACGAAGCAACGCATAAACTAGGGTTTAAGCTTATGTCACTCTAGCAACCCATCATCTACTTACTACTTCCCAATGCCTTCCTCTAGGACCAAATAATGGTGAAGTGTTATGTATTCGACGTTCACATAACACCACTAGAGGAAAAACAACATACAACACATCAAAATATCGAAGGAATACCAAATTCACATGACTACTTATAGCATGACTTATCCCATGTCTTCAGGAACAAAAGTAACTACTCACAAAGCATAATCATATTCATGACCAGAGAGGTAATGAGTAGCATCAAGGATCTGAACATCTAATCTTCCACCAAGTAATCCAACTAGCATCAACTACAAAGACTAATTAACACTACTAGCAACCTTACAAGTACCAATCGGAGTCGCAAGACGGAGATCGGTTACAAGAGATGAACTAGGGTTTGGAGAGGAGATGGTGCTGATGAAGATGTTGATGGTGACGAGTCCCCTCCGATGAGAGGAGTGTTGGTGATGAAGATGGCGATGATTTCCCCCTCTGGGAGGGAAGTTTCCCCGGCAGGATCGTCCTGCCGGAGCTCTAGATTGGTTCTGCTCAAGTTCCACCTCGTGGCGGCGGCGAATCCTTCGAAAAGCCTCCTCTTGATTTTTCTGGAACGAAACCCTTCTTGTTGCAAAAGAGGGGGGCCAGAGGGCCAAGTGGGAGCCCACAAGCCCCTTAGGCGCGGCTAGCAGGCTTGTGGCTTCTTGCTAGCACCCCTCTCATACTTCTTCGCCCCAGTATTTTTTATAAATTACAAAATAAACCCCCTTTGATTTTCACGGCTTTTGGAGTTGCGCAGAATAGGTATCTCAAACTTGCTCCTTTTTTAGGCCAGAATTCCAGCTGCCGACATTCTCCCTCTTTATGTAAACCTTGCAAAATAAGAGACAAAAGGCATAAGTATTGTACCGTGAAGTGTAATAAAAGCCCAAAAAGCGATAAATATCAACATGAAAGCAGTATGCAAAATGGACGTATCAGCCGTGTACTCGAGATCGAGGCCCATGAACTTGTCTTTATCCTCATGAAGCTATTCTTCAAACATGGAAAGAAAAACCTCCACTTTGGCGTTGTCATTTGTGTAGACGACATCGAGATTGGTCGTGCCATGTGCGAGCACATTCCCATTGCGAGTGATTAGATTCATGGTGGAGGATGGGGAAGAAGAGAGGAGAGGGAGACAAACAAATCGAAATGGAGGCGCTGGTCTCGTTTACTATAGGGTCACGGTTACTGTAGCGTTTGATCTCGCGCAGAACAACTTGCCACGCGCGGGAATAGAACGGTTTGGACCTTTAGTCCCGGTTTGAGCCACGAGCCGGGAATAAAAGGGCTCGCGCTAGGGTAATGGTTGCCACCACCCCTTTAGTCCCGGTTCGTGGATGAAACCGGGACTAAAGGTCCCATCTGAACCGGGACTGATGGTTGTCGATGCCCGGCCGGCGCCCTGCCCTCACGAACCAGGACTGATTCTCCCAAAGGTCCCGTTCGTAAGAGAACCAGTATTAAAACCCTTTCATCAGCTAGACCAAAGCCCTGTTTTCTACTAGTGCTTGCCACCAACTAGGACAAAAGATATGCCTATATATACCCTCGCCCCTTCCCACCCTCTCCTTTGTTTTTTACCGTAGAAGGTGGGAGGTGTGTGTGCTGCTCTGTTCTGCCTTCCTATGCACATGAGATGTACGATGAAACACCCGAGCCAAACTTAAGCTTTTTCCTCTCCAAGCTTGACCTCCAAGCTCCATTTTCCTCAAGATCTGTTTAGGTTTGAAGGTGCACCAACTATACAAGTATTCTAAAAGCTTAGCTACTTCATCCTTTCATCTCTCATGGCTAATTTAACTCATTTCAAATGCTCTAGAAGTAGAGTGGTTTGTGGGTTTTAGTGTAGTAGTGTATTGTTGGAAATATGCCCTAGAGGCAATAATAAATTGGTTATTATTATATTTCCTTGTTCATGATAATCGTTTATTATCCATGCTAGAATTGTATTGATTGGAAACTCAAATACATGTGTGAATACATAGACAACACACTATCCCTAGTGAGCCTCTAGTTGACTAGCTCGTTGATCAAAGATGGTCAAGGTTTCCTGGCCATGGGCAAGTGTTGTCACTTGATAACGGGATTGTTGGAAATATGCCCTAGAGGCAATGATAAATAGTTATTATTATATTTCCTGTTTAAAGATAATCGTTTATTATCCATGCTATAAATGTGTTGAATGAAAACATAGATACATGTGTGGATACATAGACCAAACAATGTCCCTAGCAAGCCTCCAGCTGGCTAGCCAGTTGTTCAATGATAGTCAAGGTTTTCTGGCTATGTGCAAGTGTTGTCACTTGATAACTGGATCACATCATTAGGAGTATCATGTGATGGACTAGACCCAAACTATGAACGTAGCATATTGATCGTGTCGTTTTATTGCTATTGTTTTCTGCGTGTCAAGTATTTGTTCCTATAACCATGAGATCATATAACTCACTGGCACCGGAGAAATACCTTGTGTGCGTCAAACGTCACAACGTAACTGGGTGACTATAAAAGTGCTCTACAGGTATCTCGGAAGGTGTCCGTTGAGTTAGTATGGATCAAGACTGGGATTTGTCACTCCGTGTGATGGAGAGGTATCTCGGGGCCCACTCGGTAATACAACATCACACACAAGCCTTGCAAGCAATGTGACTAAGTGTAAGTCATGGGATCTTGTATTACGGAACAAGTAAAGAGACTTGCCGGTAACGAGATTGAAATCGGTATGCGGATATTGGCGATCAAACCTCACACAAGTAACATACCGAAGGACAAAGGGAATGACATACGGGATTATATGAATCCTTGACACGGAGGTTCAACCGATAAGATCTTCGGAGAATATGGAGGATCCAATATGGGCATCCAGGTCCCGCTATTGGATATTGACCGAGAAGTACCTCGGGGCATGTCTACATAGTTCTCGAACCCGCAGGGTCTGCACACTTAAGGTTCGTTTTAGAATAGTTGAGTTATATGTGTGGTTACCGAATGTTGTTCGGAGTCCTGGATGAGATCACAGACGTCACGAGGGTTTCCGGAATGCTCCGGAAACTAAGATTGATATATAGGATGGTTTCATTTGGTTACCGGAAGGTTTTCGGGCAGTACCGACATTGTACCGGGAGTGACGAATGGGTTCCGGAAGTTCACCGGGAGGGGGGCAACCCACCCGGAGGGAGCCCAATGGCTTTAGGGTGGGGCACCAGCCCTTAGTGGGGTGGTGGGACAGCCCAAGAAGGCCTTGGCGCCAAGAGATGAAAAACCAAAGAGAAAAAAAGGGAGGTGGGAAGGAAGAGAAGGACTCCACTTTCCAATCCTAATTGGAGTAGGATTACTCCTCTCCTCCTGGCCGGCGCAACCTTGAGGGCTTGGCCCTCAAGGCAAGACTCCTCCCCCTCCCTCCTATATAAAGTGGTGATTTAGGGCTAATATGAGACAACTTTTCCCACGTGCAACTCAACCCTAGACCACATAGTTCTACCTCTAGATTGGATTTCTGCGGAGCTCGGGCGGAGCCGTGCAAGAGTAGATCATCACCACCACCGGAGCGCCGTCACGCTGCCGGAGAACTCATCTATTTCTCCGTCTTGCTTGCTGGATCAGGAAGGCCGAGATCATCGTCGAGTTGTACGTGTGCTGAACGTGGAGGTGCCGTCCGTTCGGTGCTAGATCAGAACGGATCGTGGGATAGATCGCGGGACGGTTCATGGGACGGAGCGTGGGGCGGATCAAGGGACGTGAAGACGTTCCACTACATCAATCACGTTTCTTAATTCTTCCTGTTGTGCGATCTACAAGGGTACGTAGATCCAAATCTCCTCTCATAGATGGACATCACCATGATAGGTCTTCGTGTGTGCAGGAAATTTTTTGTTTCCCAAGCAACTTTCCCCAACAGTGGCATCATGAGCTAGGTCATGCATAGATGTTATCTCGAGTAGAACACAAATGGTTTTGTGGACGGTGATCTTCGATTTGCTGCCCTCCTTAGTCTTTTCTCGATTCGGCGGTATTGTTGGATTGAAGCGGCCCGGACCGACATTATTCGTACGCTTACGAAAGACTAGTTTCATCGATTGACATGCAACCTTGTTGCATAAAGATGACTGGCGGGTGTCGGTTTCTTCAACTTTAGTTGAATTGGTTTTGACCGAGGCGGTCCTTGGAGAGGTTAAATAGCAATTTGGACATCTCCATTGTTGTTTTTGCGTAAGTAAGATGCGATCATACTAGATACCCATAGCAGCCACGTAAAACATGCAACAGCAAATTAGAGGACGTCTAACTTGTTTTTGCAGGGTATGCTTGTGATATGATATGACCAATGACATGATGTGATATATTGGATGTATGAGATGATCATGTTGTAATAGTTAATATCGACTTGCACGTCGATGGTACCGCAACCGGCAGGAGCCATAGGGTTGTCTTTAAACTAACGTTTGTGTTTGCAGATGCGTTTACTATATTGCTAGGACGTAGCTTTAGTAGTAATACCATAAGTAGCACGACAACCTCGATGGCGACACGTTGATGGAGATCATGGTGTGGCGCCGGTGACAAGAAGATCGTCCCGGTGCTTTGGTGATGGAGATGAAGAAGCACATGATAATGGCCATATCATGTCACTTATGAATTGCATGTGATGTTAATCCTTTTATGCACCTTATTTTGCTTAGAACAACTGTAGCATTATGAGGTGATCTCTCTCTAAAATATCAAGACGAAATTGTGTTGTCCCCGACTGTGCACCGTTGCTACAGTTCGTCGTTTCGAGACACCACATGATGATCGGGTGTGATAGACTCAACGTTCACATACAACGGGTGCAAAACAGTTGCACACGCGGAACACTCGGGTTAAGCTTGACGAGCCTAGCATATGCAGACATGGCCTCGTAACACATGGGACCGAAAGGTCAAGCATGAATCGTATAGTTAATATGATTAGTATAGAGATGCTTACCAGTGAAACTATTTTCAACTAACGTGATGATTGGGCTTGAGTTAGTGAATTTGGATCATGTACCACTCAAATGACTAGAGAGATGTACTTTTTGAGTGGGAGTTTAGCAAGTAATTTGATTAATAAAACTCTAATTATCTTGAACATAGTCTAAGTCCGCTTTGAAATATTTGTGTTGTAGAACAATGGCTCACGCGATAGTCACCCTGAATTTTAATAAGTTCCTAGAGAAAGCTAAGTTGAAAGATGATGGAAGCAACTTTGTAGACTGGGCTCGTAATGTTAAGTTGCTCCTACAAGCTGGGAAGAAGGATTATGTACTTAATGCTGCGCTAGGAGATGAACCACCCGCCGCGGCTGACCAAGATGTTAAGAACGCTTGGTTGACACGCAAGGAGGACTACTCAGTAGTTCAATGTGCAGTTTTGTATGGCTTAGAGCCGGGAATTCAACGTCGGTTTGAGCGCCATGGAGCATTTGAGATGTTCCAGGTGTTGAAGTTTATCTTTCAGAAGAACGCCCGGATCGAGAGGTATGAGACTTCCAATAAATTCTATGCTTGCAAGATGGAGGAGAATTCGTCTGTCAGTGAACATGTGCTCAAAATGTCTGGGTACTTAAACCGTCTAGCTGAGCTGGGGATTGAACTCCCGCAAGAGACTATCACTGACAAATTCTTCAATCACTGCCACCAAGCTACAAGAGCTTTGTGTTGAACTATAACATGCAAGGGATGAACAAGTCACCCGGCGAGTTATTCGCGATGCTGAAAGTCGCAGAGTCGGAACCCCGTAAAGAGCATCAAGTGTTGATGGTGAATAAGACCACTAGTTTCAAGAGAAACGACAAAGGGAAGAAGGGTAATTCCAAGAAGAGCGGCAAGCCTGTTGCCAATCCGATGAAGAAACCCAAAGCTGGACCTAAGCCTGAAACGGACTGTTGTTATTGCAAGGGTATGGGTCACTGGAAGCACAACTGCCCCAAGTATTTGGATGATAAAAAGGCGTCCAAGGAAAAATCAGGTATATTCAATATACATGTTATTGATGTGTACTTAACCAGCTCTCGTAGTAGTGCTTGGGTATTCGATACCAGTTCTGTTGCTCATATTTGCAACTCGAAACAGGAACTGTGGAATAAGTGAAGGCTGGCAAAGGATGAAGTGACGATGCGCGTGGGAAATGGTTCAAAGGTTGATGCAATTGCCATCGGCACAGTTTCACTTCAGTTACCATCAGGATTAGTTATGAACTTAAATAATTGTTATTTAGTGCGTGCGTTAAGCATGAACATTATATCTGGATCTTGTTTATTGCGAGACAGTTACTCGTTTAAGTCAGAGAATAACGGTTGTTCTATTTCTATGAGTAATATGTTTTATGGTCATACACCCAATGTGAGAGGATTGTTCATATTGAATCTTGATAGCGATGATACACATATACATAACATTGAGACCAAAAGAGTTAGAGTTAACAATGATAGCGCCATGTTTTTGTGGCACTGCCGCTTAGGTCATATTGGTGTAAAGCGCATAAAGAAACTCCATTCTGATGGACTTTTGGAGTCACTTGACTTTGATTCACTTGACATGTGCGAACCATGCCTCATGGGCAAGATGACTAAGACTCCGTTCTCCGAAACTATGGAGCGTGCAAGTGACTTGTTGGAAATCATACGTACCGATGTATGTGGTCCGATGAGTGTGGAGGCGCGTGACGGATATCGTTATTTTCTCACCTTCACCGACAATTTGAGTAGATAAGGTTATGTCTACTTGATAAAGCACAAGTCTGAAATGTTTGAGAAGTTCAAGCAATTTCAGAGTGAAGTTGAAAATCATTGTAACAAGAAGATCAAGTTCCTACGGTCTGATCGTGGGGGTGAATATCTGAGTTTTGAGTTTGGTGCTCACTTAAGACAATGTGGAATTGTTTCACAATTGACACCGCCTGGAACACCACAACGTAATGGTGTGTCGGAATGTCGTAATCGTACTTTATTAGAGATGGTGCGATTTGTGATGTCTCTTACCAATTTGCCGTTATTGTTTCGGGGTTATGCATTAGAGACATTTGCATTCACTTTAAGTAGGGCACCATCAAAATCCGTTGAGATGACACCATACGAACTGTGATATGGCAAAAGACCAAAATTGTCGTTTCTTAAAGTTTCGGGATGTGATGCTTATGTCAAAAAGCTTCAGCCTGAAAAGCTGGAACCCAAAGCGGAAAAGTGTGTCTTCATAGGTTACCCAAAAGAGACAGTTGGGTATACCTTCTATCTCAAATCCGAGGGCAAAGTGTTTGTTGCTAAAAACGGAGCTTTTCTTGAGAAGGAGTTTCTCTCGAAAGAATTGAGTGGGAGGAAGATATAACTTGATGAGGTTGTCGAACCTCTAATCCCTCTAGATGGTGGCGCGGGGCAAGGGGAAACCCCTGTCGTTGCGACACCGGTTGAGGAGGAAGTTGATGATCATGATCATGAAACTTCGGATCAAGTTCCTATCGGACCTCGCAGGTCGACAAGATCACGTACTACTCCTGAGTGGTACGGTAATCCTGTCTTATCAATTATGTTGTTAGACAACAATGAACCTACGAATTATGAAGAAGCAATGGTGGGCCCGGATTCCACCAAATGGTTGGAGGCTATGAAGTCCGAGATAGGATCCATGTACAAGAACAAAGTGTGGACATTGGAAGTACTACCTGAAGGCCGCAAGGCTATTCAGAACAAATGGATCTTTAAGAAGAAGACGGACGCACACGGTAATGTGACCGTTTATAAAGCTCGACTTGTGGCAAAGGATTTTTTCTCAAGTTCAAGGAGTTGACTACGATGAGACTTTCTCACCGGTAGCGATGCTTAAGTCCGTCCGAATCATGTTAGCAATAGTTGCCTTTTACGATTATGAAATCTGGCAGATGGATGTCAAAACGGCGCTCCTTAACGGTTTTCTTAAGGAAGAGTTGTATATGATGCAACCCGAAGGTTTTGTCGATCCAAAGAATGCTAACAAAGTGTGCAAGCTCTAGCGATCCATTTATGGACTGGTGCAAGCATATCGGAGTTGGAAAAAGCGCTTTGATGAGGTGATCAAAGCATTTGGGTTTATACAAGTGGTTCGAGAATCTTGTATTTACATGAAAGTGAGTGGGAGCTCTGTGGCGTTTCTAATATTATATGTGCATGACATATTGTTGATTGGAAATAATATGGACCTTTTGGAGAGCATAAAGGATTACTTGAATAAAAGTTTCTCTATGAAGGACCTAGGAGAAGCTGCTTACATTCTAGGCATTAAGATCTATAGGGATAGACCGAGACGCCTGATAGGACTTTCACAAAGTACATACCTTGATATAGTTTTGAAGAAGCTCAAAATGGATCAATCCAAGAAAAGGTTCTTGCCATTATCACAAGGTATAAAATTGAGTAAGACTCAATGCCCAGCAACTGCGAAAGATAGAGAACAAATGAGTTCCGTCCCCTACGCTTCAGCCGTAGGTTCTATCATGTATGAAATGTTGTGCACTAGACCAGACGTCAGCTTGGCCATAAGTATGGCAGGCAGGTTTCAGAGTAATCCAGGAGTGGATCACTGGACGGCAGTCAAGAATATTCTGAAGTACCAAAAAAGGACTAAGGAAATGTTTCTCGTTTATGGAGGTGACAAAGATCTCGTCGTAAAAGGTTACATCGACGGAAGTTTTGACACTGATCCGAATGACTCTAAGTCGCAAACCGGATACCTATTTATTCTTAATGGGGGTGCAGTAAGCTGGTGCAGTTCCAAGCAGAGCGTCGTAGCAGATTCTACATGTGAAGCGGAGTACATGGCTGCCTCGGAGGCAGCAAAGGAGGGTGTCTGGATGAAGCAGTTCATGATAGAGCTTGGAGTTGTGCCGAGCGCAGTAAATACATTAACTCTGTTATGTGACAACACTGGTGCCATTGCCTTAGCAAAGGAACCAAGGTTTCACAAGAAGACCAGACACATCAAACGACGCTTCAACCTCATCGGTGACTACGTCGAAGGAGAGGAGGTGAATATTTGCAAAGTGCACATAGATCTGAATGTAGCAGACCCGCTGACCAAACCTCTTCCATGGGCAAAACATGATCAACACCAGAACTGTATGGGTGTTTGATTTATTACAATGTAAATCGCATGGCGATGTGAGGACTAGATTATTGACTCTAGTGCAAGTGGGAGACTATTGGAAATATGTCGTAGAGGCAATGATAAATAGTTATTATTATATTTCCTTTTTAAAGAAAATCGTTTATTATCCATGCTATAAATGTACTGAATGAAAACATAGATACATGTGTGGATACATAGACAAAACAATGTCCCTAGCAAGCCTCTAGTTGGCTAGCCAGTTGATCAATGATAGTCAAGGTTTTCTGGCTATATGCAAGTGTTGTCACTTGATAACTGGATCACATCATTAGGAGAATCATGTGATGGACTAGACCCAAACTATGAATGTAACATATTGATCGTGTCGTTTTATTGCTATTTTTTTCTGCATGTCAAGTATTTGTTCCTATGACCATGAGATCATATAACTCACTGGCACCAAAGGAATACCTTGTGTGCATCAAACGTCACAATGTAACTAGGTGACTATAAAGGTGCTCTACATGTATCTCCGAAGGTGTTTGTTGAGTTAGTATGGATCAAGACTGGGATTTGTCACTCCATGTGACGGAGAGGTATCTCGGGGCCCACTCGGTAATACAACATCACACACAAGCCTTGCAAGCAATGTGACTAAGTGTAAGTCATGGGATCTTGTATTACGGAATGAGTAAAGAGACTTGCCGTAACGAGATTGAAATAGGTATGCGGATACCGACGATCAAATCTCGGGCAAGTAACATACCGAACACTAGTGGAAAACGGGCCTTTGGCCTGGACCCTTTAGTCCCAGCCTGCCTCTGGGCCGGGACTAAAGGCCCGGCCACGTCGCCCCAAGTCTCCATGCCTCCCTCGAGGCTTTAGTCCCGGCCCGTAAGGATCCTTTAGTCCCGGTTCGTGTCCCAAACCGGGGCTAAAGGGCTACGCGGTGGGCAGCCCGCATGTGCGCCACCTTTAGTCCCGGTTTGTGTCTCAAACCGGGACTAAAGTCCTCTGCCTATATATAGCACAGCCCCCTCTCCCCTCTTCGTTGCATTTTCTTGGATGGAGGATTGTAGGTGTGTGCTAGCTCTCCACTTTTTTTGATGCACTAGAGGTGTTTGTTGAAATGTGTGTTACAGCGATGCCGCTTCTATTCACCGAACACAACTACGATATGAGATGCCTGAGCCACGCTTAAACCTCTTCCTCTTTATTTCTACTTATTCTAAAAGGTTAGCAACTATATTTCCTCGTTTAGACCGTGCGGTACTAATTTTTAGGCTCGTGATTGTATTTGATATACGGTCGTATGACACAGATGAGCCATCCATGGATGTACGGTGATCGACGCACAGCCGCTTACAAAGAAGGCGTGCATTCTTTTCGAGATGCAGCCGATGCGAACAAGCATGGTGGTGGCTATATGTTTTGTCCATGTGTTGAATGTCGGAATGAGAAGGATTACACTTCCTCAAGAGTCATTCAGAGCCACCTGCTTCGGTCCGGTTTTATGTCGGGCTATAATGTTTGGACCAAGCACGGAGAAAGAGGGGTTATGATGGAAGACGACGATGAAGAAGAAGAGAACGATGATGACAACTACCGATCTATGTTCCCTGAGTATGCTGATACCGCAATGGAAGACAATGAAGAAGAAGATCAGGATGAAGAACGGGAACCAGATGAGCCCGCTGATGATCTTGGCCGGGTCATTTCTGATGCACGGCGAGGTTGCGACACAGAAAAGGAGAGGTTGCAGTTCGAGCAGATGTTACAGGACCACAACAAATTGTTGTACCCAACTTGTGAAGATGGCCAGAAGAAGCTGGGTAGCACACTGGAATTGCTGAAGTGGAAGGCAGAGACCAGTGTGACTGACTCGTCATTTGAAAAGTTGCTGGTACTGATGAAGAAGATGCTTCCAAGAAAGAACGAATTGCCCGCCAGCACGTACGAAGCAAAGAAGCTTGTCTGCCCTCTAGGATTAGACGTGCAGAAGATACATGCATGCCCTAATGACTGCATCCTCTATCGCGGTCAGAAGTACGAGAATATGGATAAATGCCCGGTATGCATTGCATTGCGGTATAAGATCAGAAAAGATGACCCTGGTGATATTGAGGGCGAGCCACCCAGGAAGAGGGTTCCTGCCAAGGTGATGTGGTATGCTCCTATAATACCACGGTTGAAACATCTGTTCAGAAATAAAGATCATGCGAAGTTGTTGCGATGGCACATGGAAGAGCGTATGAAAGACGATAAGTTGAGGCACACCGCTGATGGTCAGCAGTGGAGAAAAATCGAGAGAGAGTTCCCGAGATTTGCAGCTGACGCAAGGAACTTATGGTTAGGTCTGAGTACAGATGGCATGAATCCTTTTGGGGAGCAGAGTTGCAGTCACAGCACCTGGCCCGTTACTCTATGTATCTACAACCTTCCTCCTTGGTTGTGCATGAAGCGGAAGTTCATTATGATGCCAGTGCTTATACAAGGTCCAAAGCAACCCGGCAACGATATTGATGTGTACCTAAGGCCATTAGTTGATGAACTTTTACAGCTGTGGTCCGAACCAGGTGTACGTGTGTGGGACGAGAACAAACAAGAGGAATTTGACCTTCGAGCGTTGCTTTTCGTAACCATCAATGATTGGCCTGCTCTTAGTAACATTTCAGGATAGTCAAACAAGGGATACAATGCATGCACGCACTGTTTGGATCAGACATAAAGTATATATCTCGACAACTGTAGGAAGAATGTGTATCCCCAAGCAAGCATTTCAATGGCAAGGCAGAACCCCGGGGGAAGCCTGTCATCCATACTGGAGCTGAAGTATTTGATATGGTCAAAGATTTAAAAGTAATCTTTGGAAAGGGTCCTGGCAGCCAACCTGTTCCTAACGGCCCTGATAAGCGCGTACCCATGTGGAAGAAGAAATCTATATTTTGGGAGCTACCCTACTGGGAAGTCCATGAGGTCCGCTCGGCAATCGACGTGATGCACCTGACGAAGAATCTCTGCATGAATATTCTAGGCTTCCTAGGCTTGTATGGGAAGTCAAAAGATACACCAGAAGCACGGGAGGACCAGGAACGTCATAAAGGAAGACATGGCATGCATCCAGGGCAGTTTCAAGGGCGTGCCAGCTACGCTCTTACTAAGGTAGAGAAGGAAATCTTCTTTGAAGTCCTGTTCAGTATCAAGGTCCCGACTGGCTTCTCGTCGAATATAAAGGGAATCGTAAATATGAAAGACAAAAAATTCCAAAACCTAAAGTCTCATGACTGCCACGTGCTTATGACGCAATTGCTTCCGGTTGCATTGAGGGGAATTCTACCGGAAAATGTTCGCCTGGCAATTGTGAAGGTATGTGCATTCCTCAATGCAATTTCTCAGAAGGTAATCGATCGAGAAAGTCTATCAGGGTGTCTGGTCAGCTTTGAGTTGTTGTTCCCGCCATCCTTCTTCAATATAATGACACACCTCCTAGTTCACCTAGTCGAAGAGATTAGAATTCTCGGTCCTGTGTTTCTACACAATATGTTCCCTTTCGAGAGGTTCATGGGAGTCTTAAAGAAATATGTTCGTAACCGTGCTAGGCCAGAAGGATGCATCTCCAAGGGCTATGGAACAGAGGAGGTCATTGAGTTTTGTGTGGACTTTCTTCCTGACCTTAAGCCGATTGGTGTTCCTGAATCTCGGTATGAGGGTAGGCTGACAGGAAAAGGCACACTAGGAAGGAAAGCAAAAGTATGTATGGACGGGCATTATTTCTCTCAAGCACACTACACATTTCGACACAATTCCACCGTGGTGGCTCCGTATATCGTGAGACACAAGAATATTCTACGCTCCGAAAACCCGGGGAAGGCTGACTCTTGGATTAAAGGGGAACACGAGAAGACTTTCGGCAGTTGGTTGCAGACACATCTCATGAATGACGACATCGTTGGAGATGAGCTGTACTGTTTGGCCAGGCCACCATCTTCGACTATATGTACTTTCCAAGGGTATGAGATAAATGGGAATACATTTTACACGGTTGCCCAACATAAAAAGAGCACCAACCATAATAGTGGTGTCCGCTTTGATGCAACACACGAGAATGGGCACTGTTTGGAAACATATTACGGGTACATAGAGGAGATATGGGAACTTGACTATGGACCTACTTTTATGATCCCTTTATTTCGGTGCAAATGGGTGAAGCTAACAGGAGGCGGGGTAGTTGTAGACCAAAAGTACGGCATGACAACAGTGGATCTCAACAATCTTGCGTACATGGACGAACCATATGTCCTAGCCAATGATGTCGCTCATGATTTCTATGTGAAGGACATGTCTACATTAACGAGAAAAAGAAATCAGCAAAAGAAGATATCATCCGATGAGCCAAAATGCCACATAGTTCTTTCAGGGAAAAGAAACATCGTGGGAGTAGATGATAAGACAGACATATCAGAAGATTATAATAAGTTTCATGAAATTCCGCCCTTCAAAGTGAAAACTGACCCAAGCATCCTACTGAATGATGAAGATTCTCCATGGCTACGACCCAGAAGAAAGCAGAAATAATAGATAGGAATATTGGTGCAATAATGTATTAAACCTTTTATGTAATGCATATATGTAATGTACTAAATTTCAAACACTTTTCATTTTCATAGTATCCATGTAAGAGATGAGTTCTCGTTCGAAACCCTGATACTTCGAGAAAGATTGTCCGTTTTGTACACGAAGTGCATCCAGTTTTTGTCGTAGCCCTCTCAACTTTTTAACACATGCTATGTGGGTGAAATGATGATAGCATGCCAACTTTCAACATTTTCAGAGTTCATTCGTAGTGCTTTTCAATTTCAGGGTCAACTAGCTCAAAAAAAATAAGTACATGCACGAAATATACCAAATGAAGTCAGAAATTGTTGAAATTTTGTGATGTGCCTTTGAATGGTGTATTTTGAACACACAAAAAGTATGGAGTTCAAATAAGTTCAAAAAGATGAAATCCCTTTGTAAGAGATGAGTTCTCGTTCGAAACCCTGATACTTCGAGAGAGATTGTCCGTTTTGTACACGAAGTGCATCCAGTTTTTGTCGTAGCCCTCTCAACTTTTTAACACATGCTATGTGGGTGAAATGATGATAGCATGCCAACTTTCAACATTTTCAGAGTTCATTTGTAGTGCTTTTCAATTTCAGGGTCAATTAGCTCAAAAAAATAAGTAAATGCACGAAATATAACAAATGAAGTCAGAAATTGTTGAAATTTTGTGTTGTGCCTTTGAATGGTGCATTTTGAACACACAAAAAATATGGATTTCAAATAAGTTCAAAAAAATGAAATCCCTTTGTAAGAGATGAGTTCTCGTTCGAAACCCTGATACTTCGAGAGAGATTGTCCGTTTTGTACACGAAGTGCATCCAGTTTTTGTCGTAGCCCTCTAAACTTTTTAACACATGCTATGTGGGTGAAATGATGATATCATGCCAACTTTCAACATTTTCAGAGTTCATTTGTAGTGCTTTTCAATTTCAGGGTCAACTAGCTCAAAAAAAATAAGTAAATGCACAAAATATACCAAATGAAGTCAGAAATTGTTGAAATTTTGTGTTGTGCCTTTGAATGGTGCATTTTGAACACACAAAAACTATGGAGTTCAAATAAGTTCAAAAAAATTAAATCCCTTTGTAAGAGATGAGTTCTCGTTCGAAACCCTGATACTTCGAGAGAGATTGTCCGTTTTGTACACGAAGTGCATCCAGTTTTTGTCGTAGCCCTCTCAACTTTTTAACACATGCTATGTGGGTGAAATGATGATAGCATGCCAACTTTCAACATTTTCAGAGTTCATTTGTAGTGCTTTTCAATTTCAGGGTCAATTAGCTCAAAAAAATAAGTAAATGCACGAAATATAACAAATGAAGTCAGAAATTGTTGAAATTTTGTGTTGTGCCTTTGAATGGTGCATTTTGAACACACAAAAAGTATGGATTTCAAATAAGTTCAAAAAAATGAAATCCCTTTGTAAGAGATGAGTTCTCGTTCGAAACCCTGATACTTCGAGAGAGATTGTCCGTTTTGTACACGAAGTGCATCCAGTTTTTGTCGTAGCCCTCTAAACTTTTTAACACATGCTATGTGGGTGAAATGATGATATCATGCCAACTTTCAACATTTTCAGAGTTCATTTGTAGTGCTTTTCAATTTCAGGGTCAACTAGCTCAAAAAAAATAAGTAAATGCACAAAATATACCAAATGAAGTCAGAAATTGTTGAAATTTTGTGTTGTGCCTTTGAATGGTGCATTTTGAACACACAAAAACTATGGAGTTCAAATAAGTTCAAAAAAATTAAATCCCTTTGTAAGAGATGAGTTCTCGTTCGAAACCCTCATACTTCGAGAGAGATTGTCCGTTTTGTACACGAAGTGCATCCAGTTTTTGTCGTAGCCCTCTCAACTTTTTAACACATGCTATGTGGGTGAAATGATGATAGCATGCCAACTTTCAACATTTTCAGAGTTCATTTGTAGTGCTTTTCAATTTCAGGGTCAACTAGCTCAAAAAAAATAAGTACATGCACGAAATATACCAAATGAAGTCAGAAATTGTTGAAATTTTGTGATGTGCCTTTGAATGGTGTATTTTGAACACACAAAAAGTATGGAGTTCAAATAAGTTCGAAAAGATGAAATCCCTTTGTAAGAGATGAGTTCTCGTTCGAAACCCTGATACTTCGAGAGAGATTGTCCGTTTTGTACACGAAGTGCATCCAGTTTTTGTCGTAGCCCTCTCAACTTTTTAACACATGCTATGTGGGTGAAATTATGATAGCATGCCAACTTTCAACATTTTCAGAGTTCATTTGTAGTGCTTTTCAATTTCAGGGTCAATTAGCTCAAAAAAATAAGTAAATGCACGAAATATAACAAATGAAGTCAGAAATTGTTGAAATTTTGTGTTGTGCCTTTGAATGGTGCATTTTGAACACACAAAAAGTATGGATTTCAAATAAGTTCAAAAAAATGAAATCCCTTTGTAAGAGATGAGTTCTCGTTCGAAACCCTGATACTTCGAGAGAGATTGTCCGTTTTGTACACGAAGTGCATCCAGTTTTTGTCGTAGCCCTCTAAACTTTTTAACACATGCTATGTGGGTGAAATGATGATAGCATGCCAACTTTCAACATTTTCAGAGTTCATTTGTAGTGCTTTTCAATTTCAGGGTCAACTAGCTCAAAAAAAATAAGTAAATGCACAAAATATACCAAATGAAGTGAGAAATTGTTGAAATTTTGTGTTGTGCCTTTGAATGGTGCATTTTGAACACACAAAAACTATGGAGTTCAAATAAGTTCAAAAAAATTAAATCCCTTTGTAAGAGATGAGTTCTCATTCGAAACCCTGATACTTCGAGAGAGATTGTCCGTTTTGTACACGAAGTGCATCCAGTTTTTGTCGTAGCCCTCTCAACTTTTTAACACATGCTATGTGGGTGAAATGATGATAGCATGCCAACTTTCAACATTTTCAGAGTTCATTTGTAGTGCTTTTCAATTTCAGGGTCAACTAGCTCAAAAAAATAAGTACATGCACGAAATATACCAAATGAAGTCAAAAATTGTTGAAATTTTGTGATGTGCCTTTGAATGGTGTATTTTGAACACACAAAAAGTATGGAGTTCAAATAAGTTCAAAAAGATGAAATCCCTTTGTAAGAGATGAGTTCTCGTTCGAAACCCTGATACTTCGAGAGAGATTGTCCGTTTTGTACACGAAGTGCATCCAGTTTTTGTCGTAGACCTCTCAACTTTTTAACACATGCTATGTGGGTGAAATGATGATAGCATGCCAACTTTCAACATTTTCAGAGTTCATTTGTAGTGCTTTTCAATTTCAGGGTCAACTAGCTCAAAAAAAGTAAATCCACGAAATATACCAAATGAAGTCAAAACGTATGGAGTTCAAAAAACCATATTATGAAATTAAATATTATCATTGGTGATTCATCTCTATTATGAAATTAAATATATCAAAAAACCATTGCAGAACATATGACCAAATTAATACATGTTCATCATCACACTAAAGCCAAAGAACAGTAGTGATCAAATGTTATTATTGCAAAAAATAAATACATAAAGTTCTGTCATAAAACAACATACAACTATGTAAAACATTTAAATGCAACAATAAACGCGATCAAAATCACAACTAAGGTAACAATTGACCCAACAGCATAATGATACCAAGCCTCTTTATCAATGGCATATTTTCTAATATTCCTAATCTTCAAGCGCATTTCATCCATCTTCAAGCGCATTGCATCCATCTTCAACCGCATCGCATCGATCTTCATCTTGCGATCATCGATGACATCGGCGACATGCAACTCCAGTTCCATATTCTTATCCTCAATTATTTTCAATTTTTTCTTCAAGTATTTGTTTTCTTTTTCAACCAAATTCAACTTCTCGACAAGAATTTTTATGTGGGTTGGAATTTCCGGTTCACATACCTCCTAGATTAAAAAAATATATGTCACATTGGTCGTCATAATTGTCATAAACACTAAATAAAACAAATAGTTATAAAAGATAATATATACCACATCCGAATCATAGACAGGACGAGGGCCGACGGAGGCGGATACCAAAACCATCGCACTATATAATAACAAAAAATAATGAAACTCAGTAATTTATACAAGTATGTATCTAAATCATACAAGTAAGATTTTTTTGATTTTAAAAAGAAGATAAGAACAAGAGGATCACCACGGTGGTGCTCGCAGTTGGTGCACGGCCAAACCTAGACAAATATTAAGGAAAATGGAGCTTGGAGGTCGAGCTTGGTGAGGAGAAAGCTTAAGTAGAGTGGCTCAGGCATTTCATCGAACACGTCATGTGCATGAACTAGAGTGGCAAGAGCATGGCATGGTCACACTTCAACAACAAAAAAACAGGGGATATGGTGGGCACGGGCGAGGGTTTATATAGGCAACACTTTAGTCCCGGTTCTTGCCACTCCCCGGGACTAAAGGCCCCTGCTTCCCGCCTTCTGGTCTGCCGAAAAAGGGCCTTTAGTCCCGGGGCCTGGCTCCACCCGGGACTAAAGACCCCCTTTAGTCCCGGTTCGAGCCACGCCCCGGGACTAAGGTAACAATTGACCCAACAGCATAATGATACCAAGCCTCTTTATCAATGGCATATTTTCTAATATTCCTAATCTTCAAGCGCATTTCATCCATCTTCAAGCGCATTGCATCCATCTTCAACCGCATCGCATCGATCTTCATCTTGCGATCATCGATGACATCGGCGACATGCAACTCCAGTTCCATATTCTTATCCTCAATTATTTTCAATTTGTCTTCAAGTATTTGTTTTCTTTTTCAACCAAATTAAACTTCTCGACAAGAATTTTTATGTGGGTTGGAATTTCCGGTTCACATACCTCCTAGATTAAAAAAATATATGTCACATTGGTCGTCATAATTGTCATAAACACTAAATAAAACAAATAGTTATAAAAGATAATATATACCACATCCGAATCATAGACAGGACGAGGGCCGATGGAGGCGGATACCAAAACCATCGCACTATATAATAACAAAAAATAATGAAAGTGAGTAATTTGTACAAGTATGTATCTAAATCATACAAGTAAGATTTTTTTGATTTTAAAAAGAAGATAAGAACAAGAGGCTCACCACGGTGGTGCTCGCAGTTGGTGCACGGCCAAACCTAGACAAATATTAAGGAAAATGGAGCTTGGAGGTCGAGCTTGGAGAGGAGAAAGCTTAAGTAGAGTGGCTCGGGCATTTCATCGAACACGTCATGTGCATGAACTAGAGTGGCAAGAGCATGGCATGGTCACACTTCAACAACCAAAAAACAGGGGATATGGTGGGCAGGGGCGAGGGTGTATATAGGCAACACTTTAGTCCCAGTTCTTGCCATGCCCCGGGAATAAAGGCCCCTGCTTCCCGCCTTCTGGTCTGCCGAAAAAGGGCCCTTAATCCCGGGGCCTGGCTCCACCCGGGACTAAAGACCCCCTTTAGTCCCGGTTCGAACCACGCCCCGGGACTAAAGGCCCCTGCTTCCCGCCTTTTGGTCTGCCCGAAAAAGAGCCTTTAGTCCCGGGTCGTGGCTCCACCCGGGACTAAAGGGGTCTTTAGTCCCGGATCGAGCCCCGAACCTGGACTAAAGATCCACCTGTATAAGCGGGAGTTAGAAAATTTCGAACCCAAATCGTCCATTTTCTCTTCTTCTTCCTCTCGTTCTCCTGTCCGGAGCGGCCAGCGACGAACTCGACGACGCCATCAGGCTGCCCGCCGTCCTGCTCGCCGCCGCCTGCCGTCCTCCTCGCCATCGCCGTCGTCCTGCTCGCCGCCGCCGTCCTCCTCGCCGCGCGCCGTCGACACCTCCGGCCGATAAGCCCCACGCCCCCTCCTCCTCAACACTCCGGCCAGCACAAGCAAAGAAGAAAAAGGAGAAGAAAGGAAGAAAAAGGAGAATAAAGGAAGAAAAAAGATAAGAAAAGAAGAAAAAGGAGAAGAAAGGAAGAAAAAGGAGAAGAAAAGAAGAAAAAGGAGAAGAAAGGAAGAAAAAGGAGAAGAAAAGAAGAAAAAGGAGAAGAAAGGAAGAAAAAGGAGAAGAAAGGAAGAAAAATAGAAGAAAGGAAGAAAAAGGAGAAGAAAGGAAAAAAAGGAGAAGAAAAGAAGAAAAGGGAGAAGAAAGGAAGAAAAAGTAGAAGAAAGGAAGAAAAAGGAGAAGAAAGGAAGAAAAAGGGAAGGAGAAGAAAAGAAGAAAAAGGAGAAGAAAAGAAGAAAAAGGAGAAGAAAAGAAGAAAAAGGGAAGAAATGAAGAAAAAGGAGAAGAAAGGAAGAAAAAGGAGAATAAGAAGAGGAGGAAAAGAAAAGAAGAAAAAAGAGAATAAGAAGAGGAGGAGAGGAGAAGAAGAGGAAAAATAGAAGAAGAGGAGAGGAGAAGTAGTAGAAGAAGAGGAGAAGTAGAAGTAGAAGAAGAAGTAGAAGAAGAGGAGAAATAGAAGAAGAGGAAAAATTAGTTTAGGGTTACAAGAAGAAGACATATTTTTTTTGTCATTTAATTTTGCTATTGTATAGTGTATATGCTTAAGTTATAATAGTGTTTCTTAGATTATTGCTTAATTTTGCTATTGTATATGCTTAAGTGTTAATAGTTTATTTTTTCTATTGTATATGCTTAAGTGTTAATAGTTTATTTTTAGCAAGAAAATTAATAGAACTAGTTTAATTTTGCTATTGTATATGCTTAAGTGTCCGGGACTCGGCTCCGCCCGGCTGGTATTTTAGAGTTTAGGTTCTAGCCAAGACCCGGGACTAAAGGTCCTCCTATATAAAACGAGCCTTCGAAGTTTCCAACCCCTCTTATATAATTTGTTAGTTTATTAGTTAATCAAATGTCCGTTTTTTGCAGAACTATGGATCCACATATCAGGAACCTCGAAGAGGAAGAACTTCTCGAAGATATAATCAAAGACGGCCCCGACGTTGAACCAGCCGAATCTCCGACGTCATATCTACACGACTCCGGATATGGAATGGAGGTCGAGCGACACGAAGATGAAGCCGATGGGGCAGGAGATAGGTCCAATGACAGAGAAGGTGATAGCTCCACTGATGGAGAAGCCGGTGGAGAAGCCGGTGAAGAAATAATAAAGTCCGGCGAGGTATACATATGAAGTTCGACAATCACTTGTAATATGTGAAAAATATTGGAGATAGCTCTATATTGTATACATATACATTCATTTGACGAATGTTTCTCCCTCTTAGGCCTCCACATTGAGAAAATCTACGAAACGAGGCCCGACTAGAAAGTTGGATGCATGGACGCATTACACCTTTGAGGTGATAATGCCTACGGGCGAACCCAAGCTTCCTAAGAATGTTGCTGACACATTCAAGAAGCAATGCGGAGTTCTCGTTAGGGATCACGTCCCGATCAGCGTTCGGGAGTGGAACAAGCGCAAAGGGGCAGCCGATAGTGACTATGTCGCCGAAAGGTACAAAGATAATCTTTGGAATGATCTCCTGTCACATTTCAACCTGCCAGAATGTGAGAATGAAGACACCACAGACAAACTGAGGGCCAAAGTCAAGCAGTGGACTCTAAAGAAGATGGCCGAACTGTTCCATAGCTGGAAGAAGAAGCTATGGAAAAACTATCTGAAGACAAAGAAAGTGCCAGTATTCGAGGGGTATCTAGCCAAGCAGGCGAATCACTGGAAGGAATTTCAAGAGTACAAGGAGTCAGAAGATGCCCAGGCATTATCAGAAAAGAACAAGATAAATGCCGACAAGAAGAAATATCACCACAAGTTGAGGCCAGGGAGCTATGAGACTGCCATTCCAAAGTGGGAAAAGAAAGAGCAAGATCTGATAGATAAAGGCATCGTACCTGAACCACTCCGTGATGAGTGGGAATTGAGAGCAAGAAATTGGTTCCTTGCGCATGGTGGGTCGTATGACGAAACAACAGGGGACCTCATCTGCAATGACAATCTTAGGATACCCAGGGAGAATTGGAAAAGGATAGTGAAAGAAATTAAGGAGGGACAAAGAAAGTTCACTGCAGATAGAGATAAAGATTTGCTCACACTGGTCCTCGGCAATGACGAACATGGAGGACGAACGCGAGGCTTCGGTCCATCTTACCCGTGGTGGCTTGGGTTTGCCAGAGACCAAGACACTTACAGAAGCCGAGAGAGAGCAAAGAAGCGGCAGCAGGATGAGGAGAATGACAAGTTCAACCAGTTGTTTGCCAGGATTAGCGAGCAACAGAAGCAGATTGATGAGCTTAGAGGAGTACCGCGCCAGGAAGATCCTGCACTTGATATTACCGGCGCCCCATCTAAGCGGAAAAGTAGCGTGGCTGAATCTGAGGCCCGCCCAACGATGAACGAAGAATGATAGAGGGCGGTCCCGGCTACCCCATGGATGGAATCAAGGATTCAACATCATGTGAACTCCATGAGAAATTCAAGAACATATCCATGAAGGTGGCCGTCGGACAAGCTTTACCTTCTGGCCCTGATGCACGCTGGCATGGCCGTGGGATTCCAGCTGGCTTTGCTAAAGTCGGGGTGGATGAAATCATGATGGGGTTTAATGATATGGATCTCGACATAGCTGGACCCGAAGATGAGAGGACACTCGGAGAAGTACTGGGTGGAGTCATCCTATGCGACAAGAACTACATCAAGCTTCCAGGCTCGGCCCCAAGGACAACACCGCCACCGAGTCGTCGCAGGTCACCTACACCTCCATTACCTCCAAGCCCTCCACATGACGTCGGCCAGCATAACACGAGTCCATCTCGATCACCGCCGCCGGACTTGGGTCGTCCGTCTCCGCCGCCCGCCCGCTCCGGATACAAAGCCTGAGCCTGCCACGGATACAAAGCGGGAGCGTGCCACCAAGAACGCTCCGCCGCCTCCCGGTCCGGATACAAAGCCTGAGCCTGCCACGGATACAAAGCGGGAGCGTGCCACCAAGAACGCTCCCCCGCCGCCCGCTCTGGATACAAAGCCGGAGCCTGCCACGGATACAAAGAGGGAGCGTGCCACCAAGAACGCTCCGCCGCCGCCCGCTCCGGATACAAAGCTTGAGCCTGCCACGGATACAAAGCGGGAGCGTGCCACCAAGAACGCTCTGCCACCGCCCGCTCCAGATACAAAGCCTGAGCCTGCCACGGATACAAAGCGGGAGCGTGCCACCAAGAACGCTCCGCCGCCGCCCGCTCCGGATACAAAGCCTGAGCCTGCCACGGATACAAAGCGGGAGCGTGCCACCAAGAACGCTCCGCCGACGATTCCTAAGCCACAGAGCACCCCAAAGCGCAAACGGTCGCCCCTCCCAAAGGTACGTCATGCTAATCTTCCTATCGGACCTTATGATCGTACCCCCAAGGAAAACGCCAGGATAGCAAAGGAACATCATGATGCGTAGATGAAAAAGAAGGAACCCGAGCCCCACCCGGAATACACCTAGACGCAAATAGCATTTGCCAAATACTTCACGACCCTTCCATCACAGTATGACTTACACCATAAGCCTGATGACTATACACGCACATTGCAGAAGGAAGTGAAAAAGAGCAGATCTCGATCACCGCCGCCGGACTTGGGTCGTCCGTCTCCGCCGCCGCCCGCTCCGGATACTAAGCGGGAGCGTGCCACCAAGAACGCTCCGTCGACGATTCCTAAGCCACAGAGCACCCCAAAGCGCGAACGGTCGCCCCTCCCAAAGGTACGTCATGCTAATCTTCCTATCAGACCTTATGACTTACACCATAAGCCTGATGACTATACACGCACATTGCAGAAGGAAGTGAAAAAGAGCAGATCACGTACAAGTGCAAGTGGGAGAAAATCAACTTCAACTACAAGCAAGAAAAAACCAGACGTTCCTCAGCTTGGACAACAGGCTAAACAGTCGATCCCACCCCTCAAGGTGTTAACCGAGAATGTTCCCCCTCCGGTGCAGGGGCTAGCTTTAGAAAGAGCAAAGGAGTTGGCGGCTGCATGTGGTATCTCGGTTGAAGAATTGATGTCTTCCCCAGACGACAAGATACCCAAGGCTGTGGTAGCCCCTAAGCCACAGTTTGTCATGGGTGAGCCTTTGGTCAGCAAAGATGATCTCCCAACAAATATGTGTTACTTGCATCAATGGTACTTAAGTGAATCAAAGAATGGGAGAACGATGATCGTGCTGAGTGTCCCACAGGAGTACTACGGCCGCCCCGAACAAATCCATATCGACTTTGATGAACTCTTCCAAATGTACAATGGCGACGCCCTCGACAAATCGCTTATGAGTTGCTATTGTCTGTAAGTTTTTCAATTCGTTGTCTACATATAACTTGTTTAGTTATTTCAATTCATTATCTATATATAACTTGTACTCTATTATGCAGAATGAAGATTCTGGATTGTAAAAGTAAGAGCATCCTAAATATTGGGTTTATTGACCCAGATAAAATACATATAGCGACGCTAACTAATTATCCCAAGGATACGGAGGAAAACCTTCTAAGGTTTCTAATAGATCAAAATTTCTGTGACCACATACTGTTTCCATACAACTTCAGGTGAGGGTCTTTACTCTGTTGTGTCCATTCACTTATAAGTGTAATTGATAAGTTACTGACACATATATATATATACATCTGCAGCTTTCATTGGATTCTGTTGGGCATTCAAATTGATAAGGGAAGAGTTGATGCCTTCGACCCATTAACGAGACCCTTGGAACAGTTCCAAAGCATGCAGGACATGCTCCAAGGGTAATTTCAATCATTCTTGCGCTCTATCGGTCTCTTTCGATGATTTTCTGATATATCAATTAATGAAAAACTTAGCAAATCATTATCCTTGTCGGGCAGGGTTTGGAAGCGGTTCAAGTGCGTGACTCCCGGTAAATTTCCTGAGAAGCTGACCTTTAGAGCGGCTCAGGTAAGTAGTAGTATGATATACTTCTATTAATTTTCAATACATTTATGATGCTAGATTATTATTTTGATTATATATATTCTATTCTCGTAAAGTGCGACCAACAGCCACGGGGAACACATCTATGCGGATACTATGTTTGCGATACCATTCGCACGTTTACCTCTGAGCTCAAGGATCACAGATTCGACGTAAGCAATGAACATTCACACCTCTATTTTTACCCGTCATTCTTTGTTATCATGATTGATATTCATATTCATCTCCTCTTCTTATATAGAACACGGCCATGACGACGAAGGTCCTACCAGAGCAACGCGCGATTGCTGTTGCAGAGGAGCTTGCGGGATTTCTGAGGTCGGAAGCTATAGATGACGAAGGACGATTTAGTGTAAATAGGGGCTATTACTGATGTTCGTCCATGTAATCGAATAGACGGGCTCTAGTCCCGATAATTCAGATCTGCATATAATTGTATATATATGCTCGCTTGTAAGATAAGTTAATCTTATATATATATATGCATAATTATTTATATTTAAATTATATGAAAACTAATTCCCGAACACCAAACGAGGCATCACGTTAATCTCCCGAACACCTAAACCCTAAAACCCTAAAACCCAAAAATAATTTCATTCAAAAAAAAAATCCAAAAAACAGCAAAATCTGAAAAATCTTAAGTCCCGGCCCGTGGAACGAACCGGGACTAAAGGTCCTGCCCGTGGGGCACTACGAGGCGCCCACGTGGAGCACCTTTAGACCCGGCTTGTAAAAGGGCCGGGACTAAAGGTTAGGCCTTTAGTCCCGCCCCTTTAGTCCCGGTTCGTGAGCCGGGACTAAAGCCCCTTACGGGCCGGGGCTAAAGGCCCAGTCCCCACTAGTGGAAGAACAAAGGGTATGACATACGTGATTATATGAATCCTTGACACCGAGGTTCAACCGATAAGATCTTCAGAGAATATGTAGGATCCAATATGGGCATCCATGTCCCGCTGTTGGATATTGACCAAGGAGTACCTCGGGGCATGTCTACATAGTTCTCGAACCCGCAGAGTCTGCACACTTAAGGTTCGATGATGTTTAAGTATAGTTGAGTTATATGTGTGGTTACCGAATGTTGTTTGGAGTCCCGGATGACATCACGGACGTCACGAGGGTTTCCGAAATGGTCCAGAAAAAAAGCTTGATATATAGGATGGTTTCATTTGGTTACCGGAAGGTTTTCGGGAATTACCGGCATTGTACCGGGAGTGACGAATGGGTTTTGGAAGTTCAACGGGATGGGGGCAACCCACCCGGAGGGAGCTCAATGGATTTAGGGTGGCGCACCAGCCCTTAGTGGGCTGGTGGGACAGCCCAAGAAGGCCTTGGTGCCAAGAGAAGATAAACCAAAGAGAAAGAAAAAAAGGGGAGGTTGGAAAGAAGAGAAAGACTCCACTTTCCAATCCTAATTGGAGTAGGATTCCTAATCTCCTCCTGGCCGGCGCACCCTTGAGGGCTTGGCCCTCAAGGAAAGCCTCCTCCCCCTCCCTCCTATATATAGTGGTGATTTAGGGCTGATTTGAGACAACTTTTGCCACGTGCAACTCAACCCTAGACCACATAGTTCTACCTCTAGATTGGATTTCTGCGGAGCTCTCGCAGAGCCCTGCAGGAGTAGATAATCTCCACCATCGGAGCGCCGTCACGCTGCCGGAGAACTCTTCTACTTCTCCGTCTTTCTTGCTGGATCAAGAAGGCCGAGATCATCTTCGAGCTGTACGTGTGCTGAACGCGGAGGTGCCGTCTGTTCGGCCCTAGATCGGAATGGATCATGAGATGTATCGCGGGACGGTTCATGGGACGGTTCGTGGGGCGGATCGAGGGACTGAAAACGTTCCACTACATCAACCACGTTTCTTAACGTTTCCTGCTGTGCGATGTACAATGGTACGTTTTTCCAAATCTCGTCTCGTAGATGGACATCACCATGATGGGTCTTCGTGTGCGTAGGAATCTTTTTTTCCCATGCAACGTTCCCCAACAGGGATCAGATCATTAGGAGTATGATGTGATGGACAAGACCCAAAATATAAATGTAGCATATCATAGCGGCAGTTTATTGCTATTGTTTTCTGCATGTCAATGTATCTGTTCCTATGACCATGAGATCATGCAACTCCCGGACACTATAGGAATACCTTGTGTGTATCGAACGTCGCAACATTACTGGGTCACTATAAAGGTGCTCTACAGGTATCAACAAAGGTGCATGTTGGGTTGGCATGGATTATGTGACAGCCCGATGCCGACGTTCCAGAAGATCCCCTTTTCTTTCCGTTTTTGTCGTGTGTCTATTTTTCTTTTGTCGCATCATCATCGCATCATGCGCATCATCAGCATTGCATCAGCATCTCCGTTGCCGCCAGTTTTCAAAACTTGCATCCGTTGTTAGTTGCCGGTTCTCGTCGTTGTCCGTTCTGAGCCCGACCACACACGCACGTGCCCGCAGCATCGTCAAAACCTTGTTTTAAAAGTGTGCGTAAAACCTTCTCTGATTGGGTTGATATTTGACGTGTGGTCGTATTTTGGAAAAGGTAGGCCGCCTATCAAGTTTCGTCGCAATCGGAGTCCGTCTGGTACCCGAACGGTCGTCCGTAGCGGCACCGTCTTCGGTTATTCGTCAAACGTGTCCCGGTGTTTTAAATCGCGTTGCCGCGCCGCCCGTTTTCCCTCTCATCTCTGCCTAACCCCTCTGCTTAGTGCTTCGACCCTATGTGCAACCTAGCCCGAAACCCTCCCGAAACCCGAACACGGTGGTCGTGACCGTTGGGTCCAGATCAACCCGGTTTTGCTACAAATCGTCTTCGGTTTGTCCATTGGGATCCCTATCCTAATTATCTCGACCACCCGATCTAAATCGAAAGGTCCAGATGCCCGTAAAACCTACCACTAGGTAGATTTAGACCAACCCTAGACCTAAAGCTAGCCTAACCCCCACAATCTAGGATCCTTGTCCCATCCATTCCCTTCCCAATTCCCGCAGCGCCGCCGCCACCATCTCCCTCGGGATCTCCTCCCGACCAACCCCCCTCCTCCTCGTTGTGCGTTCGCACCCAACAGAGCGCTCGCCTGCAGCCGCCGCTTCCACGCAGGCGTCGCGTGCAGTAGCAGCAGCGAGCCTCCCAGGTCCCGCCTCCCCTATGCCTCCATCTGTCGGAGCCCCCTGTCTAGCAGTGCCGCTGCACCCGTATACGTCGGCGACCAACCCATGCCATGACCCGGCCTCGCCCCGTCGCAGTAGCAGCTACTACCAGCGTGGGGAAGGAGCTCCCCTGCCGGAGCCGTCACACCGTCCTGCTGGCCGAGAAGGTCGTGACCCCACGCCCTATTCCCCTTCTTCTTCCCTTCCCCTTTCTCTGCTCGTTGCTCCCCCTGTTTCAGACATGGGAGCCGCAGCAGACGCCATGGCAGCCTGGACCTCACTGCCTTTGGGAACGGGATGGACGCCCTGGTTTAGCCTCGATCTAGTTCACCCCCGTCGGTGACCTTCGACAGGCCAGGACCCTGTCACCTTGCCATCTCTCTCTCTCTCAGGCTGGGCTCTCTTCTCTCCCTCTGGTTCTCACCCTCTCTCTTTCTTGTTTCCTCCTGTAGGGAACCGAGCGTGGCCTTGGCGTTTCCACCAGGAGGAGCTCGTCGGCTGGCCGGATCAGCCCCTCCTCGACCAGATCTGCACTCCAGAACTTGTCCCGAAGGAGCCCCGCGGCATCCCCTACCTCCGGCCTCGCCATGCGCCTCGTCCTTGTTAGGAGATCGCGCCGCCGCAACCTGTATCCCCGACCTGGCAGCTCTGTTTCGTGTTTCAGGTTCGTCAGATTCGCCACGGGATGTAGTTCATCTCGCGCAAACCCTTTCTTTTCGCATCATGTTCGCTTGTATCCCAGTAGTCAGCCCGCTCGGTAGCAACCGTGAGGTTCTGTGATCAAATCCCGCCGGCGCCCCCCTTTTGTTTATTTCGTTTTCTCCCTGTTGCAGTAGAAGTAGACTTAGTTTAGCTATGTTAAGTCCCCATCTGTGGTCAGCTGTACTGCAGTAGCGTAGTGGTGTGGAGTTGTGCATAGGGTACCCTAGGTTCAGGGTTCGAATTCCCCTGCACCCCATTTTATTTTTCTTTTAGGTGTGTGGTGCAGCAGTTGGGTTGTGTCTGTATTGTGGGGGTATGGCCCACTTGCATACACCCATTAGGGGCCTGGTAAGTATGACCAGTGGAACCCCCTGATGTTTATATGATTTTTTTGTTTTGTTTAGTTTTGTGATGTATTTCCAAATCTGGAATATTCCAGAAGAGGAATGTGCCAAGTCTAGCATATCAAGAACATCCCCTGTTCTTGTTACTAGAGTAGTTTGATCATGTGTAGTTTTTCCTTTGCTGTTTCTGGCGTTTTTCCGCACGCATATATAGCAGTGTAATATATGGTTTTGGGGTAGGAGAACCCAAGGAATCCAATGGAGACACTAGTTTCCAGTTCTGAACAGTTCTGCAGAAGTGTCACTTGTGATGAGGTGGCACTTGATTACCTTTGTAGGTTGGAGTAAGAGCATAGTTAGGGATTGAGCATCCATGCATCATTTTAGTTAGTGCTTCCTGTTGTGCATGTCTCTTGAACGTAGCTCCGTTCTATGTTCCACATGTTAACCGACTAGGATGCCATGTAGGACCACCGCTTCACCCCTTGCCATGTTTGACAACATTAATATTGCCGTGTAAATAACCGGGAGTGAACTAAATAATTCATATGTGGAGTTTCATCAATATGCAACCTGTTGCATATTGAACTTCACTTAATGTGTAGTGTTTGATTGCGTGAATTGTCATGCCTTGCATTAGGCCGTTCATGCATCATATGTGTTGTGTATCATGTGGTGAATATCGTGTGTTGATTTGTGTTTCTGGTTTGCTTCGTCTCGATAGAGTTCCGCAAGCGTGCCGGATGTGAGGACCGTTCGACTACATCGGTTCGTCTGCTTCATGGAGGCATTCTTCTTCCAAGCGGGATCTCAGGCAAGATGACCATTTCCCCAGATACCATTACTATCATTGCCATGCTAGTTTTACCATTTCTATCGATTATGTCTCGTTGCCTACCACATGTTAAATATCAGCCTCTCAACAATGCCATGAAAACCTTCAACCTGTTCGACCTAGCAAACCACTGATTGGCTATGTTACCGCTTGCTTAACCCTGTTGTTAGCGTTGCTAGTTGCAGGTGCAGATGCTTCCATGTGAAAGCATGGGTTCCTTGTTATATCACCATATTAAATGCTATTTAATTTAATGCACCTATATACTTGGTAAAAGGTGGAAGACTCGGCCTTTCTAGCCTGGTGTTTTGTTCCACCTTTGCCCCCTTAGTTTCGGCTACCGGTGTTATGTTCCATAAACGAGCGCTCCTAACACGATCGGGGTTGTTATGGGGACCCCCTTGATAATTCGTTTTAGATTAAAGCTGGTCTGGCAAGGCCCAACTTTAGTTCTACATTTGCCCAACATAATAATTTTGATAAATTGAAATGCATAGGGAGTTAGCGCTACCCGAGGAGTAATTTTACATAAACAGGAGGGGCCAGTGCTGGTGGTCTTGGTCCCAAGCGGTATGCCTGCGGGGCCACCGCGAGGAAACTCGAGGTTTGGCACTCGTAGCTAGTTCCATCCGTCGTGTCCTGAGAACGAGATACGCGGCTCCTATCGGGTACGTCGACACGTCGGGCGACCTTGCTGGATTAGTTTTACCTTTGACGAGATATCTTGTGCATCGGGATTCCGGTGATGCTTTGAGTAATCTCAGAGTTGAGCTTTTCCACTAAGGAGTCCGACGAGATTACGAGCTTCGTGATCGAGGATTTCTATGCGGCTTGTGGTAATTTGTGATGGACTAGTTGGAGCACCCCTGCAGGGTTAAATCTTTCGAAAAGCCGTGCCCGCGGTTATGTGGCAACGTGGAAACTTTGTTTAACACTGGTTCTAGATAACTTGAATTTAACTTAATTAAAATATGCCAACTGTGTGCGTAACCGTGATTGTCTCTTTCGTGAGTTCCTTCTCCGATCGAGGACACGGTGGGGTCATGTCTGACGTAGGTAGGTGTTCAGGATCATTCATTTGATCATCTGTAGTTCACGTCCGCTATGCGTAGATCTTCCCCTCTTACTTCTTGTACTCGTAAGTTAGCCACCAAATATATGCTTAGCCGCTGAAGCAGCCTCACCACTTAACCATGCCTCACCCAGTAAGCTTTGCTAGTCTTGATACCTTTGGAAATGAGATTGCTGAGTCTCCTGTGGCTCACAGATTACTACAACACCAGTTGCAGGTACAGGTAAAGGTTACTCGACGCGAGCGCGTTGATTGTTCATTTGGAGTTGCTTCTTCTTCTTCTTCTTCATCGATCTAGGATGGGTTCCAGGCCGGCAGCCTGGGATAGCAAGGATGGACGTCGTTCTTATTTTTCTCGTTTGTTTTCATCCGTAGTCGGACCCTGCTCTTACTCCTGATGATTATGTAATATACTGATGTGACTCTGATGTAGCTTGTGGCGAGTGTAAGCCAACTCTGTATATATATCTCTTCTTTTCAGTACATGTACTTGTAACGATATCCATTCTTGCGACACGACGAGATGCGCTTCTATCCCTGACGAGGCCTTCGTGCCAAATTGAGGATAGGGTCGCATCTTGGGCGTGACAGATTAAGACTGGGATTTGTCACTCTGTGTGATGGAGAGGTATCTCCGGGCCCACTCGGTAATACAACATCACAACAAGCCTTGCAAGAAATGTGACTAAAGAGTTAGTTACGGGATCTTGTAGTACGGAACGAGTAAAGAGACTTGCCGGTAATGAGATTGAACTAGGTATGGAGATACCGACGATCGAATCTCGGGCAAGTAACATAATGAAGGACAAAGGAAACATCATACGAGATTAACTGAATCCTTGTCATAGAGGTTCAACTGATAGAGATCATCGTAGAATATGTAGGAGCCAATATGGACATCCAGGTCCTGCTATTGGTTATTGACCGGGGAGTGTCTCAGGTCAGGTCTGCATAGTTCTCGAACCCATACAGTCTGCACACTTAAGGTTCGGTGACGTTTCGGTATTATTGAGTTATATGTGTTTGGTAACCGAAAGTTGTTCGGAGTCCCGGATGAGATCCCATCCATCACGGGGAGCTCCGGAATGGTTCGGAGGTAAAGATTGATATATAGGAAAGTGGGTTTTGAACTTCAGAAATGTTTCGGGCATTTCGGCAGTGTACCGGGAGTGACGAATGGGTTCTGGGGGTCCACCAGGTGGGCCCTCCCACCCCAAAGGGTCTCATGGGTTGTGGGAGGATGTGGACCAGCCCTTAGTGGGCTGGACGAAGCCTCCACTAAATCCCAAGGCGGATTGGAGGTGGGAAGGAAAGAAACCCAAAGGTGGATAAGGTGGAAAGGGTTTCCAAGCGGAGAGGAGGAATCCTACTCCTAGTAAGATTGGATTAGGACTCCTCCACCTCCAATTTCGGCCAAAACTTGAGGGTTTGTGGCTGCCTCCTCCCCTCCCTCCCTCATTTATATACTAGATGTTTTAGACGTGAGGCCTAACCCTAATTGCCACGTGCTCCCTCTACTTCTCTCTAGATCTGTTTCTCCTCTAGTCTAGTTCAGCGGTGCTTAGGCGAAGCCTTGCTGGATTAGGTCACCACCACCACCACCACGCCGCCGTGCTGGAGAACTCATCTACCTCTCGACCCCTCTTGCTGGATCAAGAAGGCGGGGATCGTCATCGAGTTGTACGTGTATGATGTCCCACAAGCGTATGGGATCGCAACAGTTTTCGGGGTAGAGTATTCAACCCAAATTTATTGATTCGCTCACAAGGGGAAGCTAAGAATATTCTCAAGTATTAGCAGCTGAGTTGTCAATTCAACCACACCTGAAAGATTAGTGTCTGCAAGCAAAGTATCAGTAGCAAGGTGGTATGATAGCAACGGCGCCAGAAAAAGCTTTGGCAATCCCTGGCAACAGCGCTAGAAAAAGCCTTGTTGACGGGATGTTAGCGCCAACAAAGTCTTGCAACAAGTAACAGCGGAGTAGCAAGGAACAGTAGTAGCAGCAGCAGCAAAGTAACAAGTAACAACAGTAGCAACAACAGCAAAGTGACAACAGCAGCAAAGTAGCCCAATCCCTCTTGTAGCAAGGGACAAGCCTAGGCAAAGTAACGTAGCGAGGACCAGTAGTAAAAGACTCGTAGGTAGTGGATCGGTAATGGATGAGTGTGACGGATGTGATTCATCATGTAACAGCTATAACATGGAGAGATATGTGGCTAGCTCCGTTCATCAATCTAATGTAGGCATGTATTCCGTATGTAGTCGTACGTGCTTGGAAAAGAAGTTGCATGACATCTATTGTCCATCCCTCCCGTGGCAGCGGGGTCCTAATGGAAACTACGGGATATTAAGGTTCTCCTTTTAATAAAGAACCGGACCAACGCATTAACACGCGGTGAATACATGAACTCCTCATACTGTGATCATCTCAGGGAGTGGTTCCGGCTATTGTCACTCAGGGGTTGCTGGGTCATAACACATAGTAGGTGACTACAACTTGCAAGATAGGATCTAAAACACACATATATTGGCGACAACATAATAGGTTCAGATCTGAAATCATGGCACTCAGGTCCTAGTGACAAGCATTAAGCATAGCCAAGTAGTAGCAACATCAATCTAGAACATAGTGGATACTAGGGATCAATCCCCGTCAAGAACTAACTCGATTACATGATAGATCTCATCCTACTCATCACCGTCCAGCAAGCCTACAATGAGATTACTCACGAACGATGAAGAGCATCATGGAGTACACATCGTTTGAGGCGTCCTCAAGTAACATGGCCTCCGTTTCAGCAGGGTCCTCAAGTGGATAAGGAATCATGGCGTTGCTCGGTCCAAGAGGAATACCCTGTGAATCGCCAGCTCCATTTGCGCTATGCGGATGTAGGTTGAAGTTAGCTTCAAGCCTTTTCCCTTGAGGTGCTTTGCGTCCCTGAGATTGCTGGTAGAGCATGACCAGATGCTTGGGCATTGAGCACTTTTCAGTAGAATGCGAGTAGCATCCACACTTGTTGCAAAGTATAGATTTATCGAACTTTGGCTTTGCAGTGCCTTTTCCCTTGCCCATGTTTCTGAATTTTTTGTTCCCATTGCGCTTGTGCTTGTGCTCAGAATTGGAATATTTACCTCGAAAGGTACCATTAAACTTATGTCTATTCGCGACATTCAGATGAACTTCAGGTAAAGGTTGTGCCCCAACTGGGCGCTGAGAGCCATTCTTAGCGAGTAGCTCATCATGCTTTTCAGCCTGAAGTAACATGTGAATAAGCTCGGAATAGACAGTGTAGTTGCGAGCACGGTATTGCTGTTGGAGGATCCTATCAGAAGGGAGCATAGTAGATAAAGTTTTCTCTATCATCTCCCCCTGAGTAGGTTCCTTCTCAAAAAACACACTTTGGAACATATCTTATGAACAACATGATTGTACTCACCAATGGACTTGAAATCCTGAAGGCGGAGATGAGTCCAATCATGGAGTGCTTCTGGCAGGACTACTTCCTTCTGTTGTTCATACCTCGTTTTGAGGGCTAGAAACAGAGTACTAGGAGATTCCTCCTGTAAATACTCAGACTTGAGATCTGGATGAATATGGTGCCTTATGATGAATAAGGAAGCATAATTCTGCTGTTCTGTCAGTGGTGTGGCTCCAGCCGGGAGAGGAGTCTCCAGGGGCTGGATTGCACGCGATATCCCACGGGACGCAAGACTGATCTTGATGTCCATAGCCCATGTAGGGTAGTTGTGGCCATTGAGGGCAAGTTCCTCAAATTCTTTGGCAGTCATCTTTGCCTACATGGGGAGCCAGAGATAATTAATTTACGGGCGGTAAATTAAAAACCATCATGGTTGTGTAATAAGAATGCAAAAATTTGATACTCAAGTGTAAACTTGAAAAATTCTCAAGCTCAATTGCGTGAACATAACACTTTGAAGATCACTAATTAGATCTCACATCAATAGGCTACATGGCCATTACCTTGTGTATGCTACAATTTAGATATAAGGAATACACGTTGAAGGTAATCGGATGTCGAGATTGACAAAGCGTAGACCTCATAGTAAGAGGGGATAGTCTACAAATGAGCAGTAGATCCCAACTCATCACCTTATGATTCCAAATATAATAAGGGAGAAAATATACAATTTTTTTCGCAAGTTTGACACGCGAGAGAAGCAGATCTCAATCGCGAAAACATGTTCAATGAAATATATGGTAAACAAATGAAACATGTCATACTTTCCGGATGAAATCCGATAATTTATTTATATTATCGAGACATTACATAATACAAATATACTAATAATCACACAAGTTCTAACCTAAAATAAGTCTAGAACTGGACTAAATGTAAGTAATCACATTAGAGACTAAATAATACTAGTCTACTTATATAGAAATACGTAACTAGTACTTAAACAGAGAAATAAGAAAAGAGAAGGAAAAAAAACACAGCCACGAGGGCTACCCCGAGGCTACACAGCGCCCTGGCCTGGGCTTACACAGCCGGCAGAGCCCAGCCAGCCTGCACCGCACAAGAAACGAGTGAGAGCATCTCCAACGGCCGCGCTTCGCGCCGCGCGTAAAAAACCTGTTTGCCGCGCGCGTTTCGGCTGGTTTAGCGCGGCCGTCAGCGCTGGCTTCAACGGCCGCGTTATAATGTAGCGCGCACGCGCCACTCCAGCAGCGTCCAACAATACAACGCGCGCAGCACGCACAAATCACATATACATTTCAAAAAATAGGAGCAAAAATGATCAAACAAACAAAATAAGTCAACAATAAATAGTCATTACAACTCAAACAAATAGTGCCTGAACGGTCGCCGGGGGGCGCGGGCAGCGGCGGCGGCGCGGGGATAGGCCGGGGAAGCGCCTGAACGGTCGTCGGGGGGCGCGGGCGGCGGCGGCGGCGCGGCTGGATGGGGGGTGGGAGTGGGAGAGCGAGCGCGCGAGAGTCCAGCGCGGGGGGAGCTGGCGCAACAGATAAGCGGCGCGCGATTGCGTTTCGGCCAGCGTGCTGAACTGCATATGTCGCACGCCGTTTTTGCGCGCCCGCTCGAGCCACCCGCCGCGTTGCGCTCGCGCTAAAACGGCCTAATTTGCGGCGGGGCGCTAGTTTAGTGCGGCTGTTGGAGATGCTCTAAGGCTGGAGCGGTTGTGGATAAGACCATGACCCGCAAGACGCCAGCCACCAGACCACCTCTCAATCTCCACCTCCTTCACAGCGCGGCTGACAGAAACCAAGCCGCTACACTCCCCCAGCGCTTGCACACCATCATCGGCCTGACGCGAACGAAGCGGCCCCCTCCTCTCAAGAGACGACGACCACGTCAGCGGGGACACGGCGACCAGCCTGAGGCGGGTCGACGACGAATCCAAAGCTCGCCGGAGCCCACGAGCCGGGGTGGCGACCAGGACGGCGGTCGAGGCTGGCCACGGCACGCCCGAAGAGGCCGCCGAAGCGTCGCTCCGCGATACCGTTCGAGCCCGTGACCATGTCCTGCTGTGGCGGGGCTGAGGCGTCGGCGCCTTCCATCCCTACTCCGAGGTGGATGACGCCAGATGCGCCGGTGGGAGCAGAGACGAAGCCGAGCGCGGCCGCCTCATCCGCAAAGGCACGCATCAGGACGGGCACGTAGCCAGGAGGGCCACGGCTCGGGTCGACGGTCTCGGCGGCCGGCGTGGGCGTCGGCGTCGCCATCCAAGCCGTCGGTGGAGGAGGTGGTGGAGGAGGGGATCCGGGGGGCGGGGCAGGCGCAGCTGCAGCCCCGTGCACCGCAGGGGCGCTCGGGCCGGCCACTAGCCAGGGGTCGAACCCCATCGGCATAGGGCCACGGGCGCGAGGAGTACCGCGGTGGGCGCATTCGGCGGCGTGGAGGCCGCTTCTAGAGGCGTAGTAACCTCCACGTGAACCCCTTCTAGTGCCATGGTAACCGCGTCCAGCGGCATCCCGGCCGAAGCGGCGGATGGCTTGCATCCTGCGACGGAAGCGTCGGAGTCCACCTACTCCATGGCGGCGACGGGCTATGAGGCGGTAGCGGCGACCATCCTCACGGATGAGGCGAAGGAAAAAGGAGACGATGCCTGGCATCTCACCGGCGGCGAGTTCTCCTTCCCTTCTCTCCTTCTCTGTTCTCTTTCTTCTCTCTGGTTGCGCAAGTGCTGATAACGTGTTTAGGAAAAACTGATTCCTTGATCATTCGTTACTGTTTACAGCGATTATATATCGCCCGGACAGACGTGACGCTCTGTGAAGAGACGCCGATTTCAGAACGAGCGGGAGAGGCGTCGGTTGAGGACAGAGTCGCCCGCCGGTTGGGAAAAGTAGATTCCCTAATTAGATTAGTGTAATAAATCTTAACAATTTTTGCTTCGTGAGAGACTTTTGTAGAGACACGTCAGAAGCAACACGAGAGATTTTTTTTTGAATATAGTAAAAACGCAAACATTTATATGTCAACGATGATGCGAAGACTGCATGATTGGTACTTGAAAGCTTACATTGATTCAACCAACAGTATCTACATGGGATTTAAATATGAACACTTTTACAATGAAAAAAGGTCGTTGTTTGTTCAATTTGACGAATTATTTCAATTATACGATCAAGACGCCCTTGAGAAAATGATCGCCAGTTCCTATTGTCTGTAAGTATTATTGCTGTAATTAAGTCTCTAGCTCATCTCCTTCATTATTGCATGTGTAACTATCCTTGCTATATTATGCAGATTGAAGATCCTCGAATGCAAAAGAGGACAAATATATGACATTGGGTTCATTAACCCAGATACCGTAAATGCACATAACATATGTAATAATCCCAAGGATAGAGAGAATAACTTGCTAACTGCTTTACCTTGACAACATGACCGAAGGGAAATACTATTTCCTTCCAACTTCGGTGAGTGTTACTAGTTCTCTTCTGCATATTCTGTTTCACTTACTTGAGGTTAAGTGTAATTGATGAGTTATGCGTGCGTAGGTTTCACTTTGTTCTGCTAATCATTAGAGGCTTGACCAGGGAGTAGTACTTGTCTTGCACTCGCTACGTAAAGACCCTGCAGAGTTGGCGTCGGTTAATGAAATGCTCCAGAAGTAAGTTCATTTATTGTCGCACCATATCGACAACTTTCTTTCATTTCTTGATATCAAGTAATCATTTTATTTGCCGTGGAGGGTTTGGAACAAGTTTATCAAGAAAGCTAAATGTGACTCGAATAAGGAGCTACGATTTTCCTTCTGCAAAGTAAGTAGTAGTAGCTTGTTCCGCGCATCTTGATTTTCAGTCATTCTAGTTTCAATACCATTTTTATGCTTGATTATTATTTGATTGAACTCTATTCTCGCAAAGTACTTCTTGAGGCAGGAATCCAGAAATAATTGATGTGGATACTTCGTTTGCGAGTGGATTCACCACACGACCTGTGACAAGGGCAGATGTTTTAAAGAACTTGATGTACGTAAACAATGTTCATATTTTTTTATTACCATCAAGTGTGTTGAGTTTGATCCATATATGTATATATATTGACCCCCTTCTTTAAATTAGATCAAACGGAAGCCGGAAGAACTCCTACCAACTGATCACATACGAGCAATTCAAGAGGAATTAACGAGATTCTTTGTTAAGCATGTCATACCATCAGACGGGGAATATCATCAGGATTTCCTACCGATTTTGGTGGATAGATATTAGCTAGTTAGGGATCGCAAGAGATGTTATATATTGTATATATGCATGATCGTGTACTATATGTAGTAGCATCTTGTTGTTCGACTAGGCAAGCAGAAAAAGAGGTCGCTTCTCTCTATATATGTTCATGACGATGTTGTAATTAATGATTTCTTCATTTGCTTACTAGCTAGCGTTGAGTTCTCTCTATATGTAGTAGCTACCGTCGGCCAAGCACGGAGAAAGAGAGGTCACTTCTCTCTATATGTAGTAGCTAGATAACACAATATGAAACCCCTAATAAAACCCTTCAAAACCCCTAACACCCCCCCCCCCCACCCATTTCAAGAATACAAAAATCCCAGCGCCTACGAGTTGCTGACGTGTGGCTGCCTTTTGGTCCCGGTTGGTGGGACTAAAGGTCCTCCTGTCTGGGCGCCCCGCAACGACCACGTGGAGCTTCTTTGGACCCTGTTCGTAAGCCAACCGAGACTAAATGTTTGGATCTTTAGTCCCGAGGTTTGTCCCGGTTGACGAGTCGGGACTAAAGCCTCTCTAAAATCGGGACTGATGACCCTTTTTCTACTAGTGCGTAGTTAAGAGGCAATATAAAGGAAATTATAATAACAGCTTGAACAACCTCAACATGGCCTACCCCTCACGGGTGAAGGAAATGCATCGCCATATCCTTAGCATGTTGTTCAAAATTGTTAACTAAATTTCTTTACGTACTTACAGTTGGACAGATGGGTCTTGCAGAGTCTTGACAACAACAATGGTATTCTATTCAGACAATACCTAATAGACATAGCGAGCAGGTCCAAGGACAGAAGTTAGAACTGCCCAAAGGACATAAGCATAGTACAAACACTAATTTTGTTGTACTAGGGGAGGAGTATTAAGTACTACCTAGCTATGTCCCATAATGTAAGATGGTTCTGCAGTTCAATTTAAACTACAAAAAAGTCTTATATTATACTTCCTTCGTTTCAAAAAATTTCAAGCTCAATACAACTTTGTACTAGAGGTAATACAAAGTTGAGACATTTATTTTAGAACGAAGGGAGTATTAACATAGCTGTAACTGCTTGGTACAAGAGGTTTGCTATCTTAAAAGGACAATCAACCAACAAGTATGAGCGGTTCAGTATGAATTTTACATCACATGACAATACAAATACAAATCTTTAATATTGGGTGATCAATGGATTTATATAGCTATTAATACTCGAAGGCATGCAGAAATTGGTCTGGTGAGGTTTTTAACGTGAGAATTTGAGTTGGCTGTGAGGGCTCGAGAGAATTTGGTGATATTTATTTTCTTGGGCTACGCGAGATTAAGAGAGTTGGGACGTGGCAGAGACATGTGTGATTTTTGCTACGTGAGACACTTTTGTAGAGACACGTCAGAAGCAACATGAGAGAATTATTATTTTTGAATACAGTAAAAACGCAAACATTTATATACACGCGCATACATTCTACTCTATGAACGGATACACACATATTCTATCCCTATGAGCACCTTCAAGAGACTAAGCCGGCAATATCATCTTCAAATGTACGAAGTCATTACAGGCACCTCGTCGTCGACGCGAACGTCTCTGTTCATTGAATACGCATCATCGAAAATTCAGAAATAAATGCGAGCAACAAGATTTGATTTAAGTGAGAGATTTAGGGAGTTGGGTCATGGGGAGAAATATGTGAAAAAAAAATTCTCATTGGAGAGGTACTTTAGAGGTGAGTTTTTGAGAGAGTTTTTTTTTTTCCGTTCTATTAGTCTGATCTACACAGTAAGAATTTGGTCTCATCAAATTAACAGCTCATCAAATGTAATTAACCGTAAGAATTTGGTCCCACCATCAGGTTGAGATGTGGTGAGCAATCTTCAAATCATTTAGAAAAACGATTAACGGAACATTTTCTACTCCCTCCGTCACGGTTTAAAAGGCACAGTTAAACTTGCGTGCGTTTCCAAAATAAACAAGGTTTAAGGCGCGAAAGCAATTACTCATATTAATTAATTCTATTACTACTCATGCATGCGCCCTCTTAATTTGCTGTTCATGCATTAGTACTAGTATTTCTCAGTTGATTAGGCGCATTAGCATCTACACCTGCTGCATCTCACAACTAATCAGTGACTACCTTGGTCCGAGAGATTTTTCAAGCGTGCCTTCTAAACCGTGACGGAGGGAGTAGAAAGTATCTAATTAGTGTTGGTATATGTGTAGATATAGATAGATAGATAGATCCATTGATAGATATATTTACTTGACCAAATGGAACTATGGAAGCGGGCTGGTGCGGAGGGGATTCAAAGAGGTCCCTTGGAGTGTGTGCCTTGTGCGTGAATTTAAAACGACGTTGCAGGTCAGTCGATCCAACTATAAATCAGGCATCGGAGCGCCTCATCTAAGCACACAATCACAAGCCAATCCATCCAGAATTGAACAAGCTAGCATTTTCTTCTTGCTGTTCTTCTCTTCCTCCAGCCAGCCAGCCATAATGTCGGAGAGCCGCGGTAGCATCTCCTTCTTTGGGACCTACAGGCCACCGGTGCCCATGGAAATCTTCTCCAGCTCCACTGATCCGCGGGCATACCATTTTGCAGCCGATCCCCACCTCACCGACGGCGTCGGGTACAACCAGAATGGACATCCCGTCCCGCCGCTCGCGCTCAGGGAAATCCTGGACTACTTGCTCAGGAACAAGCCCCATCTGGCCGCCCGCTGCGGCGTCACCCAGGCCGACTTGGACAATGGCCGTTTGACCGGCCTGATCTTCGTCTCCGAGAGAGAAGACGGCCTCGAGACTCTGCACCTGTGCCTGAGCGACCGCGCCACTAGATCACGCCAGGTGGTGAACCTGCTGGGCGACATCTATGGCGTGGACGTCGGCGTGCGCATGGAGGACACCGGCTGCATCGCCGGTGGCTTCACGGTGGGCATAGGGAGAAGAGCACGATACCGCACACGCACAGTGGGCTATTCGGTCGTGTACGTGTCCACCAAGGATCCGGCCAAGAAGCGGCGCACCCCGTGGACCGTGGTGTATAGGACCAACCTCGCCGACGGTAGTACGGAGCCCCTCACACCGCCTGGCGAGTACGACCTGAGCCCGGCGGTGTCGCCATGCGGGAAGATGGTGGCGGTAGCCAACTTCAAGGAAAACAGGTGGAACGGGGCGATCGAAAACCTCGACACCTGCATCAAGATCATGAACGTGGATGCTTGGGCGCAGGGAGGCCTAAACCGCAGGGTTGTCATCAAGAACGGCGGCTGGCCGACATGGGGCAGTGACAATGTCATCTTCTTCCACCGCGGGTTGGACACCGGCCCGCCCACCAACAAGACAAAGTGGGCTGTGTTCCGGTTCGACATCCGCCGCGAAATCGAAGAGCAGGTGACGCCCACGTGGATGGACGCCATGACTCCGGCGGCCATCACCGACACCAGGGTGGCCGTGGCGACCATCCGCGTGAAATCCGACCTAGTCGAAGCGGGTGCGAAGCGTCCGGCGGATCAGTGCCGGCACATCGAGATCTTTGACACAGCCACTCGCGCGGAGCCGATGAAGATCACCCACAGGTGGAGTCCGCACGTGGACCACTACAACCCCTTCGTGCTCGATGAAGGCCGTCGGGTGGGTTACCACCGCTGTAGGACCGTTCTGGTACGTACCAATCGTTTCCTTCATTTCGATCAATGTTGCCAGCTAGCATTCGTGTTTCCTTCATTTCGATCAATGTTGCTAGCTAGCATTCGTGTTTCCTTTATGTCGATCAATGTTGCTAGCTAGCATTCGTGTTTCCTTCATTTCGATCAATGTTGCTAGCTAGCATTCGTGTTTCCTTCATTTCGATCAATGTTGCTAGCTAGCATTCGTGTTTCCTTCATGTCGATCAATGTTGCTAGCTAGCATTCGTGTTGACTTCATTTCGATCAATGTTGCTAGCTAGCATTCGTGTTTCCTTCATGTCGATCAATGTTGCTAGCTAGCATTCGTGTTTCCTTCATTTCGATCAATGTTGCTAGCTAGCTAGCATTCGTGTTTCCTTCATGTCGATCAATGTTGCTAGCTAGCATTCGTGTTTCCTTCATTTCGATCAATGTTGCTAGCTAGCATTCGTGTTTCCTTCATTTCTATCAAGGTTGCTAGCTAGCATTCGTTTCCTTCATTTCGATCAATGTTGCTAGCTAGCATTCGTTTCCTTCATTTCGATCAATGTTGCTAGCTAGCATTCGGTTTCGATGGTGGAGATAATAAAATCGAAAAGAGCTAATATACTTAGATACTATATATATATATATATATATATATATATATATATATATATATATATATATATATATATATATATATATATATATATATACTAGCAAAAGAGCCCGTGTGTTGCAACGGGAGAAAACAATACCATACGCTTTTATTCATTTTATAATAATTTTGATTTATTAAAATAATAAGCTAATTAACTAACTAATGTAGTCAGTCCTATACTATTTTGTTGAGAAATCAACCCATCCACTGTTAATTCCACCATGATGAGAAACTGAGCGGGACAAGCAAAGCAAAACAAAGAGGCTACGTGAATTGATCAATGGATTGTTATCTTATTTCACTTATGGGGTAGAGAATATGGGATCAGATGATAAACTGAAGGTGGTGTTCCATTCTCTGTCTCTACAACAATACAATTTTACATTCAATACATTCATTCATCAGCAAACAAATCCCCATAAAACAAAATTTCTTGCCGGTGCTTGGCACACGGTTGGAGGCATGGGAAGGGGATCTCACCAGATGATGATTTTCTGCCGGAGGAGGGGATACGATGAGGGGAGCAAGGGTTAAGCGCCTCTATCTGGCCATAAGGAGTCGCCGTTGCCGCGCCATAACCTCGGAGTTCCCCGTGTCAGCCATGGAGCCTCCACCTGCAAGTACTTCGCTCCGCCGCGCCGTCGCCGTTCTGCATCGAGCAGACGCATCATCCCCAGTCACTGTAGCTGTCGCGTTGATTTGATCCAGAAGCTATGCTCGAGCACCGAAACGGGGGCAGCAAGCGGGCAGAGGTACGGCCGCGGAGGCGGGTGCGTTGAGATCGACAACAGTGGTGGTTGAGGTCGGCCGCGGCGGCGAGTGGTGTGGCAGCAGCCTGGGCACACGCCAGGGTGGACCAGGATCGACGCGATGCGCTCGAGCGCCGCAAGGGGGGAAGTGAGCGGGGAGAGGTACGGCCGCGGAGGCGGGTGGGTTGAGATCGGCAGCGGTGGCGGTTGAGGTCGGCCGCGGCGGCGAGTGGTGTGGCAGCGGCCTGGGCAAAGGCCAGGGTGGCCCAGGATCGACGAGAGGAGGCGGTGCGTACGGGTATAGTTTTTGCAGTGAATCATTTTTTTTTCTTTTACGTTGCAGATAAATGATGGAGCACGGGTTGAATAACAAAAATTACAGGGGCTTTTTTTATAAAAATGCCGCGGTGGGTTTTCCGACGGAAGCAATAGCCTCTTTATTATTAGGTATAGATATAGATACAGATATAGATATAGATAGCAAAAGGGCCCATGCGTTGCAACGGGAGAAAGAAATACCACACGGCACACGCTCTTAATTTATAAAAAAAATGTCTATAATTTAAGAATTTATAGTTACGATACAAATAAAGATGGTCTTATCCTACAAAAATGCAGTTTAAAATTTCACAGGTCTTCTATTTTAACACGGCTTGCATGTAGATTTAATACGTACAAAGAATCAGTCAAGTGACCTTCAGTTTCATCTCTAATCCTGATTTTGTTGACGTGTTTATTCCCAACCCGGATGAGTACCGGTATGAAAGAAAGACGAATAATGACTTATTTAGTAAGATTGCACCCTAGATAGTATTTTTATTAAACATTTAACAGATAAAATAATATCATATTTAAATTCTTTATATTTTTCTAATCAAATTCCATGTATAATATGTTAAATTTGGAGTTACGGTTTAAAAGATATGAGTATTTAAAAAAATATTTAATATATACTACGAGTTTAATGTCATAAACAGTAAGGGTTTTTTTGTAAAATCATCTTGATGGGTTTTTCGACGAAAGCGATAGCCTCTTTATTATTATTAGGTATATATATATATATATATATATATATATATATATATATATATATATATATATAGTACTATATATTAATTGTCTGGAGGATCGATGCAGGGTAACAACAATGTTGGTGAGAAGAAGTTGGACAAGGTGCGGTCGGACAAGCCGGAGGTGGAGCTGGTGAGGGTGGCGGGCGTTTTCCCGTCCATCACCAAGGACGGCAAAAAGCTAGCCTTCGTGGATAACCAGTTCAAGGCGGTGTGGCTGGCCGTGAGCGGAAGCACCAGGCCGCGCAATGTCTACCAGCCCAAGCCCGATCCGTGTAACCGTTCCCCCGAGAGCGTCTTCTCCACGTCGTGGAACCAGAACGACACGCTAGACACGCTCTACGTCTGCCAAGGCACGGAATTCCGCACGGACAAGCCGGTGCGAATCATGATGATACGTAACGTGTCCAGCTGCCTGTGCACGGACCCCGTGAAGATCGTCTTGGCGCTCACCCATAATCTGTACAACTGCGCCTTCCCGTCCAGCAACCGGGAAGGGGACAAACTCGTGTTTCGCTGCAGCAGCAACAAGGTCGAGGCAGGGCAGATGGCGGTCAAGAACCTCTACATCATCGACGCCATGAAAGGGGAGTCTGGCCCTGCCGGCGCGATCCAGCTCACCGAGGGCCAGTGCATAGACACCCACTGCAGCTGGTCGCCCAGGCCAGATTGCGGCTGGATCGTCTTCTCCTCCTCCCGCCACATGTCGCGGGAGCTGGACCAGGGCCTCGACGCCGGCTATTTCGCCGTCTACCTGGTGTGCGCCAAGGGCGTGGTCAAGGGACAGACACGGAACCCGGTGATGGTGGTCCGCAGCGGGGACTACATGGCGGGGCACGTGAACCACCCCGTCTTCAGCCCCGACATGAAGAGCATCGTCTTCACCGCCGACCTCGCCGCCGTCTCCGCCGAACCCGTCTCCCTGCCGCACTTCACGCACTCCGTCAGGCCATACGGCGACATCTTCTCCGTCGAGCTCACAGACAGCTGCAACATATGGAACAACTATGACATCAAGGAGTTCCACCGCGTCACGCACAGCCGCTACGAGTACTCCACGCCTACATGGTCTAGGTGGTTCAACATCGAACACCACAACAAGTGGGAGATGCCGCCGGAGTGCCGGGGCAACCACTTCCAGCCCCCGTGCCCGCACGTGGGAGGCCTAAGGAGAGCATGACCGCGCGCCCATGCATCTCTCCATGCATGCATGCATTCCCATCATCATCACCACCGCACGTCTCAGCCATCTACTCTATCGTATTTCTTATTTCTCAAACAAAAAAAAAAAACGGTTCATCACGCACGCAATAAATCAAGTCAAGTAGTCGCACTTGTTTCTTTCTTTCCTTCTTTCTTTTTTACGCGGTTTTTCATTTCAATATTTTATTTTCTTGAAGCAAGGATTTTTATTTATTTATTTATTACTACTACTACTCAACACCCATGATTTCCTGTCACAAATAATGTAAGACGGACGGTGGTTTTTTAATCATTCCCGATTTGAATTTAATCAATTTCACAAGCTATGTAGTATCAATTCTTGGTATGTCGAGGTCTTTCTTTTCTCACACTTGGAATGAGGCATCTTTATTTCTCTACCTTTTCACGACTATAAGAATGAGGTGTTGAGTTTCTTCTCTAGTTCATATAGCTATGTTCGGCACATCTTGGTGGATCAGGCGGTTTTCGACAGCATGTTGCTTGCGCCTACCCCCTTGTTGAAATTGTAGAATGGCTAGATATAAAAAAAGAATATTCTCTTCTTCTCTTCGTGCCATCGCAGATGATGCAGTCATTTCCATCGTCGAGCTCGTGTCCTACAGTTATACTACCACTAGTAAAAACTATGGCTTTGATAGAGGCAAGATAAGAGTTTTAATCCTGGTACGAACCGGGATCAATGGGTGCATGAGTCCCGATTTGTGAGGCCTGGGTCCCGGTTCTTCTGACCCCTTTGATCCCGGTTCCAGACACGAAATGGGATCAATGGTTCTCGCTCCTCGCGCATCATTTTTAGTCCCGGTTGATTGAAAATAATGAACACCGATGATTTTCTATGGAAAATAATGTAAGATGATTGGTGTTTAATCATTCCCGATTTGAATTTAATCAATTTCACACGCTATATGTCAATTCTTGGTATGTCGACTTTTCAAGTGGCATTCATATATAGCAAGTCTCCATGCATATGGTCTTCTTATCTCACTTTTGGAGTGACGCATCTCTATTTCTCTACCTTTTCTTCACGACTATAAAAATGAGCTGTTGAGTTTCTTCTCTACTTCCTCCGTTTCTAAATATAAGTTGTTTTTTTAGAGATTTCAATAGAGGGCTACATACGAAGCAAAATGAGTAAATCTATACTTTAAAATATGTCCATATACATTCATATATAGTTTCTGATGGGACCTTCAAAAAGACTTATATTTAAAAACGAAGGGAGTATTATATATAGCTACGTTAGGCACATCTTGGTGGATCGGGCGGTCGAACCTCCTGTTGCTTGCGCCAACCCCCTTGTTGAAATTGTTTTTTTGAAATTGTCTTTTTTAGAAAAGGAGGTTAAACCCCGACCTCTGCATCAATCGATGCATGCAGCCATTTTATTAATTATTTCACAAAGGTCTAACAAGAGTATACATCAGTCCACCCAAAGCCACCACTCACACCTACAAACTCGATAATGTGGAGTGCTCTCACTCCACATATCTAAGACCGGTGTTGTTTCCAATCCATCCGCATAATGTATTGGGAACAACAGCCGGTGCAGCACACCTAAAACGCACACCTCACGCACACGTTTTACCAGCCGCCATCATCCTCGAACCACTGACCCATCTTCAGGAAAGAGATCCGCATCATCCTTGCCAGTCCAATCATCTGTCGACGCCACCACGGCGCCCAATGAATCCACCGTCCTGCGCTCATCCGTCCAGATGCGAAGACTCCGGAAGATCTGTCGTGCGTAGCACCTGCCAACCAGGCATGACTCAGCGTAGCACCTGTCGGTCAGGCATGAATTGACAGCTCCACCGAAATTCCGTGCAAGACGAAGCCGCTCCACCTCCTGCCTCAGTCTGCCAGCGCTGCTCCACAAACGATGCTCCCACGAGAGAAACAGCACCGCAGTACCGCCATCGTCCGATCTGGAAGACCAGATCCTAGGGTTCCCCCGAAGCAGTGCCCACCACCAGCAACCGTTCAGGAACACAATGCCCACCATCACTCAGCCCTCAAGGCGACGCCTTCAGGAAGGTCACGACATCAAGGACGCCGCCGCCGCCCACCGGAGTTAGGGTTTTCACCCGAGAGGCAAGGAAGGGGAGCAGAGGAGCAGATGTATACCAACGTCTCCAAAAAGAATAACGGCGCCCTTGAGCGTCGTCGTCGGCGCGGCCGGCCTGGGCCAACCAAGGGGTTTCCCCCAATCCGAATCTCCTCCACCGGCTTCACCCGCAGGTAGGGCCCCGGCAACCACGCCGGCACCGCTAAGAATCCGCAGGAGAGAAGCCCACATATCAGGACCTGGGGGGCGTAGGTGGTGGTGCGGGCAGCGGCCGACGAAGGGGAACAACACAACTCCACAACGACGCTTCCAAGAAAGATAGCGGCACCCACGAGCGTCGCCGTCGCGGCTCCGATGAAGACCGTAGCAAGGATTTCTTGATATCCACCGCCACCGATCGCTGAGCATGGCCGCGACACCATCACGACCCCAGCCAAGGCCACTGCATCGCGCGCCCTGGACACTGCTCGTGCCCAGCCGACCAGCGCAGCCTCGCCCGGCTGCCGCTGTACCACCAGGGCCGAGTGCCCCGCCAGATCCGGCCATGGAGCCCCGGATCCGCCCTCCGTCGCCGCCGATTGGCGAGATCACAGCGGATCCCGCAACCGCCGATGCGAGGCGCCGCCGCCAGAGCCCAAGGGCCGACACGAGGGGCCCCGCCGCCGCCATCCCCGGGGCGCGCGCGGCTTCGCCGGCGTTCCCTCCGGCAGCGGCGAAGCGGGAGGGGCGGAGAAGGGGTCCGGTGTTCCTGCTGGATGCGCCGCTAGTCGCCGGTGCGAGGAGGCGCTGGAGAAGGCTCGGTGTGATTTGAGTTGCGCGCACGGGGAAGGGGAAGAGGCCGCACCCGGAGCTGGAGAAGAGCGGATCGAAGGAGCGCGCCGCCGGAGAGTTACCCGGAGGTGGACGAGGCGAGCGATGCGATGCGATGCGATCTACGATTTTCTCGGTCTATTCCAGTCACAGGTGATTGCCGATTTTTTTTCATCCTATGCGATTGTTGAAGACCCTGTTGATTCAAAGCAGCGGCGGTGAAAAACCTTTGACTTTCGAGTTCCCCCTTTGTTGAAATTGTAGAATGGCTAAAATAAATATCTCTCCTTCCGTCATTGCCATCGTCGATCTCATGTCCTGCACTTATACTGCCTAAGGATGCGGGAGATGTCCATCTTATGAACGAGATGACACTGTGTGTTGACGAAGATGTTGGTGAAGATCACTTGATAAACACCTTGACAGTGAGGTGCCGGAGAAGAAATAGAAAGAGTGTAGGGGTGTGTCTCTTGAAGACGTCCCTCACTGACGGCATGTGTTGATGCCTTGCTATGGGAGAAGTCAACCGAGCCGTGCTCCATACTGTCCTGACCGTGGAGGATGTGCTCTTCATGTTATCATGTATGAGCTCCACCAAGTATGCTGGCTCGTAGCTCAGGGTGGACACGGTCCGGGCCGGTCCGGTCCCGGTCCGAGCCGTCGTTTGGACCGGCCGCCGGCGGTCCGGTCCGGACCGGACCGAGCACCACAGCGGTCCCGATTTCAAGGACCGGACCGGCGAACCTGAAGCTCGGTGCGGACCGACGGTCCTCGCGGTCCATCTGCATCCAGTGACTACCATGTGGGCCCAGCATGTCGGAGCGGTGGTCGGAGAAGCAGGATGGTGGTCGGAGCCGGAGAAGACGGACCTGATGCACGGCGTCACGGCAGCGCGAGGGAGAGAGACAGAGCGGCACGGCGACGCGAGGGAGAGAGACGGAGCGGCACGGCGGCGCGAGGGAGAGGAGGAGCAGCAGCGCGAGGGAGAGAGACAGAGCGGCACGGCGGCGCGAGGGAGAGGAGGAGCAGCAGCGCGAGGGAGAAGAGGAGCAGCAGCGCGAGGGAGAAGAGGAGCAGCAGCACAATGCCGGAGAAGAGGAGCAGCAGCTCGAGGGAGAAGAGAAGCAGCAGCGTGAGGCAGAGAAACAAAGACGACGGCGGCGCGAGGGAGAAGGATGGATCCCTCTCGCTAGGTCAGGAACGTTCTATATGTGATGGACTGTTGGGCTGGGCTCTCATTAGTTGTATTGGGCTCTTATTAGTTGTTATTGGGCTGAGCCTTCGGTCCTCCGAGCCGGACCGAGCTAAGACCGGACCGGACCGGTCGATTGTCGGGCCGAAATACCCAGCTCGGACCGGCTAGTTTTCCTAGCGGGCTGGGACCGAGCGGTCCGTTTCTGGTCGGTCCACGAGCGGGCCTAAAAGCCCGCTCGGTATGTCCAGGCTGACTCGTAGCCCATCGTAGTTTTACCATCTCGATGTTGATGGTTGGCTCCCTGTAATTCTGACAATGTCACGTTTGTCAAGGGCAGAGACATCATGGATGGCATTATAGCCTTGCATGAGCTTCTCAACTATACTCATGTTATGAAAAAAGTTGGGGTAGTAATCAAACTGGATTTTCAGAAGGCATACGACAAAGTTAATTCGGACTTTCTGCTTGAATGCCACAAGATGAGAGGTTTTGATGATACCTGGTGCGGTTGGGTTAAACAAGTGCTTTTTAATGGTACTGTAAGCATTAAATTGAACAATACAGTGGGATCATATTTTCAAAGTGCTAAGGGGGTTCGTCAAGGCGGCCCTTTCTCCCCTTTCCTGTTTAACCTTGCAGTAGAATGTTTAACAAAGATGATCAAAAACGCTCAGAATAATGGCATATTGGTAGGCCTTGCTCCTAATCTGATCCCGGGGAGAGTAGCTGTGTTACAATATGCGGACGACACTATTGTTTGCTTAGAACATGATTTGGACAAAGCTAAAAACCTAAAAGTTCTTTTATACCTGTTTAAAATGATGTCGGTCCTCAAAGTTAACTTCCTAAAGAGTGAGATTCTTCAGTTGGTGGAGATGATTCCATTAACCTTGCTTATGCTGAGTTGTTCAACTGCAACATTGGAATATTCCCTATTAAGTATCTATGGATGCCGGTAAGTTTTACCGCGCTGAAAATTGCTGACTCGGACTTCCTTGAGGGAAAGTATCTGAAAAGATTTGATGCATGGGTGGGTAATGCAGCATCAATGGGGGGAGGCACACATTGCTTAATTCAGGGGTTACACAACTTTCCCTTTACCACATGCCTATGTGGTTTATGAGTAAAAATCTTATTGAGAGACTTGATAAGCACAGGAGACGTTTTTTCTGGCAGGGTTGTAACAAAAAGAAAAGATATCATTTAGTTAGATGGGGGAAGATGCATCGCTCCTGACTTCATTACCATTGTCATTTCTACTTCCATTGCCATCCACGATGCCATAAGCACTCGCACCCGCACCCCCTACCATCTTTGATGCTAAAGTTTGTGCCTTCCTGATATCAAGATACTGAAGCTGGAACGCGTGAAGTTCTGCAGTGTTCGTGAATATGATCTCATATATTTGCTCTGTGTTCTTCCTCTATGCGTCTGGAGCAAGGACTCTGATCTTTTCTTCCTAGACTTGCACTTGGCGCTCCTCCAATGCTTTCACCTTAGACCACCTCAAATCCTTCTCTCATTTTTTTTTATTCTTCCAATTTATTTTTGTTTTCTATGATCTTTTCCACCGCATCCTTGAACACAACTATGCGTCCTCCAGTCTTCTGTTTATCTTTGATCGATCGGTACATCTTCATGCTTTATGGGTATGTCTTCATGCTTTGATCGGTACTTGCAATTGGATCAATGTTTATACTCTTTCATGTGCCATATAATTAACTAAAGTATTGTCATCATCCGTCGAGATGTTGCTCCCCATCTTCTTTGTCTTTGAAGCAAAATCATATTTATCATCATCACCCTCAACCGTAGTGGAAAAAGACATATTGTCTATGCCTATTGCATCGTTCATCATTTGCTTATATGATTTTTGACTAAATCATCATAATTTATAATTGCCTATTGCATAAATGAACGAACGAGCAACATAAAAAATATACCTTTCAATCAGATCATCGTACACCGCATTGATGTGGTACATGCTGGCCTCAGAGAAGGAGGACATGACCATGAAGGGCGGATGTGGGGTAGGGCTGAAGGTCAGCAGTTGCTGCAGAGACATTAAAGAAGAACCGACCTTGCCCTCAGCTGCCTTCGTCTTCTCCGGTGCCCGTTGATTCTTAGCCATCACGACAACGGGTTGGTTGGCGTATGGGCGGGGCCACTTCACTTGCTGATCTCCCATGGCAGGCCGACAGTGACGACCACAGAAGGAGGAGGCCGGAGCATATAGGATGGGACGGAGGACGCTAGAGCACACATGCAGTGACACTAGGCTAGCCGATGGATGTGGAGCTGGCAGCGGCGGATCAACGACGGCCTGAGCAATAGGGTAGGCGGGGTGGTCGACGGTGGTCATCAATGCTCGAGAATCGGTGACCCGATGGCGGATCGCGGCAGCGAGAAATGAAGAGATGCTAAAAGTTCTGGCAGGGGAAGGAAATATCTTAGCACCATGTTAGGGGGAAATTTACGAGAAGTTTGATCTCACCCTATATGTAAGGGAGATTGGGTTGATTATACAGGGTCCCCTAATTTAATCAGTTTAATGGGAATCATGTTTTCCTTCTCGAGAGATTTGTTAGAAACTAATTAGTAGATTAGTTTATTAGCAAAGGGATGTATCCAATCCCGAACAGTCGTGTATCTTCTCTCTCTATTGCCAACACACATCTGTTCTGAAGGGATGCCTTCGAATAGACATCTTTTTTCACACCTCTTTCAGATGTATATATACTTGAGAATCAATAGAAATCATGACTAATCGTTCATTCATTTTCATTCAATCTCGTTTTACTCAAACACGTTATCAGCACATAGTCTCTACCTTTAGAGAAAGAAAAGGCTGAGACCACTACACCTGCCGGTGGAAGCTATGTCTGATTATACATAATAATATGACCAAAATATAGAATCGTAATTTACTTGCCTCATGCTAGACAGATATGGCATTACACACGGTAAGTATGATATAAATCATACCAACTGCATAGCATACTACTTTTCCCTTGTAGTAATTACGTGGAAATCAACAAAGTATTTCCTATCTGCGATAATTCGGTTACATACCGATATCACCACTCCAACATACATCAATGGTCTCTCACAAAAAATTAGGGATCTATGTGAGGAATAACAATCTATTCGTCAATCAAAATTATTCATAGCCCGTATGTTGATTGCATCAGCAACAAGGACATTTCTGACATTAGGGGGACATAAGTACCACAAAGAATGTCAAGAAATAAATTAGAAATGTTATTCACATTCAGTCCTTATATCAACGTACTCAAAGGAATCTGAACAAGAAGTTTAGAATCACATATTTGCAACACATTGCAAATCTGCCACATACATTTACTGATGACAAAGGTGTCACTCAATTTTATATTCTTGCAGTAAAGTGTCAGAAAGAGTGGAGGTACCTCATAACCACTCTTCTACTGAAATGAGAGCAAGAGGGGGAGAAATCTGACCACACGAGATATAATTTTGCATATGCTTCCGCTGAAATAGAGGAAATCAATTCCTCAACTAGTAAATGTAATTCAACATCAAGTTAAAAGACACCTCACTGGATGCTCATCATCCAAAGCCCGACATAAATGTGCACAAATATTTTGGTGTCGGGACATCGAAACACCTTGACTCCATTGTTGTAGGAAATCACAAGGAGTTAAAAGGAATAAATACATTTCCACAAATTTCAGCGATTCCTCAAGAATTATATAACATAAGTCTACATTTGTCGACATATATTTCTTCTCAAAATTGTAAAAACCTTTTGGGCCCTGAACCAAAATCCATGGTAGAGTGTCTCTTGTACTCATATTGGTTCACATAAAAGGAAGCAAGTAATGAAGAATAGCACTCGCTCATTGAAGAGTGGTATTTACCACAGTAATATCTACTCTTCGTAAGTATCTTCCATAGGGAATACTAAAAACTTCTCATTCATAGACAAAGTCAATGAGGTGGTGAAAAGCGAGGCTTGTAGAAAAAGGGTTCAAGCAGAGACCCGACATCGATTACGATGTAACATACCTTCTTGGTATGAGTGGAACTATGTTTCGATAATAAATACCATTGGCAGAACAAATAATATTATCCATGCAGTTAATGGATGGAGTGACTACATACTCATATGGGTCACTTGTTTCGGAATTTTATAGCGAAGTCCCTCAAGGGGTTACAAATTCCAAATCCAAAATAAATCGCAACATATTTATGTACAGTTTCAGAAGTCACTCTATGGTTCGAAATAGTCGGAAATCATATGGTACTACCGACTAAAAGATTTTCTTCTTCCGAAGGATTACTCAAAGAATGATGATTGTTTATGTGAAAAGGAATCCCAAATTTGAATTCCTTATATCACCTGAGTGTATATCGATGATTTCATCATCAATGTCTCTACAAGACCTAAACATACATAAAATCATCTCAAGACGGAAAATTTGGATTTAACCAAATTTAGCTTAAGTTTACAACTTGAGCATTCTATCAAGAATACGAATGAGTCTACATATATCCAAAACATATACGAGAAGTTCAGTGTGGATATATCATAACAATAAAAGACATGTATGGTCATACTACCTTTGATAAGGTACAAATCCATTCATACCTAGGGGTGATAATGAAGTGATACTAGGACCTGAAGTTCTATATCTCACTAATGTCAAAGCACTCGTATACTTGCAAACTACGTGAGGCCTGACACTATATTTGCTATTTTTATTCGGAGTGCGACCCCCAACAAAAGGTATATGGTTGATATAAGTAATATCATCTTATATCTGAAGATTACAGTAAATCTTGGATATTTCCATCAGAAAATAGAAGATATGACCATGATATGATGTATTGACATTGGCTCTTTATTTGATCCAAACGACGCCATATCAATGACTGAATTTGTTGCAATAGCCTTCATATGGAAGTCGTGTAAATGGACTTTAATGGTTATTCCCACTTATTATTCTGACATAATTGCTTTATCTAAAAGCATTGTAAAATATGTATGGCTTGGCAGAATGATTAACCACACTCAAAATCATGTGGTTGAGATTCATGAGAATCACATAACTTGATTTATCAAGATACTTTCACTTGCGTTACTCAATACCTACAGGTTATATGAAGAGCAATATCAAAAATCACATTGCTCGAAAATTACTTATCCTCCCGGATTATAGAAAAGCGAGGAAATAATTGGCAAACAAATACAGTGATAATCCAACAGATTATACACAATTTCATGTTCATGTCAACGGAATTGTTATGAGACATCCTCCATATTTGCAAAGTTCAGGGGGAGTAATCTCCCAAACTATAACCTATTAACAATCATGAGATTGCATATATTGTACTCTTTTTCCTTGATGAGTTTTCCCTAATGGTTTCTCATAAAAGGTTTTTAATGAGATAATATAAACACAAGTGTCTATATATGCCATATCATTTTCTTCTTATATTTTTCCCACTGGGTTTTAAAGGAGTTTTCAATGGCATGTACGATTGTACTCTTTTTCCTTATGAGTTTTCTCTCAAAGTTTCTCATAATGGTTTTTAGTGAGACAATATCTTCTCAAAGATCATATGTCATACTTTCTATTTTCCCTACCGGGGTTTTTAAAGGAACTACTCAAGACATATCAATTGTTTTCTAAACTTATTGATGAGTTTTCTCCTTATTCAAAGGTTTTTCTCATATGAGTTATCAAGAGACAATAACCATCATATGTTGCATCATTTTCTCCTTATTTTCCCACTGGGTTTAAAGGAGTTTTAACAACATATCTACTCTATTCTCCTCATATTTTTCCCACAGGGTTTTTGGGAGAGAGTCTCAAGATTATCTGGAAGATTTCTCAAGATGGAAGATCTATATGCAAGAAGCTTTCAACAATGAAGCATTCAAGGAACGGTGTTGTACAATGGGGGGTGTTAGAAACTAATTAGTAGATTAGTTTATTAGCAAAGGGATGTGTCCAAACCCGAACAGTCGTGTCTCTTCTCTCTCTCTCTATTGCCAAAAGGCACATGTTCTGGAGGGATGCCTCCGAACAAACACCTCTTCTTCGCACCTCTTCCAGATGTATATATATACTTGAGAATCAATAGAAATCAGGACTAATCGTCCATTCACTTCCATTCAATCTCGTTTTACTCTAACAAGATTATCTCTCTCCAGTTCCACCTCGATGATTTCGCCATCCCAATCGCTCTCCCCTACTTGCGCCAGCTGACGATATCCACCAACGCTGGTGTGTCAAGCAATATTTAATTCTGAAATATTCTAGGAATAAGGCCTATTGGCATTTAAGTGGCCTAACTAAGGCCTCTTGCAATGCATCGGTGTTTAAAAATCTTAGCAACTAGTCTTTCCAATACATAAACGCTTAGCTTTTGTTTCTAAGCTTCTCTCATGAAATTATTTCATAATTAAACTTCTTCATGTATTGGTTGGTAGTCATTTTACATAAGTTCACGCGTTTAGCACCGTTTTTTTCTGAGGTCACCATAATGCTCTTTTTTTTAGTTGCTTTGGCACATTAGTTTCTTGTCTATGTGGCACACTTAACACCCGTGCACTGGGAAAGGCCTATGGGTTAAGCTGGTCGTCTCTCTCTTAATATTACCTCATAGCCGCACATATCCCCACTTTTCACTCTGCATGCATGTACGATTCTTTTTCTCTTTTGAACTGAATGCATGCATGTTTTCTCCAGTGGTTAGCATCTCTTCATTTTAGGATCTAATTGAAGGAAATAACGTCGTTGCTTCTGTCTTGGTAGTCATGATTTAGCTACTGAGGACTACACACCGGACCGGGAGGAGTAGATGAAAGTATTTCTTTCATGAAAATAAGTACGCAATAAAGGCATCTCGGACGGAAACCTGTATTTTTTTCTTTCGCATGCGTCCGTAGATAGAGGGGCAAGTTCGTGGACACAAGTGCGGGAGCCTGCCATTCAACTATAGCAGCATACATTTGAACCGGTCTTTAAATAACTGAACATAATTCATGTAAATTGACTGATATTCATCAAAATTTGCATAGAAAATAACACAAATTATCCATACGTAGCATGTAAATTAAGTCTAGTACAACAATATTTCAAATTCGACTAGATCCCCGATGTCCAACAAGTTTTTTATCAACAGATCATGTCGTTCCACACATCCTCTTCAGCTTCATCCAACAGTGTTGTGTGCATATAAATGGCCGTTCCGATGTCTTGTGTACACCACGGCAACACGTGTGGGCTACATACAATGTGCAGACCAATAATGAGTGAATGAATCAATCAACAAGTTCAAGAAGAGGAAGCAAAACTTATGATCCCGTTCTCTGCCATGTGCAATGACCACCTTGCCTCGAGCTGACGAATCACGTCACAAAACTTGGTGACGCTGATCTGGATAATATGTCAGCGATAGGACTATGACATCACATTGTGTGGCTGAATGATATACATGTCGTAGAGCGCAATGTGCTTTCGTGCACTTGCTGCCAGAAGGCCTTCCCTTTTACTCTTTTCTATGAAATCCGCGGATACAACCAACCATGCGTCGGACAACAACTCATCCTTCATGGTCAAGTTGCTCACCATCATTCATACTCTAAAAAAAGACATAGCATTTAAAAAAAGCTCAATGGCATTTGACCGAACATCTGCCCTACGTGATGTCCGTCATGAAGGTCGTGGACAGGGGACTAAGTGTACCTGGGTACAAACGGTTTCAGGGTGAACAACTCTGTTGTAAAGGAGAGCGGGTGCGTCAGTGCTTGTTTTGGACGTCCAGCAATGCCTTAGTGTTGGCCGGAGAGGTACATCAGCGGCGGTGAAGGTGAAGGTTGAGGATGCGAATGTAAAACAATGGGATAGGAGCGGAGTGGAAGGACATGGGACCAGAAGGAGGGATTGGGAGGGTCGAGGTTGTCGGAATCCTACGTTTTGGATGTATGAACTTCCGCAAAAATTCCTCACGTTTGTCTCTAATTTACAGGACCGTCGCGGTCCAAACAACATGATCCGGATGGATGTATACGGTTTCAACAACACTGTATGGACGGACGTGGATGGTTTATGGGTCCAACCTGAGACGCCCTATAAGAAAATAAAATCACATATATAGTGCACAAACACAACATTTAATGGTAGATTCTTAATTTGTTTTTTTTTTAACTGAGACCTTCAAATTGACCCGTCTGTCCATACTGTGTTGTTGCAACCGTACACATCTGAGACTTTCAATGTCATATAAGGCTTCAATAATACTACATGTCTGATCGCGTGAATATTGGTGACTCAGCCGATGAAAATCGAACCGAACTCTGGCCCGTCTTCCGCAAACCCTTCTAGTCTACTCCTAGGGCACGCTCTCGTATCCTTCTAGTCGTAGAAATCGAATCTCAATCGCTCTTGCACGCACCGGCCTGGGATTTCCGGCCGCGGAGCCATGGACGAGAGCGGAGCAGCCTGCCGTATCAGCTCTCTCCCGGACCATCTGCTCCACCTGGTCCTCCAACGCCTCCGCTGCGCACGCGCCGCCGCGCGCACCAGCATCCTCTCCCGCCGGTGGCGCTCCGTCTACTCCTGCTTCCCCGAGGTCGTCGTCGACGTCACCCTCCACGACGTCCCGCTCCGCTCGCTCGAGGCCGCGCTCCTCCGCGCCGCCGGGCCCAGGGTGCGCCTCCTCGACATCCGCGTCCCCGGCAACAGGGTCAGGTTTGTCGCCGCCACCACCGTCTCCTCGGTGCTGCGCGCCGCCGCGGCGCTCGCGCCGGTGGAGCTCCGCTTATCCCTGACGCAGTGCGTGGATTGGACGAAGACGCAGGGCCCTTCCGTCGTAGAGCTGCCCCGCTTCCTCCGCGCCACCTCGATCCAACTGCATGGGCTGCTTCTGGACCTTAGCTTTGCCGACTGCGCAGGGTTCCCGTTGCTGGAGAGACTGTCCCTCTCCGGCTGCGACCTCGACCTCGCCGCCTTGATCCCCTGCTGCCCTCGCCTGCAGGCGCTCACGGTGGACGACTTCACCGTCCACTCGGCGTCGCTGCACCAGCTCCTCGTGAAGCGCATGAAGAAGGCATTGAAGACAGGCCGCTTGCACCCACGCGATGTGGCTCACAGGTTTATTCGGTGGCCGAAGTTGCCCATGCTTGCCGGCGGCGAGCGTAGGTGGTGCCACTCGTATCCCAAGGTGACTTATGGGCTTGGTCTTTGGGGCCTCTTGGAGGTGGGCTTAAAGTTGACTTGCGTCGAGGTCTTGTCCCTGCACATCTGTGCCCAAGTAAGCCTCGTGCCATCCTTTGCACAATTTACGATTTACTATACTAACTCAACTTATTCATGAAATTCAGCTAAAAAGCCTTATTCATGAAATTCATTTTGCAGGATTCATTCAGTTTTCGGAATGCACAGTTTCGCTTTGGGGAGGAGATAGCTAAACATGTGATCACCCACTTCTCTACTTTGAATCTACATCTCACGACAGCAGGGCATGTGTTTGGAGCATTTGTGTTGCGTCTCCTTGGCATGATTTGTCTTAGAGATACAAAAAACCTGAACATCATCCTATCGACATCAGAGGTACGTAATTTATCGCCGTGCTTATATATTTGGAGTAAATATATAGTACCGGAATTTTAAGGGGAGCATCGATAATATGACACACATTTGTTTTAGGTCAAAGAAGCATGCCCACCAAATTGTCGTTGTGATGACCCAGAGGGCTGGAGAACCGAAAATGTCTCGTTGAATCTTAAAGAGGTGAAAATTGAAGGCTTCAAAGGGGAGGATCATGAGTTTGACTTCTTGGAAGCAGTACTAAAATGCTCGCCAATGCTTAAAAGTCTGACTGTAAGGCTGCCAGATCAGGACATGCCAAGTGACGATTGGTGCACGAAAATACACAACATCTTCGGAGAATACCCATTTGTGGAAGGCAACATTGATCTTGTTTCTGGTTAGAAGGTGTTCTCCTCTTGTAATTAGCATATTCCTAGAAGAACAGTTAAACCTAACTTATGCATGATTAGCATATTCCGTTTCCAAATATAAGTATTTCTACAGGTTTCACTAATGGACTACATACGGATGTATATAGACATATTTTAAGTGTGGATTCAATCATTTTGCTTCGTATGTAGACCCTTATTAAATCGCTTAGAAGACTTATACTCCCCCGTCTCAGTTTACAAGTTCGGCACATGTACCTAGGTCGTCAATTTAATCAACTTAATGAGAGACATATATAACAAAAAAATATCATTAGAAACTTTAGATGTTCTATTTTCTAATGATATATTTTTTATGTTAAACACTATATTTTGTATAAATTAAATTGACGATCTAGATACATGTGCATGCCTTCTAAACTCTGACGGAGGGAGTATTTAGAAACGAAGGGAGTAGCTAAATTAATTAGTCTAGCTAGAAGATGTATTGGTCGTACACGTGTGTAACAAAGTAGGGGCGAATAGCTCCCGTGCGACGTCGTTGAGTTGTGTTATCTCTCATGCGACGTCGTTGGTTGTAATGGCTCTCATGCGACATCTTTCAGCGCAGAAATAGCTGTCGTGCGACACTGCTGCCTAATCCAATGAGACATGTTTAAAACTCGAATCAGGTAAGCCCCTATGTAACAAAGCGGGACCCACAGCGTGGGACCCAGTAACTCATCTAGCTCAGCATTGGTACAAGAGCACTACCGCGACCTTCCCATCCTCACCCCGCTCCCCGACCGTTGTTGTTCTTCTTCTCCGGCGACGATGGGCAGCAACGCCGTTCGGGGCCGCGACCTAGCAATGTCGAGCTCCGCTTCAGCCTCCCGCCGCTCATGGCCGCGCTATGACGAAGTTCCCATGACAAGGTGCCTTGCATGTCCACGTATCGCACCCCTGAAGCGGCTAGTCACAACGACCAACAAGAATGGCAACCTTGGGCGGGAATTCGTGAAATGTGAGAGCAAACAAGAGCAGGGAAAGGTGAGATTTTACTTCTCGATATGCCAATTTTGGTTTTTGTCCCCCAATTTCATATTTTTCATCGGATTTGGGATTTAGGGTTCATCTTTCCGATTTCAGAAATTGAAGCAATGCGCCCATTTAGAGTGGCTAGATGAGTACATAGAGCGGATTCAACTGGAGTGTGCATCACGGGAGCTCGATTTACCGTTGGAGGCGGAGAAGTTTGGATCGGGCCCGTCTGGATCTGGGGCCCCTGGATCTGGCAATTCCATTGGTGCTACTATGGGGGATGCAGCAGGGACGGCAGAGCTGAAGAAGCTCACCAAGCAGATGAAGAAACTTATCGAATTGAAGAAGCCGGGCAATTTGATGGCCGAAATTTCTTATGTTTGTGTAATTGCTCTCGCATTTGTTTATGTGATGATAATTTGTCGTTAGTGAATAGATTGGACATCATGTGTAATCGTAATGATATGGATGTTTGAATAAAACTTTGCGCTGTACGAATTCGGCATGTTTTCTCGTCTTCTCCACTCTGTTTCGGCCTCGTTTTTACAGTTCCGCAGTTTTCTCGTCTTCTCATCAGTTTCAGTTTCGGTGGTAGAGGGAGAAAAGAAAAAAAAGGGTTCGTCGACAGTTGCCCGAAAAGGCCAGGCCCATATAGAAGGTAGGCAGGGCCGAATAGAACATATTCAGGCCCATTGATAAAAAAGGTGTAGCTAGTGCAAAAAAAATGCACACGGTCAGTGTCATCGATATATACAGGCCCATTGATAAAAAAGTTGTAGCTAGTGCAAAATAAAGTGCACAGGGCCGAATAGAACATATCCAGGCCCATATACTGCCGCTTGTTTCATCCGGTGATTAATTGGGGGCCCGATTAATTGTGGAATTATCGAATGCATGCATAGGAAACCAACGCTGATTATAGTAGTACTGCTGCTTGTTTCATCCGGAGTAGTTGCATGCATATTAATTAGATTCCATCTATTAAATGAAGCACCAATGCATGCAGTTTATGCGTCATGTTTTTTGGGTTTGAAGAGATCTTCTAATTAATAGCATGTTTTTAGTTGAGAGTGCCTAGGTTGCAGTTTATGCGTCATGTGTTTTGGGTTTGAAGAGGTCTTCTAATTAATATCACGTTTTTAGTTGAGAGTGCCTAGGTTGCAGTGCACCCAATCTCTACGTGCCTAGGTTGCAGTGTACCTTCTAATCTATCCCTACTAATAAAGCACCTATTGCTTCTGTGGTACGTCATTAAAATTGGCTCTAAGACTCTCTAATATTACCCACCAATGCCACTATATAAGTTATGAAAAACGTTTTGCAGGGAATCCTCGCATGAGTCGGCCCAAGCATAAGGACCAGCTATACTACGCTCTGCTCGCTGGAAAATACACAACACGCCCATTTGGGCCAGCCCATGGGAGGGGGCCTATTTTTTTAGTTTTTTAGTTACTATTATTTATCTGTTCCTTTTTATTTTTTCTAATTCAAATTAATCAAAAGTAAACTTTCGAAATTCAAAAAATTATATTTACATAAATGTTTCATAAAACATAAAATGTTTGCAAATTCAAAAATTGTTCGGGATTTTTGTAAAAATGTTTACATATTAAAAAATCGTAATTTTGGAGAAAACATTCGTGAATCAATAAAAGTCCATCATTTTGCGAATTTTTTTAATGCAATTAAAAAATATTTGATAATTCAAAAATTGAATTATTCACCAATTCACAAGAAAATACTTGAAAACAGTTCGTAATATAAAATATTGTTTGGAATTTTCAAAAAAGTTCTAGATTTTACAAATGTGACCAAATTTGTAAAAATGTTCACAAATGATCGAGTGTATGCAGTTCAACAGTAATGCTTCTGTGTCTTTCAGATTATATACGTGAGTGAATTTTGAAGAATTAATTGTCAGGGTGGATCGGAATATTATAGTATATTTTAAAAAATGTTTCTTGAAATCCAGAATAATTCTTTGAGTTATCAAGTTTTTTGACAACCATGATATTTTTAAAAAAATCTGAATATTGTTTCAACTTGTGAATTGTGAATAAAATTAAAAGAAGAAATATTTTCTTGCATTTGTGAATAAATTTTTGAAATCATGCGATGAGATATGAACATAATGTGGTCATCGCATTGAAGATGGTGATTTTTTTCTCCCGTTGCAACACACGGGTCCTTTTGCTAGTATGACTAATGCACCGAAACGGAGGGAGTATCATTTGAAGTCAAACGTGCCTATGTTGCAGTGTAACTTGCATGTCATATACTCCCTCCGTTTGTTTTTAGTCCGCATACAAGATTTGGTCAAAGTCATAGTTAGCCTCGAAAAACGCATTTAGGGAGTAGGTTGTTATGGTGTTTTCAAAGTTTGTGCACCGGTGTTTTTAAAGTTTGTGCACCGGTGTTTCTGAGCAGTTCTGTGTATAGGGTTTAGGTTTATGTTAAAACATTAATATGTTCCGAGTAGGTTGTTAGGGTTTAGGATTTATGTTAAAAATGTTCTTCCTACCTACACGAACTTTTTAGATATTACGTTGCATAAATTTTTTTGAAAGGGTTTAGGTTTAGGATTTATATAGTGCATAATGCATAAAACATAAAACATATAATGCATAAAACTAGATAGAAATAGTACTATAAAAAGACGGTCACACACGACCCAACTACTAGATAAAAATATATAGATAGACTTCTTACAACATATATATAATGACACGATAGAAATACTACTAGATAAAAATATGAAAATACTAGCCCGATATAACGACACGGGCACACACGCCCCAACACACGGGCACACACGCTAGAAATACTACTAGATAAAAATATAAAAAGACTCGCATCGGGCAGCAGACTCCTTAGCCCGGACCGCCCCCTTGGCCCCTCCTTAGCCTCCCCCCCCCCCGCACTCATGGTTCTCCGGCAGCTGGTAGGGGAGGGCATGCATGCCGTTGGGCTTGGGGAAGATATGGTGGAAGTTGATGAAGATGTTGTAGGTGGTGAACGCGATGAACTCGCATCCACACCAGAACACCTGGCCGAGGAGGTGGTACGCGTCGTAGCGGTTGGTGAAGGTGACGTAGAGGCCGATGACAAAGCCGTTGGGGCCGCCATCGACGTGCTCGTGGAGGTGGAACATGGGCGGAGTGCTCGGAGGGAGGTGGTGGTAGCAGGCGTGGAGGAAGAAGATAGCCAACTCTCTAGGGCCCCTCCACCTTGAGATGGCCCAAATCCTCAGGCTATTCTCGACGACTTCGCCAGGCGGGAACTTCCTCTCCGGCACGGTGCGTGGGTGACGGTAGGTCGGGCCGTTGAACTGCATGGTGGCTCGAGTGGTGGATTTCGCTCGGAAAGAAGAAGAAGAGGAGGAGGCTCGAGAGATGAGTGTGAGAGGGATGAGGATATGGTGCCCTTTTATAGCCGCGTTGCAGCCGTAGTCAATGTACACGATTGATCGTTTTCTCTCCTCCGCGTGGTGGCATAATTAATGGGCGTGCAAAAAACGGCAGAGCATCCAAAGAGGC